>NC_056728.1:1852700591-1853015591 GCF_019279795.1 Protopterus annectens
CAGAGCCATGGCCTGAAGTTAAACGCAAAAAAATGCATAGTCATACCCTTTGGGAAAAACAAGGCTACCCCTAGCTACCATATAGGTGGGAATCCACTGAGCACAGAAAAAGTCATCAGAGATCTGGGGACCCAGGTTGACAGTAGCCTTTCGTTTGACACTCATGTTGCTAAAGTAGTTAGGAAAACCTTCTATATCACCCACCTGATCATGAAGGGATTCACATCTAGATCAAGGGAGGTCATCGTCCCCTGTACTCATCACTTATTAGACCTATGATTGAGTACAATGCCCGTTCGAATGTATCTGACCAGACACCTGCTGCAGCTTGAAAGGCCCCAAAAGTTCCTCACCAAAAGGATAAAGGGTCTCAAAAATATGTCTTATGCTGCCCGACTGAAAGAACTCCAGCTCTATTCAGTCTCATACCTTACATTCATAGGTGACCTGTGCCTGACATATAAGGCCATGTCAAACCCAGATTTGATGAATATGCTTCACCTCAAAAATCTAGATCCCTCAGAACCACAAGGGCGGAGACTTAAACCTTGACACGGTTATAAATAGAACGTGCTGGAGGGACAGATTCATCACCCAGAGACTCCCTATGCTGTGGAACAAAATCCCGGTACATGTGAGGCAGAGCACCTCTCTGGTCTTGTTCAAGAGGAATCTTGACCAATGGATGGGAGATTGCAGATATACCCCAGGGATTACTTCAGCGTCACTGCTTGACAGAGGCACAGCAAAATGATAGGCATAGTTTTTATTCAAACTAAAGGGGTGGCGAAAGCCACATAACTATGGGCTAGGCTTATAAATGCCCTTGGGCAGATAGCCTAGTATGAACCTATGAACCTATGAACCTATGAACCTATATATATATATATATAGATAGATATAGATATAGGTATATATGACTGAGGTGGTGGTGCTGAGGTAGTGTTGTCGCCTCACAGTAAGACGTTGTCCTATTTGATTCTCAGCTAGAGCTTCTTCTGTGTGGAGACATGCGTGAATGGGTGCACCTTCGTTGAAGGTTGTGCATCAGAGCTGGCAACTCGGCATGTAAAAATCTACTGCCAATCATTAGCAGACCGGAGTTCCGCTGTGGCGACCCCTAACCGGGAAAAGCCAAAAGACACAACAATATATATATATATATATATATATATATATATATATATACATCTGTACATACGAAGAGATGTACACATGGCCATATATATGTAGCACTATACAGATGTGTATGCAGACATATGTATGAATATACATGTGTATGTACATGTAGACATATATACACCTATGATATGTATACAACCATATTCCTGTCATGAGTAAGCATCACAGTTGTGCATACCCTCCCACATGTATCTCACCGTATGTATCTATGTGCACATAATGATAAAACAACAAATGTGATGCAACAGTCATATTTATAACAAGGACTACACAATTTAAGAACTAAAGGGAATTGTTCAATACTACACAATATGTGTATTGACAGCTATATTGGTAAAACCACAGCTGTCTTCACAGTGGTCATGGCATAGTGGTTAAGTGCTATGACTTCAGTGTAAAGGGTCTTGGGATCAAGACCTGCAAGGGCTGTTCATTTTGTTGCTGGGTAGAACAAGGACTGTCGGATACAGGGTGGTTAAGGCAGTTCTGAGCAGCTTTAAGCACGTTTGCACATGTTTGCATGAAGCTAAGTGGTGCTAAGCTATGGGTAAACGTACGGGCACTTACACAGAGTAGGCAGCTCTTACAAGTGCGCAAATCAGCTTAGCTGTTATATTGCAGCAAAGTTGATACTTGCTAAGCATAGCTTAGCCTGGTAACCAGGACACACAACCCAGTGTAATAACCTGTAATAAGTGTATGTAATGCCATGTACAATACATGCATCTATGTGCTGTCATTACAGTAGCAAGGAGTGTGAGTATCATGTGTGGGTCACAGACATATATGAGGCCTGTACAGCACTGTTATCCATGTGATTGTGTGATATACAGGTGTAGTAGCCCAGGGTACATGCTGTCACACTGGCATGTAGTGTATCATGGCAGTACTACTGTTGACAGTGCTAACCCAGGCAAAAGCAGAGTGCTTAATGTAGTACTGACAACAGGCACACTTGCGAGCATGGCTGGACACTGAGGCCTCCCTGTTGTATCCCTGTTGTGTGAGCTGTGTCACAGTATATACCCTTACTGGTCTGTCAATGCACTCATGCTACTGCATAGCTACCTGCCAAGCTGATGACTGTCAGTCCCTGTACAGATGTACAGATGGCAGGTATCCAGCGGGGATATGTGCAGGCAACCTACACTTGATTGATGCCCTACTACGCGTGTGGCATGTGCATGAGATGCATATCCCTGTAGTACCAATGTTGGGGTATACTATGGGTTGTATCGCAGTTGTGGCCAATGTGTGATGGTGGGTATGGCAGGGTGTCATCATGGGTTTCAGGAAGTACAATATCCAGTGGGGTGGGTGGGTGCTGTGTACACTGTTATTACACCAAGGTACACCAGGTATATGTCCCATGTACCACGTTATGGTTCCTACTGTCACCATCAATCATACAGGCTGTTACCACAATCCAAGCCAGTTATGCATGTGATGTGTGCAGCCTAACTGTAACACATTGGAGACACGGTCAAGGTAGTTAGCAATGATAGGCCCTTGTATCTCACATGTGTGTCTGGCTGTTATCTGTTTGTAAATGTGTATATGATGGTATGTCACACTACATATCATTCAAATACACCCATTACATACCTCATTAGCATACTGTACATGCCAGGGGATGTTCTGCATGTACCATGTAACCTGGGAAACACCTCACTCTAAACACTGTGCAGTGTGTGCAATGTAAGCCACACACATCACTATCATGACATAGCTAGGTAGGGGTCTAGTCCCAGTGTTGACAAGTAACAGTGTGCATGCATGTGGATGGGTCTACATCAGGTTGCAGGGTATACACACCTCAGTGGGCCACCTGTCCATGTGGCACAGGCAATAAATGATTTAGTAACCTGTGAAATGTGTTTGACTGCAACCCAGATATGTCACAGCCATGGTGTCAGCACAGTGACATACCCTGTTGTGCAATATGACTGCAGACCATCCTTGTGCTGACACATGTACAACTACAACACACATGGATAACATTATAAGGACCGCAAACAACCAGAGTTACTAGCAGCTATAATGTATCATTGCTGGACGGCTACACTACCTACCAAATATGCCTCACACTCTACTCCCTACAACATGTTACACTGCAGGACTGTGGTACACTATTGTACAATCACCATGTGCATCAGAACCATATCACCCTGTCCCTGCATTGATGGTATGGATGACAGGGATGGGGCACAGGTATCATCATATGCACAGGGCATCCTAGTGCTGACACATGTACACCTACAACAAAATTGGATAACATTTTAAAGACCACAACCAACCAGTGTTAATTACAGCTATAAGGCATCATTTCTGGATGGCTACACTACCTGCCAAATATGCCTCACACTCTACTCCCTACAACATGTTACACTGCAGTACCATGGTATACTGTTGTACAGTCACCGTGTGCATTAGAACCATATCAGCCTGTCCCTGCATCGATGGTATGGCTGACAGGGATGGGGCACAGGTATCATCATATGCACAGGGTGCGGTGTTGGTTTGCCAGAGGCCGAGGGTGGGCCATATATTTGACACCATGTATGTGGGTGAGGGGTGTACTCTGGGGAGCTGGCTGAGGTGATGTGGTGTGTGTAGGTATGGGGTTGCCCTAGGTGTGTTTGCAGAGTGTGTTGGTATGCATGCAAACAGTTCTGTCATTTGGCTGCCCTACACAGGTGTTTATGGACAGCTGCAGACCATACCTGGCAGGGTGTGCAGTTCACTGCCTCTGGCCATGGACACGTGGACTGTGCCTGCCAGGGGATCCGCTGGCATGTCCAGGTACAGGCCTCAATGTGCTACTCTCACCTGCTGATGGCATTTGTCCACTGGTACCAGGTCCCTCCTAAGACTATCCAGGACCACATGCATGTAGCCTGCTGTAGTGTGGTGCAGACAGCACACCCCCTGCACTGCTGGGGCTGCTACTGCCACTACAGGAGCCCTTTGATGTCCTGGCACATCCACATTGACTTCCAGCTGTTGGCGTTGTTGGCCTATGTCCACGGGGACATCGCCACACTCCCACCACAAGTTCAAGCATGGACAGACCATGGCTGATGAGGGCCATTATCTCACCGCACTGCCTATCCATAAACTTAGTAAATCCACAGATGGCACCAGCCAGTTCATGGGCATTGTCATTTGAAGATGCAAGTGTAGCCCTCTGCAGCCTCAGGCCCTGTCTGTGGTAATGTTCTATACATGCGTGCATCTCCATGACAGCCTGAAACATGCTTCTGTTGGTAGCAGCTATGTCGCCTCTGCCAGGGACATGATGTCCAGCAGCCCTACCATGAGCACCCAGGGACATCTGTCTATGTGGTGACTTGCTGGACATCTGGCTATGCCTGCTGCGACAGGACACAGTAGGCATGGTTACCACACTTTCCTGTGCACTGCCACTGAACACCAACTGTCCCTCTGCTATGGCCACTGGTGATGGGGTGCGTATAGGCACTGAAACTGTGTGTGCGGGTGGGGTGGCTAAAAGGGGGAAGTCAAATGTTGGCGCAGTGTCGGCCCCTGACAACCACACCTGTGCCTCAACATTATTATCATCATCATCATCGGTGTCTGTATGGACACTTACATCAGATTGCATGCAGGAGGGACACTGACCCACCTCGCCACCTGTGGGGGGAAACAATAAATGCACTTTAAAAACTGTACAGCATTGCCTAACAGTACACACACACACGCACGCACGCACACACACACACACACACACACACACACACACACACTCCTCTGTAATACCTACCTGTCCATGACTTTATAGACAGTCCCACATATATGTCCACGTGTTACCCCACCCTGCATCACACTTGTTAACATACACACATTGATACCACTCATTAACATCACAGTCCTCTAAATATCCACACAAGTGGCCACAACACAAGGCCTGTTGCTACTTTACCTGCCTGACCTGTGTGTAGTGGATTTACATGGCCTCACTGCTGTCATTTGGCATGCACCCTCTATATGCCCAGAAATGATGTGCATGGTCCCTATATTTGTGGGCTACTATGTTGTATCCATAATACCTCCCACTGGTGTGTCATATGTATGTAATTCTCAGTACATGCCAGATATACCGCTCCATCAGCCCATCATGTGACACCTGTAATATTTGAGTACACTCCCTGGTGTTGACTAGTACATATCCAATGCATCTGTAGAGCAGCATACATGGACTGTAGATGACCTCTCTGCTGACTGCGATATTAATTGTGTACCTGGAGTCTACCTTCCCTCTGGATGTCTGTTCCATGCTACAGACCATATTATACTATTTGCTGTCCTGTGATTACACACATGACAGGTATTCCTGGTGTTTAAAGTGGCAGTCCATGTCTATGTACTGCATGGTCCCAAAGGGAGGTACAGCCATATAAACACCCCACAATCACACATGTGCATACATGGCGACACACACAAACACACACATGCACACACACAACATACATGCATCTACCTCCTTCAACTTAACCAGAGTGACCCTGCAGGTGAACTAACTAACCACCAGGATGCACACACGCACACACGCACACACACACACACACACACACACACACACACACACACACACACACGCACATATACAGATTAGGTTGCACAACGATAGTACACACAGTCCTTCTATTACCCATCTGCCAACATGCAGAACATATAGTACAGAACAGCATGCAGTTCAGCTGTAGTCAATCCATGCTAGCAACAATATACATGTGTGTGATGCATGTGCTGTGTCACTGGGTGATGCCCCTTCCCCTGGATACCACTGCACCCATGTACACAGTATTTCTGTGCACTTGTTCTGCATCCTGCCATGTACTGTGCACCACAACTCACAGATGTACAACCCATTGCAAAATGTGTAGTATGTGTCAGTTATGTCAGCTTTACTTCTCACAGCCCCTATGTTTTTCAGCAACACATACCTGGGATGATATGTGAACTGTTGTCATTGGTGAATGCCTGATGCCTGATTTACAGCTGTCAACATCAATAGACCATGTATGACTACTGCAATACTCTTACACTGACAACCATCAGAGCATACCGTGGCTATGGGGGGTGTACACACCTTTATTGATTTTACACACACATCCTTGATCTGCCATGGGACCACATCACCACATATCTTAGTAATGCACAAGCCCGGTATGTGACATATGCCCTGTACTTTCACATGCAGTGTCTACAGATTGTGTTAGGTGTGTGGCTGCTGACCAAATGCAAACACACCATGTGGGCATATGTGTGGACACCTTTATCATGACGGTTTATCACACCTCTTGTTGTGTGTACTACAGCAGTTGCTGCTCCTGGAAGGGGTATACCAGTGTGGGCCATCTGCATTTGCCAGTGTATGTTCAGTCTGCCCTACACATGTCCCCCTATTCTGCATGATTGCAAGGTCTACTCATGTGCACATCCCATGATGTTCACACACTGCCATCACTATTGCTGTGTAGGTAGGGTTACGGCTGCCACAGGTCTTGAACCTGATTATGTGCAGATATAGCCATTCCTACCATCCTTAGGATCCCTGCTGCAGTGCACTGGTGTGTCATGCAGATGCATGGCAGGTAAGCCCTACACGTATGTGTCACTTTGCAGTGTCCCATACACTGAACACCACATGTTGCATCCTAGACCCAGCTGAAAATGTGGACTACTGTCATGCCTTATGCCAAAGTATATCTCTGCAGCAGTTGCCATTGTCCTACAGGTATATACACTGGTGTTGCACTGTATATGGGTGTTGTTCAGAACATGTCACTATCGTAGGCCATGTCTACCACCAGTATGTTACTCCCTGTGGACATATTCTGCAATGACAGGGTGTTAGTTATCATGCAGGTGTCTGACATACCCTTCCAATACCCAATCATGGTCGCCCCTGTGAGACCGTGCATTTCACAGCAACAATACATGCACATGTACAGCATACATTCAGGATAGGTGTGTTAGATGTGTGCATGGAATATACCATCACCATTACATGCTCGGTGTATTGGCATGCATCTACATAAAACATGCTCACCAGCTACAGGCTGCTGTCTTATTGTTATCCCGGAGGGACCTACATAAGAGGGTGAGAGATGCAATGTCAGTGGCCGCACCTGTGGCAGTGCTACAGGCTGGGTGCAATACTACCATACATCAACAGTAAATTCCCACAATACTACCACATCTGGACATCTGTTTATCACTACAATGCAGCAACACAATATATCTATGACATGTCAGATATGCATGATCTACGTGTACCAATATGGATGTTTACACAACAGTGGTCTACTGATGTGCCCTGTGTCCTTACCTGCATGCTCCTCGGCCGGTGTGTGGGTGACACCCACCTCCATGAAGGGTTCCAGTAGTTGTTGGTGGTCCAGACGGGCAGGTGCCATGAGGCTGGCCATGAGCTCCTCCACATGTGTTGAGGGGATGGATGGATGGCATGGCCCCCCCCTGTGGTGAGGTGATCCCCCCAGACTGCAGCAGCACATCCACAGGCATTGTGAAGCAGGTCAGTATAATGATGCCAGACCTGTTCATAACTGCGGTTGTGAAGTCCAACATTATTGACCCTGTGGACTAGGTCATTCCACTGGGAGGTCTGTCCCTGCTGCTCATGTGCATGCCTGCCAAACAGCAGTGGATAGTGCTGGATTGTGTGTGCTATCAACACATTATTCTCAGCATTGGAATAGATGGGCAACCGTGCATGTGCCATCTTGACTGAAAGACATAAAGATGGAAACAGGTCTGAGCAACTCATATGGCAAGGGTACCACAGTTCATAATACACATCTCTGTCACCCCGCCCACCATATCAGCTTCAACAGACTGTACACACAACTCATTAGGTATGGCTACAGCTTAACTACCATTTGGACAGATTTTGTATTGTACCATACCTTCTGCTACGTGATTGTAGCCATGTTCCCTATGTGGACACTATCATTGCTGGCCTGTTACAGACTATTCACCTGCATGCCACTGTCAGGACCACTATGGTTACATATATACCAATGGTATGGATTCTCTGAGATTTCTGCACACCTGACAGTCTGTGTTATTGGGGATATCTATGCATGTTGTTGGATATGTGCCAGGATTGTGTAGACTATTACTACCAACAAATGTTCTATAACAGTGACACAATAACATGTATATGTTCCATTGGCCAGCTGATCCACCTCTCCACACCCATCTGCCCATGATACCTGGCAACATCACATGTGTGTCCCAACCTGGGGCCTCCTCATGTACTGTTACAGCAATACCATCAGCTGGAACCACCCAGGGGATGTTGTCACTCCCCCCAGGGTACACACAGACATGTACCTGTCCTCTGAGCTCAGGTCTAGGGTCTGTTTCAGACTGGGCACAACAGACACATGAGGGATGTGCTACATCAGCCTGAGGTACCCAGTACAAATTCACATGGCCAACATGCTCCTCCTGCTCAGCCTCCAGACCAGGCACTTTCAGGATGTGGACTGCTGCTGTGAGTGGCAGTGGGTGGGAGGCTTGTTCCCATTGTGCCCAGATTGGGGACCCCGGGGCATCCACAACACAGAACACACACACCATCCACGGTGTTTACCCACCATGTGTCACATACCACCCCTGTAGACTGTCCTCTATATCTACCAGTCCTGACCACCTCCACATGTGTACCTGCCATACTTCCCCATATTACCATTGCATACTTCACAGACGGGGGAAATGTGGTGCCAACAAGGGACTAACATGTGACATACCCATCCATCATGCACACACTACCAGCTGTAGATATCTGTGTGTATTGCTATGTGTGCTGCTGCCTCACACATAGCACACATCACTTTGGTAGTGATATAGGGGACATGTCTTTACATACATATGTGTGTGTGTGTGTGTGTGTGTGTGTGTGTGTGTGTGTGTGTGTGTGTGTGTGTGTTTGTACATATGTACACATGCACATATAGGTATATATCTATATATGTGTAGATATATGTGATATCATATATATGTGCACATATATATGTCTACACATGGGTATATGCATATTTCTGGACATACATGCTGATATACATATATATCTTTATATATTATATATGTGACATATCTACACATATGCATATCTATATTTGAGGTACATTCAGACATAAGCTCCACCAATCTCACAACACCTTCCTGCACAGCTGCACTTTTCTGGCTTGCTGCAACACAGACAGGTGCCACATATGTACACAGTCTGACATTAGTGGGGTATAAGTGGGACCTGATTGCAGGTAACCTTATTACATACCTATGGCATTCTGGCATGCTACATTACAGATTCACCTGAGTATCCTGCCAGTGGTGGGCCGTGGCTCCCACATGTCCATCATAATGGCATTACTTCCACCACCAGCTATCACAACACCTGATGGCACAGATAACTCATTCCACATCATCTATCCCATTATGATAGACCATCTCTCTCTCTCTCCAGTGAATGCAGCCTGGCTTTAATAGGTGATGCACTTGATCAGGTGATGGCCAACACTTGCTAACTGCATGCAGCTTGCTGTGTAGTACTTCCAATTATCACTGTCATGGCAACCACCTACTGTAAATCCCTACATCATGTGGGTGTGGTCCCTTTACCTTTCCTGTGTGATGGACATCCTTCCTGTGTGTGGGCATCAGTGTTACAGAAAGCAGGTAGCAATACCTCTTACAGGAGAACTGACACACTCAGGCCAGCTACATAATTTTCGGAGGTTCCAGAACTACAGGCAGAGTGTGAGTATAGTTGTGTTATGCTTTGTATAGTACTGGTGTTACAGGGTGTGTGTGTACATACTTGTTTACCTTGGAATGCAGTCTGTCCTCATAGCTCTCAACTGTTGGCCTATCCTCTTGGTGGCTAGAGGTGTGCCTATCATGTTTTGTCGGTCCACCACATAGGTCCTGTCAGATATTTTACTGGCAGTGTGTGTGTGTGTGTGTGTGTGTGTGTGTGTGTGTGTGTGTGTGTGTGTGTGTGTGTGTGTGTGTGTTGAGTGCTATCAGTGCATGGCTACATCGATTTATGTTTCTAACCTCAATTCCCTAACTAAGGGCATGTTGCAGACTATTCTGTAACACCACTGACTTGCTTAGTGTATGGCAATAGTTTTCCACATATGGGCCTGTGTTCCAGCCTCTGTCCTCCACCTACATACCAAGCTTGGCACATATGACATGCTGTCAGAGGTTGTTCTGTAGTGGGCTGTGAGTATATCACACTGCCATTGCTGCCATCAGTCCACTGCTGTTGCATCCCCCACACATATGGTGGGGCTGAGGCCATATATGTGTGGGCTTCACCTACACAATACATGTGTATCCTTATGCACTCCAGAGGCCAGTGTATGTAACAGTGGTATATGGCCCTGTATTATTGTGTGTAGGGGGGGAAGCACCATAAATTACTTAGGCTGTTACAAAATGTGGGGGTATCAGGGGTGAGCTACCTTAAGGTATCTGGATGCACAGTACCATACACTTCACCTATTTTCATTACTTACATAAATTGGGCTAATGCAGGCCTACTGCCTGCTGCCATACAGACTGCTCAGTTTGTCAGAGTGCTTGTGATGGTGTGAGTTATGGCTTGATATGTAACAGTTACATCCCATTTGGTTAACTGAAGTTTTTACCACCTAGTGATTTTGTACAGAGTGTAGATAGAGGCTGCTGAACTATACACCTGCATTACTTACTGTTGATTGTTTGGTATCCTGTGGCACAGTCTGTCTTTACTATTGTACAATTTGAAGGGCATGGCTTGGACAGCAACAGTTGTGAACTTTTCCAGACTACTGTACTAGTATAACTGTTTCACAGTTGCATTACTCTGTTTATATGGATGTCAGTGTCTGAACAGCTATATGACATGGCATATAGAACTGTAATAGTACACAAATAAAGGTTTTCCATTTCTGCAAACCTGTGTGTGGTGTTTTTTCCTATGACCTCTCTGTGGGTATATGTTGCAGGCAACAATTGTCATTTGTATGGGTGACCATACAGTGTCCAGTTGTTAAGGTGTTAACTGTAGGCATAGTGACTGTTCCATATTGTGTGAACCTTCTACATATGTATCTTATTGTACATATCTCTGTGTGTGTATGTGTAGTCACATGTATATCTATATATATATATCTATATATATATATATATATATATATATATATATATATATATATATACATATGTATATATATATATATATATATATATATATATATATATATATATATATATATGTATATATATATATATATATATATATATATATATATATATATATATATATATATATATATATATATATATATATGTATATCTATATCTGAATATATGTGTCTGTATATATGTATCCTGGGGATGTTGATGGCTTTCACATTTTACATTTCCTATGGGAGGCAGACTGTACTGCATGATATGTTACCAATACCAGCCTGATATCATGCAGGTGGGATGTAGTACTGTTAACATCTTGTGCCCATGTCGTGTCAGGTCCTGGTTATGGGATATTCAACAGTCGGTAGTGTATTGCAGGGTGAATGTGGTTGGCTGTGGGGGGGGCGGTATGCCTATTTATACAAGACGTATATTGTTTGGGGCCTCTCAACCCAATTAACGGTGAATGTGGGCATATATGTTTTTGTTAATCTACCATTGCTATCTACAGATGTATGGCCATATATACCTGTATATATATATATATATATATATATATATATATATATATATATATATATATATATCTGCTTACATATATATAACTATATCCATATATACCTACATAGATATATATCTGCATATATATATGTAACTTTCTGTGTATATGTCGACATATAGGTGTAGACATATATATGTGTCGATGTAGGCATTTGCATGTATATATGTTCATATATATTTATATATATGTATATATTTCTAAATATATATATATATATATATATATATATATATATATATATATAAATATAATATATAGATATGTTGTATCTGTTTAGATATTAATATATTTACACATGCACACACACACACACACACACACACACACACACACACACACACTCACTCTGCTGTGGTGGTCAGGAGCGGCCTAATGTCAACTGGTGCCCTAGGCAAAAGGGCTCCACAGCGCCCCCCACCACACCATATGGTGCCCCCATCCTAGTCTCCCTACACCAAATAAATACTGGAAAAGTGCCCCTACTAGAGCGGCGCCCTAGGCGGCCCCCTAGTTGGCCTATGCCTAAGGCCGGCCATGGTGGTGGTGGTGCTTCGGTAGTGTTGTCGCCTCACAGTTAGACGTTGCCCATTCAATTCTCGGTTAGAGAGTCTTCTTTGTGTTGACATGCATGAATGGGCATTCCTTCATTGAAGGTTGTGCATTAGGCCCGGCAAGCCAGCACGTACAAATCTACTGCCAATCATTAGTGGACTGGAGTTCCGCTGTGGCGACCCCTAACTGGGAAAAGCCGAAAGACACAAACACACACATACATCTAAATGCTGGTATACATTCTCTGTACTGTTGCATGACTGGGCTGGATAATATGTTTCTGACAACATCAAATTTGTGTATATTTGGCATGGTGTAGTGGTAAATCACTTTGTCTATGGTGTGCAAGGTCCTGGGTTTGAGCCTTGCAGAGGATGTATATTTTGTTGCTGGGCAGAACAAAGGCGATTGGATACAGAGTGATTAAGGCACTTTAAAGCAGTTGTAAGCGAGTTTGGGCAAGTTTGTGCAGAGGTAAGCACTGCCAATTTCGGTTACAGTTCAGCTTCTCAATTGCTTAACCTTTGCAGGCATTGCTTACCCCCATGCAAACAGGCTTAAACCCACTTACTGCTGCTTAAAAGTGCTTACTGCCACTTAACCCTGCGCTAATTTCTTTAACTCATTCACTCCGGAGCAGCTCAGGAAAAGCTGCCTGCTTAATTCCACCATAGGAACAACAGTGCAGCCTGAGCTCATTTTCAGAAAATCCCTTTGTAATACCATACAGAAAACAAATGTTCATAACTCTTTAACTATAAGAGCTAGACTAAAAATGTAAATGCAAAAGTTGTTCAGCAGATACTGACCTTTCCAACAGTTTAAATATTGATAGTGTATATCAAAGTCATTAGTAAATATTTGGCAAGGAATGCTGATAGTGTGCATATTTTTACCTTTTTGGAAAAACAAAGCATAATATCTTGGTCAGTGTACCATGCAGACCCATACAATTTGAATGTAATTTGTTAGTTTGAATGTCAGCTTTAAAATGATACCTTAACCATTACTGTGTGATGTTCCTTTCTTGAGATATTCACAGAAATATGATTGATATATTATTTTTCATAACTGATAAATAAACAAAGCATAATATCTCATCACCTGTAACAGACAGAGCCTACATATCTGTAGAAGTTGTGCATCTGAATGTCAGCTTCAAAATGATGCATCATTTGTGTGATCACCATGCTCCCTCGCAAAGATATGGGCATAATAATGAGAAGTATTGTAAATGTATAATTTTCATATTTGTACAAGAGTAAACAAACTGTGATATCTGTACGTGTGTACAGTGCCTAGACACAGTTCTTTTACCATGATGTAAGGAGTAACACTGTCTTCAAAATTATGTATTACTTGGCACACTGACATGCTCCCTTGCAAAGTTATTTACCAAAATATGAAAAAAAATCATAATTTCCATAACCTAATTCCAAACAAACTTTGATATCTGCACGTGTCCAACATACAGGCACCATTCTTTTATCATGTTAGAACTATCGGTACTGTTTTCAAAATGAGGTATTACTTAGCACAGTCAGATGTTCCCTTGCAAAGTTATTTACCAAAAATATGAAAAAAATCATAATTTCCATAACCTAAGTCCGAAACAAACTTTGATATCTGCAAATGAGTACAACATACAGGCACTATTCTTTTACCATGTTAGAACCATCAATACTGTCATCACAATGAGGTATTACTTGGCACATTCAGATGCTCTCTTGTAAAGTTATTTACCAAAATATGAAAAAAAATCATAATTTTCATAACCCATGTCCGAAACAAACTTTGATATCTGCATATGAGTATAACATACAGGCACAATTATTTTACCATGTTAGAACTATCAATACTGTTTTCAAAATGAGGTATTACTTGGCACATTCAGATGCTCCCTTGTAAAGTTATTTACCAAAATATGAAAGTTAATTTTAATAACCCATGTCCAAAACAAACTTTGATATCTGCATATGAGTACAACATACAGGCACAATTCTTTTACCATGTTAGAACTATCAATACTGATTTCAAAATGAGGTGTTAGCACAGTCAGATGTTCCCTTGCAAAGTTATTTACCAAAAATATTAAAAAAATTATAATGTCCATAACCTAAGTCCGAAACAAACTTTGATATCTGCACATGATTACAACATACAGGCACCATTCTTTTACAGTACTGTCTTCGAAATGAGGTATTACTTAGCACATTCAGATGCTCCTTTGCAAAGTTATTTACCAAAATATGAAAAAAATAGATAATTTCCATAACCTAAGTCCGAAACAAACATTGATATCTGCACATGTGTACAACATACAGGACCAATTATTTTACATGTTGGAACTATCAATACTATACATATACACATACAATACATATTCTATTGTACATGCTAGCACTCTCCTGAAACAGTTCTTTCTCAGCATCTTCCCCAGCTTCTTACCACAGTTATTTGCCAAACTCACAAAAATATATTTCTTACCATACTGGTCCCTACTTGGTCATGGGTGTTTTCCATTCTTCTCACAAGCTGCATATTGCCAATCCTGCATACCTCTCCTCATACCATTGTGGAGGTCAGTCAAGAACAAGGCAATGCCTTCCTCAGTTAGGTGAACACCATCCCTTCTGAACAGGTGAACATCTTTTGTGGTGATGCTGTCAGGACAGATTGTAGATCCACCGACCCTGTGTGTCAAGCCATGCATGAACCCATTCTGTAAACATCTGGCCTTGTGCACTGCCCATTGACAGTTTGCTGTTTTCCACATCTGTCGAGGAATTATGTCAGACCACACAAAATGACAACGTGGCCACCATGACTGCAGGTGTTCAAAAATTGCTCTGATATCCATGTGTATATGTGTATATGTGCAAGTACATTATGTACATACATATATATCGATATACACACACATGTGCACATATATATATATATATATATATATATATATATATATATATATATACAGGAAAAAACATCAGAGGTTTTGGAGGATAGCTAGTTGATGAAGAATGGAGGGAGTGGCTTGCAATGACTACAAATAGAGAAAAAACACAATCTGGCTTGTGCATTCGTCAAAGTGATACCGACTTCTACTTATGTGGGTAACAGTGACAGCAGCTGAGACTTTTACCAGAAAGTGATAATAACTCACTGCTGTATTGTAACTGCACTTATTGCTAATGTGATAATGACCTTCCTTTCAGTACTGCAAAGTTATGCATGCTCAGTAAAAGGTGATACTTGCTGCACATAACCTGTTGACTAGGCATTCATTATATTACCTTGTGCAGCTGTTGTGTAACACAGACTCATTATCAGTAAGAAGAACACCTGAGTAATTCAGTAAAATAGTATAACACTTACATATTACTGAGCCCTTCCTCCCACCTAAATTCCACACATGACTGACAAAGCCAGGAAAAATGCACAAAAAATATGATAGCTCCATGTTGGCAGTTGTCAACAAGTGATAACTTTTATATCTCACTCATGCAACTGCTAATCACAAATAGAATATACAAGCAGAAGTGATTTCTTGTCTGCTTATTTTACATTACACTATTAGTCAGTGGTGTATCTGATGTCTTATATGCTGGCATATTACAGTATAATTACATTTCTGTGCTGTATTCTAAGTAATGTAACCATATGTAATTTTCAGACTTAATTTCTATGTTTCCCCAGTAACCTCTCCAGTTGTTTGCATTGTGTATGCACAAGCACCAAATGGCACAATAAACTATTTTCCCCAGCGGTCACTTCAGCAGTCAGACCATGTATGCACAAGCACTTCCCTGATACATAATTAATTATTTCCCCAAGCAACATCCTCATTAGTATGTCCAGGTATACATGCATCTAAATAAAATGTTTCACCAAACAAGCCTTCAGTAACATTTCCTAGTATGTACTACCACCAGCATGAACACTTCACCCAAGCAACCCCTTCAGTAGAATGTTGAGGAATGCACAATCACCAAACTTAAACGCTTACCCAAATGAAACGCGTGTAACATTTCCTAGTATGTACAACCACCAAAATGAAGCATTCACCCAAGTGAGTCCTTCAATATAATGTATGCACAGGCACCAGAAAGAAAGATTTTCCCTAAACAATCATTCAGTAAAATTTCCTCCTATGTACAACCACCAACAGGAAAATCATCAGCCTTCTGATAAAAACAGGTGAAGGGGTTTGTGTCACTGATCTGGTGACTTTAATTGCATCCTCCTTTAGGAGTATATTCGTCAATAGCCGAGGACATTTAGAGTGTAAGAATGTTGCCTGCCATTTATAGTATATAGACACATGTTTATTATATGTGTGTGTGTGAGTGTATATATATATATATATATATATATATATATATATATATATATATATATATATATATATATATATATATTTGTGTGTGTGTGTGCCTTACATTTTTCAACCTTGTACACTGACTAGGTAATTGACACAGTGCACTGATTTCATCTTTGTGTGACTCCCTCACTTTGTTTGCACAACGGGCCTTGTTTGTGTGCATGATACCAAAAGCCCGCAATGTCCCCCTCAGTAGTATATCCAAGTATACACAAGAACTAAAATGAAACATTTGCCACATGACCCACAACTGAAGACCGCAAGTGATGTTGTGATTCTAAAGCTAGAATCACAACCTTAATTTCCCTGATATTTATGCGTGGCCACAAGAGAGCAGGTAATCTCGACTATCTCCAAGGCAATTCCTCTGGAACAAACTCCCAATTCACATAGAACAAAGCTCCAATCTCATCTCCCAGAGACTGCCACTTCTCTGGAACAAGCTTCCACTTCATGAGAAAGAATTTATATTTTCCATAAATTTTTTTAGCAGTCATCGATAACTTATGCAACACACATTTCACACCAAATGCTTCATTCTAGCTTCCAAATGTATGGACTACCATTCTTGAGATTTTGCTGTTTCTAAGGAAATATTGCTCATAGTCATAACATCAGAAACAACCAAAAAATATGTATAGCTCATGATATCTATAAATATTCACCTATTTGCATCATTGCAAGCACCTAAATAATGTTGAGTGGTAGAAGTCTTCATAAACACGTGGCCAAGAGTTCTGCAACAGCGATTATCTTCTCTTGCCAGCAACAAGACCCATGACCCGTACATGGAAAACAGCCAATGTCAACTAACTAAACATAGAGAGAGACAAAGAGGATTAAGTACTGAAAATCTGCTCAAATAAAAACAGTAAAATGGACATGGGTTAACAGTTACATTACCACTCAAATGGTAACCTATATGGATGAATTTCTCCTGTTTATTTCACTAGCTCAACATTCTGTTCACAGGATGATACATTTTGTGACAAGCAATGCATTAACTACTCACAAAGTCATAAAACAAATAAGGAACCCATCTGAAACCCCCAATGTGGAGATATCACCCTTCTAACACAAACAAATACCCCAAACTCCTTTCAGAGTTACTACCCAAATAAACTCCAACACCAAGCTAAAATCCTTCCAATTAACAAATACAGTTTACATCTCAATAATAAAATATGCACCCTCACAAATATGGTGCATGCCCACTCACTGTCAAACCCAAAGAGGGCTCTCAAAATGAGATGTTAATCAAGCATGATGCTTCAACATATCGGAATCCCATTAACAGTACACAAATGTTATCTGCAAAGTTGTAAATACAAGAAATTGAAGGACATACAATGGATGCAAATACATCTGCTAAAACGGGCATGAAAGTCATCCTTCTCAAAATGGCATTTAAATCATTTTACAACTGGCCTAATATCCCTTTTTACAGTCTTCTAGGGCTAACATTTGCCAGTTATTCACACCCAAACTAAAAATTGTCTGCATATGTACGTGCCTTTCCCTCCAACTGCTGCAAGCAGAACAAAAGGTTAATGCAGCCAGAAAAATATCACCAATGTGTCAGCTAGGCCTTGCCTTATTCATCTGCCACAGCAGACCATGTAACCAAAACTGTCACAAGGCAGTGAAGTATTATGTAGATACTGACAGCAGGAAATACCTGTGATTCTCTGCCACCTGCACGTAACCGCAGTAGTATCCCAAACACTGAAAGCATACTTTTTACATCCTCTATAATTATCCGCACCTGCACTTAACCACAATTAATAGCATTGATCTCACTAAGACAACCACTCAATAGAATCAGAAACAGAAATAAAATCAGAAATGTCTAAACTATCTGGTTGATTAGTGTAACAATTAATCCAACAGGCAGTCATTCATTTTATCCCACCTTACCATACCTCTCAAGTATCCAGATTTCTGCCTCATATTTATGGTCTGTTCCTCACAAAAATCTGTTTTTTGGCAAATCACAAATCACAGAAAACTGAAGACACTAAATTAAATTAACAGAAGAAGGTATGTCATCTGCAATTTCTTCTTAGCATATAAACAAATGTTAATATAGGAAAATCAGACTTTAAGTCAACCACAAATAGAAAGAAATGCAATGAGCAGAAAGTGTCAAAAAGAGAATGAGCAAGTGCAATTTAACACACATCAGAAAGGAGACTCAGACTCTTGCACCGTGAGACATACCAAGCCATTGCATTATTCTTACGTGCATACTCGTGCTTCAGCCTGTCTAGCAAAACTTGCTTTATACCTTCAATGTAGACCTTAAATGTTACACAGCCAGAGATAAAAACGCAACACATGTGCTAAAACACCCAGTAACAAAATATTTAATTTTCCTGATGTCTGAATTAAGCCATTTTAATCTAATTTAAACCAAATGAAGCATCCGCTGCCGGTGTCTTTTTACTAGACCAGACGTTATCCCAAATTTCACCCAATGCAAAAAAAATAAATAAATCAAGATGCTACTTCAGTTCACAATATAGTTCAATCTACAAAGAGTACTAACTATGCCAAACACTAATTTGTAATAGAGGGCACTACCAAAGAACACATGTGGCCTAAATGAAAATGATATTAACTTCACCACTTCTAAAACATCATCCAAAGCTATGCATCCCCACTACACACAGACACAATGGATGCAGGAACCAATTAAATAAATGTGAATAATGTATAACCAAACTAAACATATTTCTAAATACCACCCGCAAACACTATACATTCTAAACTTACCAAACAATCTGTAGAAATAGAGATTATGGAAGTATATCAATTTGCTTTCAACAGAGAAAAGAACAATGGTTTAGGTAAAAGATTTTTGGCTGCATTTACAGCACCCTCAAACAGCAGATATTCCGCATTACTGGACAATTAAAAACACACCCAGCAAATCAATACTAGAATAGTTACCAACACAAATCACTCTTAAAGCTACAGCACAAACTATAACAGCAAAACTCGAACACTACTAAACTACGCCAACTTCCTCCAAATTGCTTTATATCACCAAAATAGTGCTTTGTTAATATCAAAACAAATCTAAATTTACCTACTAAAATCTTTCATTACACAACAATAAACCGACAACCAAAACAAATACTTCTTATTACTATAACAATAATAATAATAATAACTTTCTATAAACTAACAAGCAAACTCCTTCTCCACACCTTCTCCGTTGGAACTACAATGACTACTAGAAGTTAACTTTTTTTTCTGAGGAGGATCTTTAATCTTATCTTGCAGTAAAATAAAACAAAATAGAGAATAAGACTATCTTACATTAGTGAGGAATTAGGCAGGCTCGGAGGTGAAAACACAAACTGATCTCCGTTGCAGCTTTTTCTTTCCAGATCATGACAGTAAGTGAACGGCTCGATAAACATAGGGATACAGTAGTAAATTACACAAAATGGAGAAAAAGAAAGGGAAAGATGTACTGTAGGACTCAATTTATTTAGACAGAACAGAGTGGGGGAGGTGTTAAGCAAGAGATGGCTTCCATTGCCTACCACTAGTTCCTTGTTGAAAGCCATATGAAATCGGCTTGCTGCGAGGGTTCGTGAGCAAGTGTTGCTATGGGAAGAGTATACAAGAATGGAGATGGAGCTACAATTGTTCAGCAGTGATCACTGCTTCAGTGGCATGAATTCAACAATTTTAACTATAAATCTGCTCCCGGAACCAATGCATTACAGTAACTGACTGAACAGAAAACAAAATCAAGGGAAGCCCTTCAAATGTTGAGCGCTGAAGTTTGTAAGGAATAATGGAAGCATTAGCAGTTGTCTTAAAAAATATATTTGCATTGGTATAAAGGCACAGAAACTGTAAAATGAGTGAGTCATCCCTATAATGTTCTGACTGTCAAATTTAAAGACTGTGCTATCAGAGCAAAACAAAGGAACATAATTTTGGGGGTGGAGGTGTGACGCAAGTGGTAGCTTGGATTGCAGAAATCCGATTGGCTGCCACCACTTGCTTTATCAACAACTTTAGAAGAAGATTTTTTAATAAAAGTTTAATGTAAACTTAATGTAAAAACATGCTGAATCATAACTGAATAAGATAAATTACAAGTTCAGTTATGATATCAGCGTGTTTTACATTAAACTCAGCTGCAAACCTGCAATAGAGTTTATCGCGCTTGTGGAAGGCACTCGGGAGTAACAGCTTGCATTTAGTATCTTCTCATGGCACACTCGGTGTTAAGCACAGAGGCGCCATGAGAAGGTACTCAGGGTTAATAAGTTAAAAGAAAAGAAAACGTGGTTGATAGGAAAGTGGTGAAAAAAGGGGCACAAAGAGGGAAAGACAGTAGGGAAAATAGCCAGGGATGTGCAGGAAGGGTGTAGGGAAAGTCCATAGCTTCCCATTTTTTCTACAGCAACAGCTGTGCATATGCACTGGATTTGGAGGTAGATTTGGACACACAAACCCCTGGGAGAGGTGTGAGGACAACTATAATAAGTTGTGATGCCAATTAGACCAGATTACATGTGTCCAGTGGACATGTGTGCCAAATGGGCAGCTACGTATGGGGCGAGATTTTTTGTCGGAACAGATTGCCCTTTTTTTCAGGTGAGAGTAGGATGTTGGGGATGGGTAGTAGGTATATTTGGGGAGGTAGGTTGGGTAGGTTAACAGACAAGACAAACAAGATGCATAAAAGGGTGGTATATGACACATGTGGGGGTAAACACCTTGATGGGGAGGGGTGTTGGGATATCGGAAGTCCACAAGCTCCCTAGTGGTAACAGTGGGACTGAGGTCCCCACCCATGGGCAGTCACCACAGCACCTTCACAGCCCCAAAGGTGGCTGTGCTGGGGGCTGAGTTATAGAGCCAGACTGACTCTCTAATCACTACACATGGCCCTCGAACTGGTGTAGAACATCACCAAACTGTTGATCACTCTACTCACCACAACTCCAACCTGGCGACGGGTGACAGGTGCCTGTCCGCGCTCACTCCCGGGGGGGGCAAGCCCCATCTCCTGAGGTGGTTCCACCCAAAGGTGGTGCAGGACAAATGGACAGGGAGGTCCCAGGTTGGGCCCTAGACATGCTGGTGCCCGGTGCCACGGCCAGCTAATGTGGGACAGGTGGGTCCACTGGGACCAGCCTTCCCAAATGTGCTATAGAGTTTAGATTTCATCATCATTTGTGGGTTAGTAATAGTCAATACATTCCAGGGTTAGGTATAGCAGCATGCATAGATATTCCCATAAAACCAGACACCAGATACAGAACAGTTGCATAGCAAACAGAACACATGCATATATGGGATCACAGTGGTAATAAGAACAGCATGCAGGTACATTGATGGCACCATGCTACCAATGTTGGAATAATTCAATATAGCACATGCATGGGAACCATGCAAATATTTATCAAACAAGTGGACATTATCAGAGTCATTACATTAGGGATGGGTGTGTTGATTATTGTTGGAGATAAGGTGGGGGGAGAGAAAGATGTCAATTAACAATTAGTATATTCATGTAGTCCACATTACTTTCCTAGTCAGTTCTGTTATCTGTACCTTATAAGTCTACTACATTACCCTATTGCCTTAGCTTGGACAGTGATATGGCTGTCATTGTCATTACATATGACCCGGTTTTACCGGCAGTATACACCTCTTACCTGGTATACCTGTGGAGGGAATGTTTGTTAACACTGAATAACTGTTTCTACACATACTCCCTGACTCCATGTTGATGTTTTGCACTATGCTATCCAACTCTTTCTGCACAGACTCTGGCCATGTGCTGATCACATGCTGGTGTGCCTGGACATATCTGGAATATTACCCTATTTCACCTTTAGTGACCTGACACACACATGTACATGCTTTCCTACACAGTTATATTATGTAGCACAGTGTGGGTGACAGTGACCAGTGATACTTTATTATTCAGAGAAAATGCAACACTCACTATTCCCTACAATACCAGAGTAAGCAGTACCAGTACAGGGTATAAAGGTTTTTATTTCTCTGCACAGTGTTCCTATCCAGCATACCTGTGGGAGCAATGTTTGTTAGCACTACCTGAATGTTGCCACATAAAGTTCCAGATTACACATTAGTATTATGCACATGCATCTCACTCTGTTACTGTACACACTCTGGTCACAGCTTGATGGCATGGGAGTGTAGATAGGACATACCTGAAATATTACTCTCCTAACAGTTTCAGGGGTTGCTACAGTGACAAGTGTGTTCTCATAGATGTTCGACAATCACTTGTATTCCCTGTTTGCTGGCTGAACATCTGGGATCATCCCACAGACTTCCCAGGGGGACAGGCAGCAGATACAGGCACATATACTGGACATTCTGACCTCATCTGTACAGTTGTGGGGTATGATTCTGTATGCACCCTAATTCCACTCCCAGGATTCAGACCATGGCTGTGTCTGCTACAACCTAAACACTGTCAATCACAGTTGGGTCTGCTCTATAGATATTGCTGCATATCTCCTATCTACTTTCTGTCTTATTAATCCCCTGTGCTTTTGCATTCTGACCTTGTATAACAACACTCTTATACAGATTTCCTACACAGTTATATGTTGTAGGACAGTGTAGGCAACAGTGATGTGTAATACCTCATTATTCAGAGCAACTGCATGTCATTCTTGTATTTCTGGGCACAGTATTGGTATCTGACAGACCTGTGGGAGGAATGCTTATTAGCACTACCTGAATGTTCCCACACAGTATCAGGTTCCACATTACTATTATGCACATACATCTCACTCTGTTACTGTACATACTCTGACCGCAGCTTAACAAGTTGGGGGTGTAAATGGGACATACATGGCTTCTTAGTCACATAAGCTATTGGGGAGTTGCGAATGTGCCAGGTTTGTTGTCATAGATGTGTGTCAATCAGTTGTATGTCCTGTTTGCTGCCTATACATCTGGGATCATCCCAGTGATTTTCAAGGGGAACAGGTTAATAGGCAATAGATATGGGCCACTTTAATAGACATTCTGGACATATCTGAACAGTCGTGGGGTATGATACTGTATGCAGACTACTACCACTGGTAGGATTCGAACCGTGGCTGTGTGTGCTAAAATAAAGCAACAGTTCACATCTCAATTGCATGTGCTAGTCGTTTTTTGTTATCTGCACTTTCCCTGTTTACTGTCTATGTGTCTCTCAGTTGTACTAAATGGCCTCAGTGGATTACACCTGTCATATACAGGCATTCCTACACATTCAATTTATGGTGCACAGTGTAGGTAACAGTGCTTAATACAAGAGTACTATTACATGATTGCAAATCTACATTACCATATGAGACCAGTATATACACATGCAGTCCAGCAGTTAAGTTAAACCTGTTTTGTCAGGATATTACACTTTTATTGACATACAAACAATATGAGACTCTTCCTGCCATATTCTCTACTGTATGCAGTACTCACCTTGAACAATACTGGTTTTATACAGGTAATTGATTTAATACTACTTTTAGTTTTATTTCCTATGACAGTAAATGCATGAGTATTACTGACCAGCCTCACTTCGCAACCTTGCCAGGCAACATGTGTGAGCCTCCTGGTTTCTGGCCCGCTCCATTACAGCTGTGGGGGACATAAGAGGAATATTTAGCCATACCTATCCATGATATACCAAAGCTGGCAATTATTACACACATACTGAGGTGATACTTACACACGGCTGGAACATCCCCTGCTGCTCTAGCCTCTTGCAGCCACTCCTCCAAGAGGTCCCCTTACGCCACTTCAGGACTGCATAGTGGTGCCTGACCTGCTCACCAGTTCAGGATATGCCACTGGCACTGGTGAGGTCACAGGTGAGACGGTCCTAGGCCTCAGCCTTATATTGGGAGCCCTGGTACTGGCCCTGAAACAGTCTCTGAGCATGGTCTTTAACTAGGAGTCCTGCCATGACCTTGGACTCCTGGATGCACCAGCGCTGCAAACCGGAAGTGCACACCTTCTCCCCTTACTGCCATAGTGCCTGCAAGGGGAAGCTACAACCAGTTATGAGATGTATTCCTGCCTGTTGGGTTTAAGTAGGGCCGATTTCTCACACTTGCCCATGATTGGATGGTTTTGAAAAGGCTAAGCTGTGGGCAAACCTGCTTACCTAGGGTTGGCATTGTTTAAAGGGACATACCACTGGGCGCGATCAGTTAGCTGGTCTACAAATTGCTCACACCTCCTAAGGTGGCCTGTGCAATACTTAGCGTTGCTTACATTAGACTTTCATTATAATGCCTTTTTGGCATTGTGTTATTATTCATTACACCGTATATGTATGCCTGGTATCCATGATTAATGTGTACGTACACTCTGTGGGGCCCTTGTCTTTTACTGGGGACTTCAACACTCTATTACAATTATGCCTCACTTCTGGGCTTACTGCTGTACTCCAGTTCACATATTTATGTTATGTAGTGGGTTATGGCACATATGACTGTATACAGATGCCTTTCACAGTTTCAGTTTGGTTATACTGTGGTGAGGACTTGTTTGCTACTACCTCATTCTTGTGTAGTTCTGTGGTGGCTTGGTGAATAACTACTGGGGCTATGGTGTATAGGGTCCTGGGTTTGAGACCTCCATGGCTGTTTATTTTGTTGATGGGCAGAACAAGGGCCATTGGATGCACAGTGATTAAGGCACTTTTGAGCAGTTGTAAGTAGGTTTACGTGACGGTAAGCACTGCTAACCTGCCGTTACATCTGCTTACAGAGGGTTAGCTTTAGAATTGCTTAGCCAGTGTAGGCTTGCTTACCGCAGTGCAAACAGCCTTAAGGCCACTTACTAAATGCTTAAATATGCTTACTACTGCTTATTTGTGATTAAACCTGCTTACTAGTGCCTTATTCATTATGACACTGACACCTCACATGTGCATTTACTGCAGTACTCCAGTTCATAAATATATGTTATTTAGTGGGTTATGCAACAAAAATATTGGTCATAATGTGCTTTGCCATATAAAATGGAACATGCTGCCGTGGAACTCGAACCAGGGAATGCCTGCTTGTAAGTTGAATGCTCTGCCCACTACACTATTGCTATGTTGCTTTATTTGCATATATCTTCCTTGTTATCCTCTTCAGCCATTTAAGCTGCTTTAACCATAGCTAAGTGATGGGCACACCCGCTCACCTACAGGTAGCTGTAATCAGATTTTAAAAATAAAAAAGGGTTTCTTCATTTTATTTCTACATTCTGTTGCTGTTATACACAAGGGGGACTGTTGGTGGGGATATGCAGTCACCTGTGAGCGGTCTCACTCATTGCATACCCCTTTCTGCTGTTCTACATTGTGAAGGCATGTTTATTCTGAAAGCTGTGATCTCAGACAAGCCCCCTGCACTCTTCCATGCTCTGTGTAAGCCTAGGATCTTGGGGCAGCGTGCCTCAATAATATGCATAGCGCGTTGCTGCCCTACTCCTAAATGGTCACTTCCATGCAGGACTAAGCTAGTCCTGCATGGAAGATTAGTAAATCCAGGGGACTGTATAATCAAATATGGAAAAACAAGATATATTAATATATATATATATATATATATATATATATATATATATATATATATATATATTAATTCACTTCAGAAGATCGAATTTCCAAAATCTCGAACAACAAATAACAGAAACCAAAAGCTCAAGTTTTGGAAACTCGAACTTCTGAAGGGAAACCATTAAAACAAAAAAAAACCACAAGCCCCCCTGCACCCCCCCATGTGGCGGGTTGTGCCCCCCACACCCCCCTACTTAAATATACCAACTCCAAGATCGCGCTACAGTGGGGAGATGGGAAATCTCCCGTCTTGCGCTGTATGCGGAAGCACAAAACGGGAGATTTCTTTACTTCCTGCCAACACCACAAAACAAATACAACATTACGTACACACAAGGCATGCAACAATACTTGCCTCTGTGTGCACGTAATGCATTAAGGTAAGTAAAGTGTTATTTCTAAACACTACACACATTCGATTTATTAAAATCTCGATCATATGGTCTCGACCATTTGAAATTCGAGATTTCAATAGTTCGATTATGTGAAGTGTTCCCATATATATATATATATATATATATATATATATATATATATATATATATATATATATATGTGTGTGTGTGTGTATATATCTATATATATATATATATATATATATATATATATATATATATATATCTATATAAACATATATATATATATATATATGTTTATACAAAGAATAAAACATAGTTAACCATAGATATTCATGCAATAAGTCTACATTTTCCATAAGCAGTTAGAGTTTCATAAGACTGTAAAATGTTATACAGTGGTTGAAGTAGGCAGTGAGTTTTATGGAGTGAATGAACAGAAGGATTTATGTGATGCAAGGGTATAGCCATTTGTGTTTTAAGTGAGTTTTTAAAATGGGTAAGAGCTAAGGCAGAAATCAGGCCAGAAGGGAGGTTATTCCAGGTTCTAGCTATGGTGTGAGAGAACACAGCTTTTCCTGCAGTATTGTTAGCCTTTGAGATACAGAGTAGAGATTTGTCGGATGAGCGGAGAGGATGATTTTGTATTATAGTGGGTGAAGAGTTAGCCTAGTGCTGGCATTTTTTCAGGATGACTTATAACATTGTAGGCAATGACTAGCTGGTAATAATTTAGTAGTTGGGGAAGTTCTAACCATTGTAGTTCCCTTAGAGTCTAACAGTGGTTGATTATAAAGGTGGAGTTATTCGCAAATTTTGAGATTTTGTTATGACATGACTCAAGTCTGGCAGGGTCAAGTTTTCTGACTTGGGTAAGGATAAGAGAGGCATACATTAGAGTGGACAGTAGGCGAGTTTGGGCAAGGGTAATCTGAGCTTGTCTTGTGAGCAATTTTCTGTGTTTATATAGAGTTCCCATTTTTATGGACCTTTTAGATTGTTTGTGAAATATGGATGTCAAAAAGTAGACTTTTGTCAATTTCAATGCCCAGGGTTTGGTGTGGTCAGAGGGCGAGATAATAGTGACATTTTTGGAGGTGATAGTGAAGGATAGAGGGTTAGGCATGGTTTTGTTGGGGGTGAAAAGTAACAATTTAGTTTTATTAGGGTTTAGGATAAGTTGGATTTCAGTGATCATTGTTTTGACAGAGCTAAAAGATTCTTGAGTGAGTTTTAGAGTGGTGATTAATGGTGCTGAACAAATAAGAGCTGAATCATCAGCATATTGTATAAGTGAAGCATACTGTATGGTGGCATGGAGATTATTGGTATATATGTAGAAAAGAAGTGGGCCTAATATTGAGCCTTGTGTTATTCCTATGGTAGTTGGGAGTAAGGGGGATAGTACATCTTGCCATTAGACAGATTGTTATCTTTCAGACAGATAGCTTTAAAACTGTGCTATAGTGGATGTGGCAAAGGATAGGGAGGCCAGGGCATTGAGTAGTAAGGAATGTGAGACCATGTCAAAGGCTTTGCAGAGGTCTAAAACTATTTCAGATACAAAGTTGTTATTATTTCTCTGTTGGTTGACTAGCTTGGTGAAAGAGAGCAGATCATTTGTTGTGCTGTGGTGTTGCCTGAAACCATGCTGTGTGTGGGAGAGGAGATTATGTGAGTTTAGGAAATGCATCACTTAAGAATGTATACATTTCTCGAGTATCTTAGATAAGGGAGATAGAATGGCAATGGGTTGATAATTTGAGTATTCATAAGAATTTCCACCTTTATGAAGTGGAATAATATATGATACCTTCCATAGTTGTGGGATGTATGATTCTTGTATGGAGTGGTTAATAAGAATAGAAACATGGTAAGATAAGGATTGAGCAGCTATTTTTAGGAAGTTGGTCGGTAGGTTGTTGGTGGCAAGGGTGGTCAGTTTCAGTTTTAGGAGGAGTTTCTTAATTTTGGAGGTTGGTATGGGTGAGAGAGAAAAATATGGGATATTCTCAGGACATTTGGTTGGGTTATGTGTAGGGTTGTTTTTGGATAGTTGGAAGGATAAAGTTAGGATGGATTCAGTGAAGTGGTGATTAAATTGGGAGGCTATGTCCATATTGTCCTTGGTAGAGTAAGGAGTGGGGGTTTTGGCTGGTTTTAGGAGAGAGTTGACAGCATACTAAAACTTTTGGGGTTCTTTTGAGTGTCTATTTTGCATATCAAGGAAGTAATTTTGTTTAGCTAGTTTGGTTTGTCTCTTGGCCTGATTTCTAAGTTGTAGGTAGTTTTGTTTGGCTAGGCTAGTTTTATCCTTCTTCCAGTTTTTCCAGGCTTTATCTCTAGATTTTAGTAGGGCTCTAGTTTCCCTACTTAGCCATGTTGCATAGTTTGCCTTGGCTCTGATTTTCCTAATGGGAGCAACTCTGTCTAGGACATTGATGAAAATACTGTTAAAGTATTCAACTGCCAGGTCTAAACCTAGGGTTTGTAGTGGTTTCCAGTTACTATGTTTTAGAATAGTGTTAAACTCATGTGTATTTAGTTTACTACCATCTCTGACTTGTCTAAAAATGATGGGTTTGGCTATGTTGGTATGTTTCTGTAGGTGGAAAGTGGGGAGATGGTCACTGAGACCATATGGAAGGCAGCCTGTCTGGTAATTTTGTTTGGGTGAGTTGACTAGAGTCCAGTCTAGAATAGATTGTTTATGAGTTTTTTGTCGACTCTAGTGAGTTCTTGGATAAGTTGGGAAAACTGGCTAGATTAGCATGGTTAGTAGGGTTGTTAGAGATGCAGGCTATCCAGTCAGTATTTAGGTCACCTAATATGATGTTTTCTTGAGGAAGATTATCTTTGGCCCATTGTAAGATTTCTTCAGTGATGGGAGAGTTATTACCCGGGGGAATGTAACAGCAGAGACTGTTGCTACCTTTTGTGTCATTTATGTTTGGGGTTGAACCTAGGTTTTTGGAATTTTGAAATTTAGGTATGAGGGTTTGTAGAGGTTTGGTATTTGGTGTAGTTTTGAAGAGGATAGCACCTCCACCTCCCTTCCTGCCTACTCTATCCAGTCTTAGGGTAGTATATCCTGGTGGGAGAATTTCGTCATCTAGGGTGCTAGGTTTTAGCCAAATCTCAGTAATAGTATGTCTGGGGAGTACTGTGCTATGAATGCATGTAGGTTTGGAAGCTTGTTAGAGATACTTCTGATGTTGTTATTAAGAATCAGAAGGTCAAATATTTGCCTGGCTGAGAGTAAAGAGTTTGTGGGCCTGGGTTTGGGTGTATGTCTCCTGATGTAAGTAGACTTTTTGTGATTAACAGTATGTGTTTAATAGTGTATAATATGCCTATGTTGGATTTAAGTGGTATTTTTCTAATGTATGATGTTATGTGAGATTTGTTGATGTGTAGTATTAAGTTGTCTTTAAATAAAGTAGAAGAGATAGGGGAATGTGTATGTGAGTTTATATTTGTGTGAGTATGTGTTGTATGGAATGATGTCTTTTCCAGTGATGTGTTAGTATGCATTGATGTGATGTTAGTTAGGCATGTAAGTGTTAGGAAGAGAAGTCCTAGGATGAATGGTGTCTTCTGAGTGAGTGGTAGCTGGTTGTTAGAGGTTCTGGGTGTAAGTCTGGAGATATGTGTGAAGACATGGAAGGTAGGTACTTTGTACTGTAAGGTAGAGAGCATGGTGGGGGTGTGGCTAGGTTGGGTGATGAGGGGTCTTTGATTGGAGCAGGGATGGGTCAGGTGATATGCAGTTGGAATAAATTTAGAGGTAGTGTGGGTGGGAAATGGGGTAGGGTAGAGGAGCGGAGTGAGCCAAGCACAGTGAGGTGAATGAAGCAAGGCTACACCAAGACCTCGAGACTACAGAACCAATCTGTAGGACTGGCCAAGTTAGGACAGTAATGGAAGATGATTTACAGTGAGTATACTGCAGTTACCTGTATATATTCTCTACTATCCATAAGATTAATTTATTTGAGTGAAAGACAAACTGCAGGAGGAAATTACATGTGTTAACCTGTAGTCATGTCTTATATTATTAAGTTTAAATGTTCCTATGCCGATTAATGTTTAAAAATATAGAGAATGGGAGAGATTAAGGAGAAGTGAGATGAAGACCTTAGATTTCACTTCTAGTGGATGTGAACTTATTTCCTGATCATTGCAGTTCTTAATTTATTCATAGCAAATAAATGAATGCATGAGTTTATTTCTTCCTTTATCTCTTACTTCAACCTGCATGTTGATTTTGCTTTTCGTATTTGGATTGATAAGGGGCCCTACAATTTCTTCTTCTTTTTAGGTTATGATTCCCATTATGCTTGGATCACTAAAGAGTTTTTATTAAGCATTCATTTTATAGGGATATTATTGGACATTTTGTGAAATTCTTAGACTGTCAGTTTATATTCTCTGATCATGTTGATCTTTGGATGTCACCTTGCTGTAAGTATACATTCTGGAATGCTGAGTTTTGAGGTTGATACTGGATCATCAGTATGTTTATGATCCCTATTTTCGGTTGTCTAAGATCAATTGATGTAGTTCTTACAAGTTCTTTAATGTACATAAATCAAAATAAGATGGAGATCAGTTTGTGTTTCTACTTAAGTCATTTGATGTGTTAATTTTATGTGTTTTATTCTTTTAATGATAACATATATGAGATTATTTTCAAGGACTCTTTCTAGTCATAAAGTGAAATACACATAAGGTAACATAAAATAACAATATAAATAATATTTTACTTATATAGTACCCATCCCCTCAACTTGCTGTATAATCTCATTCATACTACAAACCAAAACCTTGGTGGTAAATTGCAATGAATATAGGTCCATTCAGGGCAGGCTTAGATTAAAAGTCAGAGGCTATGCTAGACAAGCTTGCATCCAATTTTTATGATGGAAACTATGGGGCAATTTTAGCCAGCACTCAATAGGTTTCTATAAGTTATGTAGGTACTTGAACTGGACATGCTCTTGAACTAAAAGAAAAGGATAATAAAATGACTGAAAGAGCAAAAAATACATATTCAAAGAGGGACATAAATGTACACATGTGGCTAATTTCTCAATCCATAAATACCAAAATGTATTGACAAATAAGAATGGAAAGAATTGACCATGTTACTTAAAGCAGTGACTGACAGAGAGAGAAGTAAAGCTAAAGGGCATGTGACACATTTACAGAGCTCAGGTGTATTACAGAGACACACATGGGCATGGTTCCAGTGCATCTCATGAAAATTGACAACGCTGTTTCCCCTTTGTGTGTTTGTGAAAGGAGATGGAAAAGCAGGTTTGAACATTAACAGAATAATCCAGAGTGTCAGGCAGTAAGAAGAAAAAAGCAAATATGCCATGGATTCACAGATGGGGTGAGACATTGTTCTGTTAAAACTTGAATAACAAAGAGCATAAACAGAAACATTTCATAAAGACTGCTGAGGATAAAAGCAGGTGCTGCACTGTTAGTGCTCAGAAGCTATAACATGAAGCTTGAGACTGTCTTTTAGAGGACTGGGACAAATCTACGGAAAACTTCAAAACTGTAGGATGCTCCATCTGATCAAAGACAACAGCTTCCACCTTCCACCAGTACAGAAAATATTTTTGCAACAGACAAATAAAATTAGCTGATGTTACTCTTCCAAGCCATGTGAAATATTTTACTTACCTGTGCTGATAACAGGTCCCAGTACATAGCCAACACACTATCAAACAGAGGCTGACAAGTGCTGGATGCAGAAACCTACACATCACATTACTTGATAATGCTTCCTCAACATCCTTCTCTCTCCCCTTTCCTTGCTGCCTTGAGTGCCTGAATTTCTTCAGTCTCCATTTTTTACAGACACCCATTTGGGGTGGAAGAGCGTGTGGGGGCAAATAAAGACACCAACAGACCAACACAGCATCAGAGCATTTCCACTCACCTATTTGGTACCTGATACCATCCTGCCATAACTATTTCTATGAAGAATTTGATCCCTACAGTTTGTTGCTTGTTCCTCATCTCCCTGCACTTCTTTTTTCTGGGTGACCATTTCACATCTCTTCAATATGATTTTGCACATCCATATCCTATCTCCCCGTTCCTTTTTTCGTTAGCAAGTACATTTCTTAGTCATATCACCTTTTCTATCCCATACACTTTTCTGTTGGTTTTCCTCTGGAGTACTTGCAGTAGGAAGCATGCTTCCCATGTTTGACACTTAGATCTATATACCCCATTAAATTGACAAAGGCCTAATAGAATTGAAGCATTACTACTTTGCTTCTGCATTTCATCTCCCGTAGATACAGTCCATAATTAGATTTGCTGCTGCTCAACTGTTTCTGATGATCCTAAATATCTGTGATAAACACCACTCAGGTCCTTTTGTTCTGTCATTGTGAGTTGCTCCCTGTTATCAAATGATATTTGACATCAGTTTTTTTTGTGGTCCAAATGCATTGCTTTGCAATTTTGTACACTGTACTTCAACTGTCATCTTTCTGTCCATATAGACAGCCTTTTTAACTCATTATTTTAACTTTTTTCCTTCATCTGCCAATGCTGTGCACATAAGGTAACAAAAAATAACAATCCATCACCCAAAAAGATCTTGATCTCATTCTTAGATGTGCATGAAATGAAAATGATAAACAGTACTGGATTCAGTTCCAAATACAATAATATTCCACTAATCTCTTCACACATTTCCAACATAGTACTTGTGACAACCCTCTTTGTTTTTACCTTCAGTTTTGCTGCCATGCATTTTCTGTCTCCATTCTACCACTCCCCCTGTACTTCATCTTTCAATAACTTCTCTAGGAACACAGTCAAAGGCCTTTCTAAATGTTCATCTAGACCATCTCTGCCCATATGTCACCGTCAAGTTCTCCTAAAAAATGATAAAAACAGGATCAAGTTTGACAGATCATTGCAGCTACGAATCCTTGTTAAGTTATTGTATTTTTAGAAAGCATACTGACCTTCACTCATTATTTTCCCTACAACTGTATCTCCTATTGCTATTAAATGATACTTATAGCCTCAACACATGTCCTTTATCGACTGTGTATACAGAATGATTCCCATGCATCAGCATATTAATGACCTAGTAGTGTCTTCCCATTGTGACATTTTAGTCCTAGTCAGCTTCATCAGTGTACACAGTGTTGAGGCTGAATAAAATCTCATGATACTTTCTGAAATAATTTTTCTCCCTTTCTCTTATATCATTTATCCTACCACAATTTAAAGTTTCCTGCCAAAAAAAATTCATATACCAATGTATTTGTTTCTTATTTTTGTTACGTCATAGCCACTAGGTCATAAGGGTATTCAGGATTTAACAGTTGCTTTGTTTACTGTGTTCTATCTTTTATAACTGCATACTTTCACTTACCTGGGGTGATAAACCTGTTGAGATTTGTGGCTCTTTGTAGTATTTTAACTTTGTAGTCTGAAGCTGAAGAAACCCAATAACCACTGAAAGCAGCTTCAATAGTCAGATGAGCTTTATAAGACAATAAATATCATAGTTCAGATGACTGAGGGAAATAATGTGGAAGAAGGGCATTAAGTAAAGCTTGCAAAAATCAACTTTTTAGAAAGACTATGTTATCACAGCTATTCCTTTACAGTTTAACAAACACTTTTTACAGATTGCATAACACACATGTAGAAAACAAATTTTAAGTTTCACTTCAAAGTAGGTGGTAGATCCAAAGAATACTTTGAACTTAGGCATTGGATGGAAGCATGGAAGGAAAACATTAGTGGATGGGACTTGAACTGAAGACCTCCATCATTCTATGCTGGTGTCACTGCTGCTAGACTAATAACAGCAGTTATTTTTTTCAATTACCTATACAATCCATTTTTTTTCTTTCAGCTAGGACACCTCCAAGCATGATGATAAAGCCAAATTACCTATACAGACATTATCTGGAGGTTCTTTTTACTCCAGATGCAAGGATACCAGCTGAGAAAGCTGATGGTCCTCATTTCAAGTCCCATACAAGAGTTAGCATTTTCCCTTCAAGTTTGCAAGACAGAAATTAGACATTGGAACTTTTACCAGTATTTCCCACTGCTTCCATTCTAAGTGAATGAAATATGATCTAGCATGTCTCATTACTTCCATTCTAATTAAGTGAAGTATGCTCTGAGAGGAGAAACCAGCTGTGCACTCACACTGGATTATGGCAAAAAAAAGTTTTCCAAGAAAACAAGTTCATGTCAGAACTTCTAGTTTCATGGCAACATTCAGAATCACAAAAAATTACAAGTAGTAATGATTACATATTGTGCTTCCAACAGGTATTATTTGTTTAGAATTCAATGACAAGATACAAAATATGTTTTGTACTTTCTGTCCATCATGATCTTTTAAGCTAAATGGCCATAGTTCCCCATTTTTCCCTTTCTTCCTCTCTTACTACACAGAGGTATGAAGTACTTTGCACTAATCTTCAGGTAGTTCTGTGTTCATCAGTAATTTTCTGAAGATACCTGGAATTGCAGCCCACAAAGTCCCCTACACATTATTCTCCATCTGTGCAAACAGCTCCCTTTTCATATTCTTCCTTTTATACATGCCTGTCCATTAGTAACCCTCTCCGCCCAAGCCTCTTTCCAGCACAACACCTGGCCTTCACAACTCACTTCATAAAAATGAGTTATTACCTCTGCCTATTCCCTTTCTTATGTGACCTCCAACATAACATTACTCTATCTGACTGTACGTGTCCCTCTTTTCTTTATTTCTATATTACCTAAAGGCCTTTGTTCCCTTCTTTGGCCATTTCTGTCAACTCCCTTTCTTTGAGTATCTACAATCTTCACTTCCACTGCTGCTTGTCTCCTTGTGTTCTCCTCTTTCACCCTTCCATGTTGTCCCTCCTACCCCTTGCATGCCTTGTCTCTTTTTTCCTGATTTTTAAACCTATAGTCCTGTATAGTCATGCTGTCTTCTAATGACCAACTTCTGTATTTGTTTACCCCCATACTTAAACTATATCAATTACTCTAACTCAGTAATAAATCCCTGAAGTTCTGCATCATCATCCTTGTCATTGGTTTTGTATGTCCCAAATTCTAAATCACATATTTGTGTGATTACTTTGGGCTGATTGTAACTTCACATGGACAGCTCTAAACCTCTCTAAAACTCTGCTATTTGTTTTGGTACAATACTGCGCAGGAGCTGTTTCCTTCTTTCCTCATCACATCCTGTTGTTCCCTTATTTGCTTTATTTCCATGAACCATGGTATTAGCCTATCAGGGCCTAATTGTTACTACTTGTTGTTTACTCTAGAGTTTGGGATTACCAAGTCTGCTCCTAGTAATTCAAATCTCAAATAGGTATAGCCCCTCCTCCTCTTACAACACTCATTTATTCTTTTACTTAGTCTCATCCTCCTTCTTTAACGTGCCTGAAGACTGAAAAATTGTATCCTTAACATTATACTTTATCCACAAGGGTAATTTTTAAGGTTTTGATCCTCAGTGTTGCCTCATTCCCTTTACAGGTGTTACTTATCTGTAGCCTTACAGTTTATGTTGACCATTAAATAGATTGTCATGTTGTCTTCATCTTTTCCTTCTACATCATTCTTCACCTATGTCTTGGCACATCTATGCCTCATGCTCCTTATTAGCACTGCTGCACGTTTTAGTGATACCAGCAGTATCATTCCTCTGCTTATCTTGTTCACTTCTCTAACTGTTTGTTGCCTGTCCCCCCTGCCATGATTCCTTCCTCCCGTTCAATCTATGATGAGTCTCACCTGCCTTCCTTTCCCTTTTCTCTCTATCTCATTTCTTTTCTACTCGTACAAAAGCCTAAGCTCAAGTTGGCCTCTTTATTTCCTTCCCTCCAAGATCTCTATACTCCCTACACACCAGTTCCCTTACCATTCTCCTGAGCTCCCTTGCCTCCCTTTCCAGTCTTCCTACCCTTTTTAGTTCACAGTTTATCTCATACCTAGAACAGAGTACCCCTCCCATTCCTAAAGCAGAGTACCCCTCTCATATATAGACTAGAGTGCCCCTCCCATACCTAGAGCAGAGTTCCCCTCCCATACCTGGAGCAGAGTACCCCTTCCATACCTAGAGCAGAGCACCCTTCCTTACCCCATAGATAGAGCTACCATTCAGTGCATAACCCATTTCTTACTGATTCTCAAGAGAATGGCACTGCAGTAGTATGTGTAGAATGTTATTGAAAGTAACATGTGTAATGTATCACATTTGATAATATTGGAAACTGTCCTAGTATATATGTGAATGCTACCAGTAAGACAAGTGTGTCACTGGCAGAATGCCACCTATGTCAGACATAACTGTCAAATAAAGAGCAGACTACATCTGCAGTAACACTGTCATGGTTCACTGCATTCATTAGAGGCAACGCACATACAGAGTGCAGGAATACCTGTCCTGATATCCATAATACTATCTACTGATATGTCAGCATCTGATGAGCACATGGCACCATGGTGACACTGGCAGAATCATAGTTTAGCAAGTGTCAGAAGTCATCTATAATATATTGCCCCATGCAAACAGAATTGTTAAGTGTGCATCACAGGGTACATCCTACAAGCATGACTGCAGCATGGGATTTGTGCACAAATGTGTACTTAATGATGCAAATAGGAACAAATCATGGTGGCAGCATTACATGACTGGATCCCATAGATGATACTTACGGTCCAGAGGTCCCTCTCTGATCAGGACAAATGTCCCAAATGACCTCATGAACGATCCCCCAGAAGGATTTTTGCATGGCCTATGCCTTATGCTGGTAGAAATTTGCTATCATATTCCTTATCTGGGTCTGGAAAACATATGTGACAACATCAACGATCTGGCCCTACAAGTCATCTGGCTGAAGTGGTGGAAGATGTTGTAACTGTCAGTCTTCTGAAATGATGATGCATGCTGGCCCCAGCCCCTCATCATCATCATCATCATCATCATCATCATCCTGGTCCATGCCCTGGTCCTTGAAATCCAACCAGGAAGTCATTGTGTGCAATTTCTATGGATGGGTAAACTGTAATGGGTCTCCATCATCTATGGATGGGTAAACTGTAATGGGTCCTTATCATCTGTAGATGGGTAAACTGTAATGGGTCCCACACTCTGTAACATGACAAGAACTTTACATCATTACAGATTCCTAAAAGAGCCTTAACAGTAAAAGAAAAACAGCAATACCTACAATAATATGTAGACGTCATACACCCTGTGCAGTGTACTTAATGTATTAGTCACACAAGAATTAATCCATCAGTTATGTATCTGTGCAAACCGACAACAGCCCAAACCCTAACGCTTTCAAAGATATCTATTATGCAAGTCCGAATGTAATGGGAAACACATGTATATGTAATGCATTCACATAAAGGGCAAAGAAGATGACAAACAGTATACCCATCACCAACACACATCATATAAATCATGTGCTAGTGTATTGCCTGTCAATATCAGTTAGGTAAGAAATCATGCCAGTATTAACGGAAATGTAACAAAACAGAGGTATAAGACATCTGCTGACATGTCAGCAAAGCTTTTAAAATGGTCTGTAAAGGAGGACACACACACACACACACACACACACACAAATCCATATGCGATCCTCATAGTAAGGAGTATCATAACCCAAGGTGTAACTGCTGCACTAAGAAATATATGTACATGTCAAAAGTATACAGACATAAAAGAGCGATCACAGCTGCACCCTGTAATGAGTATAATAACAGTACATCAACGTGATGCAAGAGAATAACAATATATATAATGTGCAATTGAGAACATCAATGTACTCAATACAAGACTGGTGTAATGATTGTCTACCAAATGTTATGGTCATATAAGGATGCAATGCAAGTGTAAAGGTCACATTACTGGATGGTAACATGGTAACAGATGCAAAGATGCAGAAGAAAACCTGGATATGTTTATGCATCATGTGCTGAATCGAAAGTATGACACAATGACACCATCATAAGACATATATATTAATAATTTTTAGGTGCACATCAATGCCTGTGCATGGTTAGTAATATATTAGACCACAGCACATAGTATCACCATTTACAAAAAATCACATGTGAGATCATTACAATATCCATTGATACAAGTGCATGGTTGACAGTATTAGCATACCACATGCATGTAAAATACATATACACAGGAACAGCATACATCTATAACATAAATACACCATCATCAATACAGCATAACATTCTCTACAGGGTGCAAGTAATAGTACAGATATTAATTTTAAGGTACATTGATCTCAATACAGTGATTACCATGCACATATATGTTTACGTGTGACTACAAAAAATAAAACATGCAGTGATAAAACTGTAATATGTTCAGATACATGTGAAGATCACGTCAGACATGTGATATTTTATAAATCACCATATCTGCATATGCAAGTCTGTAGATGAAAATTGAAAGGAAATGATTTGTGCAGTGCATCGTGGGTAACATATAATAATACGATGTACAACATGGGATCATATGTATGGGTCACATCTGTACAGTATGCCATGTCAAATAGCAGCCCAGTCTTGCCTAGGCCATGGTATATATACATATAAACATTTTGTTGTCAACTTGTATGTGTTTCAATGAACCAAGGAATATCACACTGAAATGTGTAGAAGCAATATTGAAAAGGAGATGTTCTTAGTTTAGCCTGTATGCTCCTGCTTTTAGTTCATTTACACCACTGCAGTTCTCCAATTAGAAAATATAAATACAGATTAAATTTGGAGTAAAGAGTACCATACCCCCAATAAAAAAAATCACAATGATGATTGACATGCAAACCAATAAAGTGAAATTATTTGTGTACGACAGTGTTATAACAGACTTGTGCACCTACACATTAGTACTAGCAGACTGGAACTCAAGCAGTACAACCCTACACACATCATTGATACTGTGAGATGGTATATTCAATACATGAATAGACAAGGTATACACACCATGAATTAAGCTGGGGGCCACTGCTTTATATGCAAGTAGCTGACTAAATGCAATGAACACTGCAGAAACAGTAAATGCTGCATTGTATGCTGTCAGCTGTAATCACCAAAAAAGCAAACACATGTAACTTCAATATAAGGTTTGAACAATGAATGCATTGTGCAAGTGTAACAAAACTATCATTTTGGTCGTGTCAGCAAACATTGTATAATCTTATAATAAGCCGTTGACATCATAAAGACTTGTCCACATGCAGTTTTCACAAAAACAATTGCTTAGCAAAATAAATGTACAATACATTAACAATTAGAATATATATCTTGTGGATGCATGATGGGAATCTTGGTATTGAATTTGCATTCATGAATGTCATGTGAATAACATTCACATATGGAGATGGATGCATGCTAATGGTCCTACAAGGCAGAAACAAGGCTGGCGATAATACCTTTCTCCTTTCTCTTCTCCTCTAGCCTATGCATGCTGTCAATGCACAAGGCTCTGCTATGGTCATGGTACCTAACACAAGAAGGAATAAAATGAGAAGAAAGATTAAATTCCAAAACTGACTGTGTGTTAGGAGGTTAAATAGAATGTTTAGGTAAGTCAATTCCGAATTTATTTGTAGTAAAGTAATCACACTATCCAACACTTTTATACCATCCTATGTCACAGTTTGCATAGAAAGACATTTATATCATAGTGTAGCTGTATCACACACACTAGGAGAATTAAATGAAAGCTGTATTCAAACCTACAGCATTCTCCTATATTTACATCAAAGCCCAGAAGCATACCTTCCTAGTGACCTTTTTTCTGCTATGTGAGAAGAAGTTAATGGAATTCTAAAATTTTTGATTCACCTTCTTGATCATTTTAACTTATTTCTTGTTTAAATCAGCAGTATTTTTTGTTTGAATCACAATTTGTTAGAGTACATTTAAATTTGTAGTTCTGAACATTTGTATTTTTACAGTACGCAGTGAAACAAAATGTATGAACCAATAATGGCAAAAGTACCAATTTCAGAATATTTCAACCAACTGTAATGAATGATAAAAGGTGGCCACGGTGGTGCAGTGGTTAGCATTGCCACCTCACAGCAAGAGGTTCTCCTGTTCAATCCTCGGCTGGGGTGCCTTCTGTGCGGAGTCTGCATGTCCTCCCTGTGGTCGTGTGGGTTTTCTCCGGGTGCTCCGGTTTCCTCCCAAAGACATACTGTAGGTGGATTGGACACTCTAAATTGGCCATAGGTGTGAGTGTGTGCATGTGTGTGCCTTCTGTGGAAGTTTGGGTGCCGGGCTGGCAACTCGACACTGTAAAACTCCACTGCCAATCATGAGAGGACAGGTGATCTGCTGTGGTGACCCCTAACTGGAAAAAGCCAAAAGAAGAAGTAATGAATGATAAAAATTCTCAGTTGAGTTAAGTCTCTTGCCTCCAGTAGCCAAGATACAGTTTTTGAGCCTGAGCAACTCAATTAACCTAATTGCCCTCTGTAATAGGGTATATCGCATACAAAAACAACTGCTGCATAAGGAGTTCTGGTCAGAAATCCATCAAAAGCTGCATTGTTCTTCTAAGTAGTTATCCCCAAAGTAGTACAACTACTTGCACTGCTCTGGTATTTTGTTTGGGCCTGAATACCAGGGAAATATCATGTGTGCAAATGTCTTAAAGCAAGAGGAACATAAAGTTGATATTATCTTAATCTTACTAGTAAATCATGTATCTCACTAAGTATTTTTTATAATTTTTATAATTATTATGTTACTTATTCCTGATATGTAATTTCTTATTGTTCATTGTCCTTTAATGAAGTTACTCTTTTCTGTCTGTCTTTATGTGCATCTATTCTCCCCAGGCCTCCACTAAAAATGGGTAATCTCTATCCAGCCAGAATTTCCTGGTTAACAGATGTCAAATAAAATCAATAAATAAATGAGTAATAAATCTTAATGGTACAAAATTACAGGCACAGGGGCCCTAGGCACTGCCTAGGCCACCCAGTGCTGGATCTGGCCTTAACGGTAAGTGCTATTGCATGTTATATCACCAAAACAATGCATGGATAACACTGTCAGCAGCATGTGTACTGATGTGTTTCCCTTGCATAAACCCATCAACATCAGGACAACAGGTCTTGTCATGTGTCTCTTTAGTCTGTTAGTGTAATCAGTAGCCTTTAAGTTCCTTTGCCTCTTGTTATGCATGAGGTGTATATTCACATCTTGTTTATGTTCCTTTTTACCTACAGGTACATCCTTGCACCAGATGGTGCATTCACAAACAAGTGCAGACAGATCTGGTATGGTTGCTAATATGGATGCTATACTACAGCACTGTTTAGCACAACTGTGACTTTTAATATTAATGCCAGCTTGTCCCCTTCACAGGCACCACATCTGGGCACCAGCACCACTTGTCAAGTAATTTTCTGTATTCTGTTGGTGTGATCAGTAGCCTTTCTGTGCCTCTGTCAGCTATGCATTTGTGGAGGTCCTCAACAAAAGCATACCCAAACAAAGGAGACTTCCGAGGCAAAAACCTCAGAGGCAAAAACACATACGATCCCCACAGCCCTCCACACTACATACCATGTATAGTTCACACACCTGTGTTTCACAACTGTTAAGGCTTAACCATAAACCCAACATATTAGTCATAAGAGACTCCATTGTGACACACATTGATGTGGCTCTCACCAGGCTGGATAAGGAAAAAGTCACGGTTAGTTGTCTGTCTGGGCCCAGAATCCACTATATCATATACTCACTCAACTCTCTCAACAACAGGTACTGTTATAACTCTGTGATAGATTATGTTGGTGTGAATGACTTGAGATGTACCTCCATGGACTATATGAAGAGAGACATGACTGTACTTACTGAATATGTGTCCCAGGCAGGTATGTCCCTAACCTTAAGCAGCATTATAACATTACCCAAAATTATACCTTAGTACAAACAGAAAATGATTGACTTTAACAATTGGTTTAGTTTCTGGTGTCATTCCAGGGGATCCAGTACCTGACAGCCTGGGAAGATATGATCGACAGGCCACAATGCTTTGCCAGAGATGGCCTGCATCTGTCTCCCTTGGGCTTTAGGCGTCTGGCAAAGGCCCTTGCCTCCCCCGTAGTGCTATTTTTAGAAAAAAGTGATGAGGTTAAAATTACCAACATAAACATTTCAACAAATCCCAAATTAAAGGTCATGCTGCTAAATGCTACGAGTCTAAACATGAAACTGCACTCATTGCAAGCATTCTTATCCCCAGAAAATACTGACATCTGCAGTCACAGAAGCCTGGTTCAAAGCTGTGGAGAGCACCCCAGATATACCTGGTTACTCATCCTATCATGCATTCAGACCCCAAACTGTGGGTAGTAAAGCCAAGAATGTGGAGTTTCAATTTATATTAAAGACATACACACTTCCAGGCTGGTCAAACAGTATGATGCACAGGAGGTGCAGTTAACCATTGAAAGACCCCTATACAAATCATAGCTAGCTACCGGTCCCTAAATCTGACTCAAGATGCCCAAACTACCTATCTATATCTCTTTGAATCTATCAAGATTCAACCCTTTACCCTGATGCTTGGTGCCTTTAACTACCCAAACATAGACTGGAAGAACTACTCCATGTCAGAACACAAATGCCCAGAGATTCCTCGATTTTGTCAATGAAATGCTTTGGAACAGCTAGTCGTATCCCCCACAAGAGGTGATAATATCTTGGACTTTGTATTAACCAACATGAGTAACCACTGCAGCATCCCTGCAGTATCATGCTCCCTTGTAAGATCCGACCATAAAGTGGTCATGTTCGAAGTCACTGTCTCCCCCAACCCGCTCTAGCTAGGGTCAAACAAAAAAATGTCTCCAAAGCTGATTGCAGCCACTTAAGAGATGGTAGAAACAGCTTCACAACCCCCTCTCCCTCCCCCTCCCTAGGAACTGGCACCAGTATCCAAAACTATACCAAATTACTATATGAACATTTATATAGATGCATGGAATCAGAAATACCTGACAGGACTAAATAATTCACCACAAAGAAGAGTAAACCTGTATGGTGGACATCTGCAATAAATAAACTCTATAACAAAAGAAAAAAATTGCTGTCCAGGACCAAGAAGGAACAGATGCCCAATTGAAAGCAATCTCTCCTTAGCTTAAAAAATGAAATAAGAACACTTTGGTCACATCTGCTTGAAACAATCATAAGGCCTTCTTCACATAGATCCGTAATCTCAAAGGTAGCACCCAGATCTGTTCAGAACTGGTGGTCAAGGACATTGCATATACAAATGCCGTAGATATAGCAAACTTGCTGGCTGACAGATTCAGCAAATATTTCATCTCTCTGTCCTCCCCATCATTAAATCAGGACACTAGGGATCAGGTCATCACTGCTTTCTCAAAGGCAAAGAATACAGTCTCCGTGGGACCTAATAACTTCCCAGGCTGCATACTACATGAACTCAGGCAGGAACTTGCAGCACCATTAGGTGCCCTATTCAAACAAAGCCTGAGTACCAGCTTTGTCCCAGCTGAGTGGAGGACAGCCACTGTCATCCCTTTACACAAAGGTGGAGTGTCCACTGATCTGGGAAATTATAGACCCATCAGCCTAACTAGCCTGATCTGCAAGGCCATGGAATGGATTATCATGAACCTCCTTAACAAGGACATTGGCAACCTTAAAACACTCAATCTCACACAGTTTGGCTTAATCAAGGGGAGGTCATGTCAGTTAAATTTGGTCGACTTTTTTGAGATAGTCACCAAAGTCATGGACAAGGGGAGGGCAGTGCACACCACCTACTTTGACCTGTCCAAAGCCTTCAACACTATTCCCCATTCGGGTATAATAGATAAACTCTCTCAACTAGGCATCAATCCATATGTTACCAGATGGGTAGCTAACTGGCTCACTGATAGTACACACCTAGTCAAAGTAGGGGAAGTCACCTCAAGCAGTAGACCCATATTGAGTGGAATATCCCAGGGTTCCACCTCGGGGCCTCTGTTATTTGGGATATACTTTTCTGAGGTGCAAGCCAAAACCAGTGGGCTACGGCTGACCAGGTTTGCAGATGACTGCATGCTGGGAGCAGTCATCAATTCCCCTAGTGTTGTGGATATCCTACAAGAGGGTCTGTCCAAAACAAATGAATGGTGCCAGAAACATGGCCTTAAGCTGAATACAAAAAAATGCATCATCATCCCCTTTGGGGAGAGTGATGTCCCTACCAATGATCACATTAATAATGTCCTAAGCACGCAGTAATTGTGAGCGATTTGGGCACCCAGATTGATAGCAACCTGACTTTTGACCAGGATGCTTCTTCCATTGTAAGGAAAGCTTTCTAAATGGCCACCTCATAAGTAAGGGTATCTCATCCAGGAACAAGGAGGTCCTAAAATCCCTGTATTCTTCCCTTATAAGGCCCATTATTGAGTACAACACCCCATTCAGCATGTACCTCACAAAGCACAAGCAGCAGGTGGACAGACCACAGAGATTCCTCACCAGGAGAATCCAGGGCCTCAAAACTCTACCATACACAGATAGGCTAAAAGCTCTATCCCTCTACTCTGTTTCATACAGACTTCTCAGAGGTGACTTCTGTCTGGCATACAAGGCGATCTCGCACCCTGCCTTGAAGGGACTGCTGCATATCCCCAAGTGAAGCTCCACTTGAGTTACCCACACACGCAGCCTCAACCTGGTCTGTGACATCAATAGGACTTGTTGGCAGGACAGATTGGTGTCCCAGAGACTCCCCCATCTGTGGAATAGACTCCTCCATTTCAAGCAGAGTATCTCTTTACCCCTTTTTAAGTGCAACCTGGATAACTGGATGGGAAATAGAAAATACATTCCTGGGATTCCACCTGTATCCCTGCTGGACAGGGGCATCAGACGCTGACTTGTCTATACATGGGCTAAACTCTTGGCTAGGCTTTTAAGAGCCTCAGGGCCAAAAGCCTAGTAACTTCAACTTTCTATGATCCTATGATCCTATGATTATTACCGAGGTGTATACTTGCTTGTTGTTTGTGTTCCACTTAACTTACAGGATCTGTTTATGCCAGATGCTTCAGTCCCTAACCAGGGAGGACAGACCTGGTAAGGCAGACTATCCCCTGGATTCAGCAAGCCCTGCATGTTGTGCAGGAATAGTGCAGGAGCTCCAGCAAGCAATATGTCTGCCAGGCGATCCAGGAATAAGCTGTAGGAACGTGCACGAGTGCTCCTGCACTATTCCTGCATGGACTCAGCCCCTGGATGCAAATTACCCCATTTGCAGGTGAAATCCAATCTAATGAGGTGAAGTTGTGATCCAGGAAGCTGGAAGCCGGCCGTGCAGGACTAGTGTAATCTGTAGAAATGTACTCGATCAGTAACCGAGTAGATTTCTGCAAACTACAAAACAGAGCCATGACAGCTCCAAATAAAGGGTGGCTATTATGTAGAAAGCATGCCAATGGCCAGATATAAGGCCATTGGCATGGAAAACAGTTGCAAAAATAAAAAAAATCTACTTTTATTTTTTTTTAGCTGATCTCGACTGTTAAAGAGTAGGGCAGCGGTGCTCAAACGGGGTGAAAAATAAAAAAAAGAAACCTAAAATAAGCATTCTAACCAAAATCACTATTTTGCCATTATACCCAATGGCAGGCAGAAGACAACATGGCCAATGAATAGTGGTTGCTAAGGGTGGAGGCTCAGTGTGGGAACTGTAACTATGCATCAGCAGGCAATACTATGCAAAAGAGGGGAATGATACTGAATCCCACATCTCCCCTGCATGCTAGTCATCACCCAACAGTGTAAGAGCAGGAATAGCTTTGTGCAAGCCTAGGAGTTAGCTGACATCATGGGGGTGTGTCAGGCATACTGTAAGCAGATTGGATCCCTGTGGCACGGGTTTCCCTTAGCTTAGCAGAGCTAAGCAAGGAGGTGTATCGGAGGGTGCCTAACACTCTTTACATTGCCTAAGTGGGTGAGCGAGCTGCGCACCGGGTTTTAAAGAAAAAAAAAAAGTAAATAAAGAAATAGCATCTCTGTGCACATTTGAGCAATGTGTTTCCATGGCACAACCCCGGGCTTAAACAGGAAGGCAATGGGAAGGGAAAACAGTAGTAGGAAGGTAACTGAGGAGAACTAGCATAGCTGGCAGGTGAAATGTATCAGAATCAGCCAATTACACATGCAGCAGCCCAGTCCAGCCCAGAACACTACTATAAACTATGCAAACACCTTTCCCTCTGGTTTTCTCACATACTCTACACCACCAGTGTATATAAGTGGGGGAATTTTAACAAACAAAAAGAACAAAATGATAGGGGCTGAAATAGCTATCATACAACAACATGTGGAAGAGGCTGAGGGTGGTGAGGATGAGAATGCTGTTAAACAACCCACAGTGAGGAGACAGAGAACAGTGTGCCGACCCAGAATAATCTACAAGGGGCTACATGAGCTGGAGATAGTGGAACACTATAGGGTGGACAGGGACCTCCTACAGCAAATTGTTGAGCTGTGCTGGCCATTCCTCACACACAGAACTATCAGAGGGGATCCCATCCCAGTGGATACCAAGGTATGTGTAGGCCTAAGAATATTAGTTACAGGTACCTTCCAAAGGCCAACTGGGAATATCATGGGGATCTCACAGGCATCAGCATCCAGGGTACTCCACCATTTCCTGGATGCCATGTCAGCAAATGCCGGTGAGCACATTTATCTCCCCATCACCCATCAGGTGTTGGCCAGCAATATACATCTCTTCCACCAAATAGCAAAATACCATGAGGTAGTGGGTCCTATAGACTGCACGCACATATGCATCAAAGCACCACCTGGTGAGCGGGGTAGGGTCTACATCACCCACAAGGGCTTCCCCTCCATCACCTGCCACATCATGTGTGATGCCCAGGGCATTATAATGAATGTCTGTGCTGGCTGCCCTGGAAGCTATCACGATTCCCACATCTGGCATCTGATGCAGCTGTACCAGAGATTTGCCAGTGGGGACATCCCTTACGGTCACCTAATGGGGGATGCTGGTTACACACTGGAGTCTTTGCTGATGACACCCATCAGAAATGCACACACACCCGAACAAGAACTCCATAATGAGGCACACGCACAGACCAGAATTATAATAGAGCATGTGTTTGGGATGCTCAAGTCACAGATCTGGTGCCTGGACACATCCGGTAAAGCCTTGCAGTACTCACCAGCTACATGTACTCAAATTGTCATCATATGTGCCATGCTACACAATATGATCCTGCGTAAACAGCTGCAGCAGGAACAGCATGGGGCAGGGCCACACAACCCCCCACCATTGCCAAGGCCTGCACAGACACAGAGTGACTCAAAGGAAGAACAACCTGAACCTGCCCCAGTAGCCAGAAGTAGGCATGCTCAGTATGCCCTGGCCTTGGCAAAGAGGCAATGCATAGCACATACACTGACACAGGAGGGACCCAGGGAATGACACCTCTCGCTGACTCGCACAGTAAAAGGAATGCCAAACATGACACTACCTATGCTCAACCATGTGTAGGGAGTGTACTATGTGCATCTGACACAGGCAGCCCTCCAGCACCATCCTCAGTACTGGCACACCCACAAGGTAAGTCACTCTCCTTACCAATTGCTGAATGGAGTAGTATGTGTTGTTACCTGTATCTATGGTATGGATGTGAGCATGCAAGGGAATCTGGTGGCTGAATGGTATGCCAGCAGATAGTAGACACATATAGTGGCAGCATGAGATCTGTAACAAATACTGGTATCACCACAGTAGCCAGTACTACACATGGTGACAAACCCACTGCAGGAAATGTGCTGGGCCACATGTGTGTCCATATGACACACACATGCCAGTCAGGGAGGTTCACATACCCAACAACAGTCTCAGCCAGCAGGAGAGGTGTTGACAAACAGAAACAAAGGCTGTGCTAAGGCCTATGAATGATGCCTATGGGTAACCCCCCCCCACGCCTACACAGACAGACTACATGAGGTCAGGCAGTGGGATATTAGTTCTGAAGGGTAGGAAGTCAGAAACTAATATGTAGGTCAATCAAACCTAAGACCTGTAGTACACTGATATGCTTCTAGTCAGCATGATAGGTTAGAAAACAGAATGAAATGGAGTACCTGACATACCAGTATAGTCATAGCAAATGTGTACAAGTGTCAGGTGTGCCCCCAATCCTGTGTAGTAATGTAGAAACAGTCAGGTGTGCCCCCCAATCCTATGTAGAAAAGTAGAAATGGCCTGGTGTGCCCCCCAATCCAATGTATACACGTTGTAACAGTCAGGTGTGCCCCCCCAAATCCTATGTAGAAATGTAGTAACAGTCAGGTGTGCCCCCCACAATCCGATGTAGACATGAAGTAACATGTATGTGTAGGTATAATACCAGTGGAGTACAGATGCCCAGAGGTAGCTAAGGTAGCAGGATAGATTGTAGCATTTGTACAATATGCAGGTATGTGTGTTAGGTTGGTATGTGTTTCATATTGTGTGTGAGTGGACAGTATGTATGCATGCTGAGGTCTGACCTGGTGGCCATTGCCCACTACTGCCAATGACAGGGTCAAGTCCTCGCAACTGCAGTGCCAAAGACAATTCCCCCTAGTATAACACATGCTAGTAGTAAGTCATTGTAAATGTATGATAGTAATTTGTGTCACCATCTGAAAGATGGACATGGCATGGCTGTTGGACTAGATATACAAGAAGTACACAGAGAAAAGTACCCCAGACATACAGCATATAATGTGTAACTGTGAAATGAACACACCCTTAGAATTGTACATACAGGTATTCATCACATTATCTGGGCGTGTAGTAGGGAATACTGGTGTTGTCTGGCCGAACACTTGTAGATCACAAAGGTGATAGGACTGATGTATTGGGAAACAGCTGATGTACCTGCACAAGCCAGCATAACTGAAATGCCCCATGCATATCTGTGAGTCAGATGCAAGTAGTGTCCATAGCACACATTCACCCAGCTCACCCAAACAACACCCACAGTTACCTCTCTGGTCATATCCCTGCTGTTGGCAAAGGGTACAATATGACCCCCTCCTGTGTATGGCAATAGCGAAAGAATATAGCATGCAGTGCAGGTGTCTCATGCAGATGTGTCCCTATCTGTAAGTAGCACCCTGCCAGCATCCACACCACCTGATCAATACTGATAGAAATTATTGGCATGAACACCTAGCACAGCTACCCTATCACCTCAGGGGAATATACTGTATGGTGGTCTGGGACTGTAGGACTGACAGAATGCAATGGCTTGCCACAGCTGGCCTGCATCACCAACAAATGGCCTACAGGCCTCTGCCAAAGGCTTGTGTCTCACATATACTGCCAATGCATGTTATGTCATGGACACCAAAATAACAACATAACGCATTCCACATAAGCCATATGCAAGGCCATGTGAACAAACCACAGTAACATGTCCACCATGTCCCACTGCATGAACTGTGGACCAACACCAAAACACAGCTATGATGAGGTAAAAACCTTAGGGAAAGTATCAGATAATGTATGCATAATCTATGGAAGAGGATAGAATAATAGAGGGGGGGGAGGGAGCATGGGCAGCATGGAATGTGCAAGGTCCGACACACAGCCATGTGCACATACTATCCATGGCTGCAAACCCATGGATGGGTGGCTACAAACCTGTCCGTACACCACAATAGGGGTAATGTCCTGACATATGACCCCTGCCTCTAGGTAACCTGTGTGAATCTGTACAGCTGTGAGGTATTGCCACAGCAAGATAAGGCCATACTGTCATGCTGATGGATGTACAAGTATGGAATCATCTGTCAGCACTGTACCAAAGTGCTGAACTGGATACACAGACCCAGCAGCAAGTGTCTGCAACGCCCCCTCCAGAATGGCATAACTCTCCATGAATATGTAGGTGTTTGCCCACAATACTGGACACAGCTGCATTTAGCCTTGTTCCCCAGGACATTACTGTGAGCAAGAATGTCCACCTGACAGTACTTGAGGACATAAAACATCACAGTGTATAACAGCACACATGTCTGAATATCTCTGCTAACACCAGTGCCATGTAGCTGAAGCAGCACAGACACAATCACCTATAGTACACAGAATCCCTTGCACAGTTTGACCCCATATTGCCAACTGATCTACAGATATACTGCAGAAAAAGTTTTCTACCTGTAGGTGTAGAACACAAAGGTCTGCACTGGAGTACAAACTACCTGGAATGGATCCACACATTCAATACTGAAAGGCTTACTGGGCATACTCACACACTTAAACAAATGAAACCCATGTCTGCAAACAACAGTGGACCATACATATCTGACAGTTGCAGATGTTAGTGCATACACTCCTCAGTATGCACCAGTCATGCTTTGCACACACATTGGATAGGAATACAGACATATATCCAAGGACAACACACTATAATATGCCAAAAGTAGACATACATAGATGTGTGGAAGAGAGTGGCAGTGACAAAGAGCCTTCCATCATGAGGCCTGTCCCACCCAGAACACAGCCAAATGGCTACATACACATGATGTGTAAATGTCACTCACTGTAGAAATTGGCCACTGGTATCCATCAGCAGTACAGACTCTGTCATGCAAGTGCTAGCTGTGCAACTTGACTGTACAAGGCAGTAGTCATCTAGAAGTTGTATACAGGTACCTGCAGAATATAAACCTGTGTGTGCCTGCTTGTGGTATGTCAACCTCTAGATGAATGGGTTATGGCCCATGCATACACACTGCCCTCCCCATAGCCCTACTATGACAAGCCTGCTGATGTCATCCACTTTGAAATACACCTTTGGGAATGGAGTAGCCCAGTAATCTCTGTGATGTGTCCTAAAACTGTGTAATGCTATAGTGTGATAAACTAGCTAGATAGGAGTTTGAATCCTGGACATGGTAACTGTGTGTGTATGTTTGTGTGTGTGTTTGTGTCTGTCTGTCTAGGGAACAATGCTTTTTAGGCTAGTCATACCCACTTCAATTCAAATGCCCTACTTTGGCAAGGCTGCTGATGTCATTCACTGTGAAATACAGCTTTGGGAAAGAAGTAGTCCAGTATTCTCTGTGGCGTGTCCTGTAACTGCGTAATGATGTAGTGTGATAAACTAGTTAGGTAGGAGTTCTAATCCCAGACATGAGAAGTGTGCGTTTCTGTCTATGTAGGGAGCAATGCTTTTTGGCTAGTCACACTCACTACAATTCAAATGCCCTACTTTGGCAAGCCTACTGATGTCATTCACTGTGAAATATACCTTTGGGAAAGAAGGTGCCCAGTAATCTCTGTGGTGTGTCCTATAACATCGTTATGCTGTAGTGTAATATAATACCTTGGCAGGGGTTCTATGCCCAGACATGGCAAGTGTGGATGTTTGTGTGTGTGTTTCTTTGTCTGTGTAGGGAGCAATGATTTTTAGGGTAATCATGCTCACTACAAATCAAATGCCCTACTTTGGCAAGGATGCTGATGTCATTCACTGTGAAATACACATTTGGGAAAGAAGGAGCCCAGTTATCTCCATGGTGCGGCTGTAGTGTTATATAGTACTTTGGTAGGGGTTCTATTTCCACATGTGGCAAGTGTGGATGTTTGTGTGTGTGTGTTTCTTTGTCTGTGTAGGGAGCAATGCTTTTTAGGCTAGTCACAGTCATACAAATCAAATGCCCTACTTTGGCAAAGCTGCTGATTTAATTCACTGTGAAATACACCTTTGGGAAAGAAGGAGCCCAGTAATCTCTGTGCTGCATCCTGTAACAGCTTTATGCTGTAGTGTAATATAGTACACTTTGCTAGGGGTTCAATTCCCACACATGACAAGTGTGGGTGTTTGTGTTTGTGTTTCTTTGTGTAAGTAGCAATGCTTTTTAGGCTAGTCACACTCACTACAAATCAAATGGGCTACTTTGGCAAGGCTGCTGATGTCATTCACTGTGAAATACACCTTTGAAAAATAAGTAGCCCAATAATCTTTGTGGTGCATCTTATGACTGTGTAATGCTGTAGTGTGACTAATTAGGTAGGACTTCTAATCCCAAACATGGCAACTGTGTTTGTGTGTGTCTCTGTCTGTGTTGGGAGCAATGCCTTTTAGGCTAGACACACTCACTACTATTCAAATGCCCTACTTTGGCAAGGCTGCTGATGTCATTCACTGTGAAATACACCTTTGTGAAACAAGTAGCCCAGTGTTTTCCATGACACTTCCTATAACTGCATAATGCTGTAGTGTGATGTAGTACTTTGGTAGGGGTTGTCTTAACACACATGTCAAGTGTGGATGTTTGTGTGTGTGTGTGTGTTTCTGTCTGTGTAGGGAACAATGCTTTTAAGGCTAGTCACACTCACTGCAAATCAAATGCCCTACTTTGGCAAGGCTGCTGATGTCATTCACTGTGAAATACACCTTTGGGAAATGAGTAGCCCAGTAGTCTCCATGGCGCATCCTATAACTGTGTAATGCTGTAGTGTGATAAACTAGTTAGATAGCTGTCCTAATCCCAGACATGGCATCTGTGTGTGTGTCTGTTTAGGGGGCAATGCTTTTTAGGCTAGTCACACTCATTACAATTCAAGTACCCTACTTTGGCAAGCCTGCTGATCTCATTCACTGTGAAATACACCTTTAGGAAAAAAATAGCCCAGTAATCTTTGTGGTGTGTTGTATAACAGCGTAATGCTGTAGTGTGATATAGTTCTTTAGTAGGGATTCTATTCCCACACATAGCATGCGTGGATGTCCTTGTCTGTGTAGGGTGCAATGCTTTTGAGGCCATTCACAGTCACTACAATCTCTAATGACTTTATTTGGCAAGCCTGCTGATGTCATACCCAGTAAAATACACCTTTGGGAAAGGAGTATTCCAGTAATCTCCATGGTATGTCCTATACCTGTGTAATGCTATAGTGTAATAAGCTATTTAGGTAGGAGTTCGTATCTCAGACATAGCAAGTGTGTGTCTGTGCTTGTCATTCGTATCCTGTGTGGAGGTGGATATCAGTGTGTAACAACTGGACTCATTGTGGAGCGGGTTTTGCAAATTTCTTATATAGTTGCCCTATTATATGTCACAATGTCCACCTTACAAGGATAACAGATATAAAATAGCAGAGAGGCTGGTGTGCCAATCCATAACCCTACATGTGACATCAAGGCCTGGTGAACAAAATTAGCAACCCTTGTATTACACAGAAAACACTCTCAACCCATGTCTCATACACAAACACACTTGCCTAGGCAACAACCGCTATGTTGGTAGTACCCTGCATATTGCCCGCAGATAGTAACCATGGTGTGATTGCAGTGCACTACAGAAGGCATGGCACCCTGTCCATCAGTACAATACGCACGTACATGCAGACAGTGTGCCTTCATTATGTTCCCCACTGGACACCTGCAACACCTGTGGTGCCATCAAATGTGACCCACAAAGGACATGCCATGCCTTATACACATTCCCTGTATGCAGAGATGCCACTGACACTAGGGAATACCTGTATCATACTATCAATGTGGGTGTAGAGTCAACCTGCTGTCCAATACCTGCTCCCGGCACATGAAGCCAGGACAGGCACATCTGATGATAACAATCTGTGTACACAACATGGGCCAGACACACCAAGTACAGTTCCACATGTCACTGTACATGCATGTGGGACATGTGCACATCTCAGACAGTGTCCATGTCATGGACTAAAGAACACATACATGGCAAGCATTGCACAGCAATGGCCATGCACAATAGTTACCCAGGTGACTGGATGGTGAATACAATACCCACCTGTGTGGGCCAATCCAGACATTACAACCCTGACCCCTGAGCCACACCGCAGGCCATTGTCATGTGGCCTGATGCCAAGGTATACCCTTCACCTAGCCTTGTATAGCCTTCTGGCACAGTCAACCGCTACACACCCGTGAAGCAATGCACACATGCATGTCAGTACTGGCACCCTGGGTCTGAGTGTGTGGCGTATGATGCTTTTGACCACATTCCCTCTCACTACAACACTCATTGGAATACTGAAGCATAATGTCTGATGTCAGACACCTTCACATACCCTTTGCCCATATAACCTCTGGATAACCCCTGTGGTGCATGTGATACCTGCACAGTACTGTATTGTGGCAAACTAACTAGTTAGGAAGTGTATTCCTGATGCTGCTAAGTGTGTCAATGTGTGTGCGTTCCTGAGAGAGTGTGGCTGTGCTGACAGTGATACATGTTCATGTGGACAGGCACGTGTACTACACCTACTGTATCACTACCATATCACTGTTGCAGATGTCACTCACCATCACATATACGTTTGGACAGCTCTTCAACATTTAAGCAATGTGGTGTATGCAATAACTGCATAGACATGTGATAGCAATACATAGTCAGGGGTTTGATACTCTGTACTAGTAGGTGTGTGACATGAACGTGCTTAGATTTTACTCTCCCAACCCCTCCCTGACTTACTTTGTCTCTGCCTGCCTCTCTCACTCCCTCTCTGGTGGATGTGGAGAACTTCACTTGCTCTGCTTAGGCAGCAGCATGTGTTTTGTAAGTGATGCTCATGATCAGCTGATGGCCTCTGCATGAATTGCAGTTCTCCTCTAGCTGATTGCATGTGGAACAGATGTGGTAACATTCCCATAGCCAATTGCAAGGAAACACACTCCAATATCTAGGAACATCATGCTGGTGTTGGGCCTTTTCATTCACTGTGAGCAGGACCTAAGTCTGGTGTTTGGAAAACAGCATCACAGATGGATGGGGAATTTACCTCTAACAACATGCACTGTGGAAACAGGCCAACACACAGGAGGGGAATGTGCCTGACATGACTACAGAATGTAAGTGCTGCTATTCTGCATTTGGAGTAATGTCGGTTTAACAGGGCGTGTGTGGATATGGCTGGGCTACATGTTTTAATACCTGTCATGACAGTGCTATGTTTTTGAGGAAACCCCCATCTGTAGGGTCATCTGCAGATTGGGCAGTGTGTGGTGCCTTTTGTTTCTTGTGTTACTCACAGAGCACCTACCTGAGAACTGCAGTAGCATAGTCTGAGGATTGCAGTCAGTACATGGTGACAGCCATGAGAGTTACTGACTTCATATCCCTCACAGGACATATGTCACAACAAACCCTGTTACAACAGTAAATGTATGAGGTTATCACATCAACATGTCAATATTGGCCCTGTGTTTGTGCCTCCAGCCACAGCTCTGTCAATCTTTGTACATATGTCATGCAGTAAGAGGTGCATAAGTTCTGTACACCATTATTTATTCACATCATATCTGATAAGCCAGTGATATATCACATTGCTACACATGTTATGTATAGTAGGGGCTATATTTGAGGACATAACCTGGGCATTCTGTGGTTGTGTGTACAGTACTGAGGTCTGTGTACTTATGGTGATTGTTGACAGTGTGTGTATTGTGAAGATGTACCTTGGCCTGTGTACAGACTGTGGTAGATGTCATTGTTGTTGGTCCAGTTCTATCTGATGTTACATGCTGCTCCAGTGTATTTTACCCTAGTGGCTTACATGTTTGTAGGGCCAAACACACACATGTCCCATACCACAGACAGGCATCAGACCACACCGTGTAGTGGCCCATTATATGTAGTGGTAGTGTGTGAGTGATGCATGTGAGGATGGTGATGATCAGATAGTCCATATACTGTAATATTAAGCTAGCTTACCATATGTAGTTGTGGCTGTGTTCACATTGGTTGTGGTTATGCACTTTCACACAGGTGTCTGTTACTTTGTGCTGTGACATGCCTGTAGAGCCTGCTATATATGCAGGTACATGTGCATTCTCCTATAAGAAATGTAGTCAAGTGTTGTGGCAGTCTGCCTGTAGCCTGCACAGTGCTTTGTTACATGCCTAGCAGCTTAGTGTACTTATCCAGTGTGATGTTAGGTCCAGATACTTTCCAGATATACTGCTGCTGCGCCACCATAACAATCATGTATTTCTGACAAAGCAGTGGGATGCTGTACAGATGTATGCCACTAACTAGTGGGAAGTATGTAGCCATGTCACCTCTATACCAATGGTTATTATGTGTCAGGACAGAGAGGGGTGTGTGAATGCATAACCTATGGGGGCAAATGTATACCAGTATTTATGTGATATACCCATCTACATGACTGTTAACATCCACATTGTCAGGCTTGGTCCACATGTCTTGCACTAAGGAGTTTTGTGTATACCTCTGGACTGACCAGAGTGTGTCAGACTATCCACATTTATTGGCCATATCTCTATTGTAGTCCACAAGATCATTACTGTGCTAGCAGTATTACTTTACTATAATGTCCTTAGGATGTCTGTCAGTAGCCAATGGTGCACATGTTACAAGCATATGTGACCTCCCACACACAACATGTCTGTTAGGTCAACCCCTATTACAATATCAACAGTCTACATATATACCTGCAATACATACCTGACATCCCCTTGCACTAAATGTTGTGACTATTGGGGCTGAGGTAGTACTCCACTCCATGTTCTGGGCATATGGTGAACATATATGTATATATAATTATCCATATATCTATATAGATATATACACATATACATATTGACATACATAGATGGATAAGTATATGTATGTATATATATATATATATATATATATATATATATATATATATATATATATATATAAACACTCAGATATATTCATATACACAGCAATATATGTCTACACATATACAGATAGAGATACATATGCAAATATACTTATGGATATCTACATATACATTGACAGTAATAGGTATATCAGAATAGATATGTATACACATAACACATATAGTTATAGATATCTATATATATCTACATAAATAGCCATATCTGTACACATAGGATGTGCATAAATATATAGCTAGATATACATCTCTCTGTTTCTCTCTCTCTCTCTCTCTATATATATATATATATATGTGTGTGTGTGTGTGTGTGTGTGTGTGTGTGTGTGTGTGTGTGTGTGTGTGTGTGTGTGTGTGTGTGTGTGTATATATACAAAGATCTCCACACATGGCCATATATATGATGCACTATACAGATGTGTATACAGACATATGTATGAATATACATGTGTATGTACATGTAGACATATATCAACATATTATATGTATATATCCATATTCCTGTCATGCGTAAACCTCACGGTTGTGTATACCTTCCCAGATGTATCTCACCATATGTATCTGACATGTCTACATTATGATAAAACAACTTATGTGATGCAACAGTCATATTAATAACAAGTACTACACAATTGTGGAAGTAAACGCAATTGTTCAATACTAATCAATATGTGTATTGACAGATATATTGGAAAAACACCAGCTGTCTTCACGGTGGTCATGGCATAGTGGTTACATGTTGTGATTATAGTATACAGGGTCCTGGGTTCAAGACCTGCAAGGGTTGTTCATTTTGTTGCTGGGCAGAACAAGGGCTACAGAGTAGTTAAGGCATTTTTGAACAGCTTTAAGTGCATTTGTACAGGTTTGCATGATGGTAATCACTGCTAAGCTATGGGTAAACATACAGGCACTTACACAGTGTAGGCTTCACTTACTAGTGTGCAAATCAGCTTAGCTGTTGTATTGGAGCAATGTTGATACCTGCTAAGCATGGCTTAGCCCTAGTAACCAGTTCTCACCACCCAATCTGATAACATAGCATGGTAATGACATCTGTAATAAGTGTATGTAATGCCATGTACAATCCATGCGCTTAGGTGCTATCATTACAGTAGCAAGAGGTGTGAGTGTCATGTATGGGACACAGATGTATATGAGATCTGTACAACACTTTTATCCATGTGAATGTGTTACATACAGGGGTAGTAGCCCAGGGTACGTTCTGTCACACTGTCATTTAGTGTATCATGGCAGTACTACTGTTGACAGTGCTTTCCCAGGCAAGAGTAGAGTGCTAAATATAGTACTGACAACAGGTACACCTGCCGGCATAGCTGGACTCTGAGTCCTCTCTGTTGTATCCCTGGTGTGTGAGCTGTGTCACAGTATATATTCCCTACTGGATATTGATCAAACATGTGGAATGTAACTGTAGACTCTGTAAGAGGGCTTCCAGCATGTAGTTACGGCATATATGTTGTTGGCAAACGTCTGTCTGTCAACACATTCATCCTACTGCATAGCTACTTACCAAGCTGATGACTGTCAGTCCCTGTACAGATGTGCAAATGGCAGGTATCCAGCTGGGATATATAAAGGCAACCTATGCTTGATTGACACTTACGTGTCTGCCCAGCTGTGTAAGAACTGGCACATATAGAAGACAACACCCTGTTCACCACATGCCATGGGTACCTCCACTACACTACCACAGACAACAGAACATGCTTGGATACAGGTCTCCATCACAGACACTAACCATGTGTTGAAATACATGTTGCATACATGTCAACTTGATCACCTCAGTGGCCATGTGTAGAAGGCACCCAGAGGATTGGCTGATGTATGTCACTTTCACCCTGAGGGTCACCACAGTGGTGTCTGTTGATAGATTGCCTGGTGCCACATGGCAGGTGGCAGGATACCACTGTACACACATCCCCTACACAACCCATCTCTCCATGGACAATAGCTAGGTACACAGCTATGACCACCTGCAGTGATGCACCCCAGTACTGACACATGTGTACGTGTGCATTACTGACTATAGCAGTGTCTGTGTGTTAACAAACCTATACTTGGAAATTCCGTGAGGGCCTTCACATTCACCGCAACACCCATTGCCATAGTCAGTTGTGGCTGCTGCTGTATGGGACATTACATGTATCCTGTTACACTCCTCTCCATACCGGCTACACGAGCCTTGCAATACCAGCACAACAGTGTTGTACAAATGGGTCGATAGGCATGGGATACCCATTGAGTTCTGGCAAGTGTGTGTATGTGTGCATGTCCGTATATCTGCAGGGTAAAGCATTCCGAGGCTAGATACTCCTATTACACTACCCATTGCCACACAGTAGTACAGATAGTGATGTTGCTGCCCATAGGTGAGGCATGACAATGCAACACTCTACTCTGCTTGTGGCATGTGCATTAGATGCATATCCCTGTAGTACCACTGTTGGGATTTACAATGGGTTGTATCGCAGTTGTGGGCAATGTGTGATGGTGGGTATGTCAGAGTGTCATCATGGGTTTCAGGGAGTACAATATCCACTGGGAGATGTGGGTGCTGTGCACACTGTCATTAAACCAAGCTACACCCGGTATATGTCCCATGTACCACTTTATGTTTACCGCTGTCACCATCAACCATACAGGTAACTGATACCACAATCCAGCCCAGTTATGCATGTGCTGTGTGCAGCCTACCTGTAGCACATTAGACACACGGTCAAGTTACTTAGCAGCAATAGGCCCAGGTCTCTTGGACATGTGTCTGCCTGTTATGTGTCTGTTAAGGTGTATATGAAGGTATGTCACACTATGTATTGTCAATATACACCCATTACATCCCCCATTAACATACTGTACATGTCTGGGGATGTTCTGCATGTAACATGTAACCTGGAACACACCTCATCCTAAACAGTGTGTGCAATGAAAGCCACACACATCAGTAGCACTACATATCTAGGTAGGGGTCTACTCCCAGTGTAAGCCAAGTAAAAGTGTGCATCTATGTGGATGGGTCTACATCAGGTTGTAGATTATACATATCCCAGTGGGTCACCTGTCCATGTGGCACAGGCAATAACTGTTATACATACCTGTGACATGTTCAACTGTACCCCAGATATGTCACAGCCATGGTGTCACTACAGTGCCATACCCCATTTTGGAATATGACTGCAGACCGTCCTAGTGCTGACACATGTATACCTACAACACAAATGGATAACATTATGGAGACCACAATCGACCAGTATTACTAACAGCTATAATGCATCATTGCTGGATGGCTACACTACCTGACATGTATGCATTAAACTTTACTCCTGACAACATGTTACACTGCAGTACTTTGGTACACTGTAATTCAGTCACTGTGTGCATCAGAAATATATTAGCCTGTCCCTGCATTGATGTTATGGATGACAGGGATGTGGCACAGGTATCATCATATGCACAGGGTGTGTTGTTGGTTTACCAGAGGCCTAGGGTGGGCCATACATTTGACACCATGTGTGTAGATGAGGGATGTAATGAGGTGAACTGGGCATGGAGATGTGGTGTGTGTAGGTATGGAGTTGCCCTAGGTGTGGTTGTATAGTGTGTGGGTATGCATGCACACAGTTCTGCCATGTGGCTGCCCTACACAGGTGTTTATGGACATCTGTAGACCATACCTGGAAGGGTGTGCAGTTCACTGCCTCTGGCCACGTACATGTGGACTGTGCCTGCCAGGGGTTCCATGGGCATGTCCACCTACAGGCCTTGATGTACTATTCTCCACTAATGATGACAGATGTCCACTGGAATCAGGTCCCTCCTGGGACTGGCCAGGACCACGTGCTCGTGACCTGCTGTGGTGTGGTGTGGACAGCACCCGCCTGCAGTGCCTGGGCTGGTACTGCCACTACGGGAGCCCCTTGGTGTCCTAGCACATCCACGTTTACTGCCAGCTGTTGGCATTGCTAGCCTACATCCACACAGCTGTCACCACACTCCCACCACATGTTCAAGCACAGACAAACCACCATTGATGAGGACCATCATCTCACCAGACAGTCTATCCATGAGCTCGGTATAAGCATGAATGGCACCAGACAGTTCACGGAAGTTGTCACTTGCAGATGTGAGAGCAGCCTTCTGCAGCCTCAGGCCCTGTCTGTTGTAACGTTCCATATGTGCCTGCACCACCATAACAGCCTGAAACATGTGCCTGGTGGTACCAGTTGTGGCGCATCAGCCAGGGGCATGATGACCAGCGGCCCTACCACGAGCACTCAGGGACATCTGCCTATGTGGTGCCCTGCCAGACATCTGGCTATGCCTGCTGTGACCAGACACAGTAGGCATGGTTGGCACACTCTCCTGTACACTACCACCAAATGTCAGCTGTCCCTCCACTATGGCCACTGGTGATGGTGTATGTATAGGCACTGAAACTGTGTGCGGGGGTGGGGTGGCTAAAAAGGGGATGTCAAATGCTGGTGCTGTTGTGGCCCCTGACAACTCCACCTGTGCCTCAACAGTACTATCATCATCTTTGGTGTTTGTATGGACAACAACATCAAATTGCATGTAGGAGGGACCCTGACCCACCTAACCTCATGTGGGGGAAAACAATAAATGCACTTTAAGACATGTACAGTATTGCATAACAGTACACACACACACACACACACACACACACACACACACACACACACACACACACACACACACACACACACACACACACACACACACACACACACACCACCTTAATACCTACCTGTCTGTGACTTTACAGACAGTCCCACATATATTCCCATGCATTCTCCATCCTGCATCACACTTGGTAACATACATTCATTAATACCACTCATTAATGTATCATTCCTCTAAATGCCTAGACAAGTGATCACAACACAAGACCTGTTACTCCATTACCTCCCTGACCTGAGTGGAGTGGTTTTACATGGCCTCACTGCTGTCATTCAGTGTTCACCCTGTGTATGTCTGCACATCACGAGTATGGCCCCTATATGTGAGGGGCTAGTATGTTCACTCCATAATATCATACACTGGAGTGTCATGTATTGCTCAGTACATGTCAGATATGCTGCTCAATCAGCCTATCATGTGACAACTGTAATATATGGATACACACCCTGGTGTTATCTAGTAATTCCCCAATGTAGTGCTGCATATGTGGGTTGTCAGTCACCTCTCTGCTGAATGTGATATTAAGGATATACCTGGTGTCTACCTTCCCTCCCAATGCCATGCTACAGACCTTATTATACTATCAACTGTCTTGTGATTACATACATGACAAGTATTCCTGTTGTGTCATGTGTCAGTCCATGTCCATGTACTGCACGATCCCAAAAGGAAGTACTGCTGTATGAACAACCCCACAATCACACATGTGCATACATAGAACTTTGCACAAACACACACACATACACACACGCATCCTACATGCATCAACCTTCCTCCACTTCACCAGAGTGACCCTGCAGACAAACTAACCACCCACCAAGACACACACACACACACACACACACACACACACACACACACACACACACACACACACACACACACATACAGTTGAGGTTGCACAATGATAGTACACACAGTCCTCCTATTACCCATTTGTCAACATGCATAACATATGGTATACAACAGCATGCAGTGCAGCTATAGACAATCCATGCTAGCAACAGTATACATGTGTGTGATGCATATGCTGTGTTACTAGGTGATGCCCCTTCCCCTGGATACCACTGCACCCATGTACATAGTATTGCTGTGCACCTGTTTTGCACCCTGCCATGTACTGTGCACCACACCTCACAGGTGTACAACCCATTGCTGAATGTGTAGTACTCTGTCAGTTATGTTAGCTTTAATGCTCACAGCCCCTATATTTTTCAGCAACATATACCTGGTATGATATGTGGACAGATGTCATTTGTGAATGCCTGATGTCTGGTTTACACCTCTCAACATCAGCAGACCATGTATGACCAATCCAATACTATTGCACTAACAACCGTCAGGGCATACCATGGCTATGGGGAGTGTACACACCCTTATTGATATGACACACCCTTCCTTGATCTGCCATGGGAACATATCACCACATATATTAACAGTGCATGAGCCCGATATGTGACATATGTCCTGTACATTCACATGCAGTGTCTACGGAATGTGTTAGGTGTGCGGATGCTGACTGCGATGCATATACTCCATGTGTGCATATGTATGCACATCCTTATCATGACGGTTTGTTGCATCTATTGTTATGTGTGCTACAGCAGTCACTACTCCTGGCAGGGGTATACTAGCATGGGCCATCTGCATTTGCCAGTGTATGTTCAGTCTGCCTTACACATGTCCCTCTAATCTGCATGATTGCAAGGTCTACTCATGTGCACATCCCTTGGTGTTCACACACTGCCATCACTATTGCTGTGGGGGTAGGGTTACGTCTGCCACAGTTCTGGAACCTGACTGTGTGCAAATACAGCCATTCTTAGCATCCTTGGGATCACCTGCTGCAGTGCACTGGTGTGTCATGCTGACACCCTCCCACCTTCAGCCTTTTTGCAGATGCTTGACAAGTACACATGTGTGTCAGTTTGCAGTGTCCCATACACTGAACACCACATGTTACAGCCTAGTCCCAGATTATAATGTGGACCACAGTAATATGTTATGCCATAGTGTAACTCCGCAACAGTTGCCATTGTACTTCTGGTATATACTCTGGTGTTGTACTGTATACGGGTGATGTTTCAAACATGTCCCTACTGTAGGCCATATCTCCCACCATTAGGCTACTCCATGTGGACACATTCCACAATGACAGGATGTTAGTTATCTTGCAGGTGTCTGACATACCCTTCCAATACCACATCATGGTCACCACTGTGATGCCATGCATTTAACAGCAACCATACATGCACATGTACAGCATGCATTCTGGGTAGGTGTGTTAGATGTATGCATGGAATATACCATAGCCATTACATGCCCGGTGTATTGCTAAGCATCATCATAAACCATATTCACCAGCTACAGGCTGCTGCCTTGGTAGTATACCGGAGGGACCTACATAGGAGGGTGAGAGATGCAAAGTTAGTGGCCACACCTGTGGCATTGCTACAGAGTGGGTGAAGCATTACCATACATCAACAGTACATGTCCACAATACTACCACATATGCACATCTGTTTATCACTTCTATGCAGCAACAAACTATATCTATGACATGTCAGATATGCATGATCTACCTGTACAGATGCGGATGCATATGCAACAATGGTCTACTGATGCGCCCTGTGGTCTTACCTGCATGCTCCTCAGCAGGTGTGTGGGAAGCACCCACCTCCACAATGATGTCCAGCAGTTGTTGGCTATGTGGACGGGCAGGTGCCATGAGGCTGGACTGGACCTCTTCAACATGCATCCGAGGGGGATGGATGGCATGGCCCCCTCATTGCGAGGTGATCCCTCTGGACTGCAACAGCATGCTGATGGGCATTGCGAATCAGGTCAGAACAATGATGCCGGACCTGCTCTTAACTGCGGTTGTGCAGTCCAAAATCATTGACCCTGTGGACTAGGTCATTCCACAGGGAGGTCCGCTCCTCCTGTTCATGGGCAGTCCAGCCAAACAAGACAGAGTATTGCTGGATTAGGTGGTTTACCACAATTTCATTCTCAACAGCTGGGTAAGCTGGGAGCCTTCCATGTGACATCTTGCCTGAAAGACATAAAGACTGCAACAGGTGTGAGCAAGTCATACAGCAAGGTTACCACAGTTCTTAATACACTGTCACCCCCCCACCATATCAGCAACAACAAAATCGACACACAACTCAATAGGTATGGCTACAGCCTACCTATCAGTGGGACATATACTGTATTGTACCACACTTTGTGCAATGTGTTTGTAGCCATGTTCCCTATCATTGCTGGCCTGTTACAGACTATTCACCTGCATGCCATTGTCAAGGCCACTATGATTCCATATATGCCTGTGGTATGCTTGCTATGTGATTGCTGCACATCTGACATTCTGTGTTATTGAGGATATCTATGCATGCTGTTGGACATATTCCAGGTTTGTGTAGACTATTACTACCCACATATGTTCTATAACAGTGACACAATAGCATGTTTATGGACTACTGGCCAGCAGAACCACCTCTCCAAACTGATCTTCCCATGTTAGCAGGACACATCACATGTGGGACCCACCCTGGGACCTCCTCATGTACTGTTTCAGCAATACCTTCAGGTGGAACCAACTAAAGGGATATTGTCCCCCCTGGGGGCACACACAGACATGACCTTGTCCCCCGAGATCAGGTCCAGGGTTTGTTCCATAATCGGCTTCATAGACACATGTGGGATGTGCTACATCACCTTACGGCACCCAGTACACATTCACGGGACCCACATGCTCCTCCTGCTCAACCTCCAGGTCAGGCACCTTCGGGAAGTGGACTGTTGTTGTGAGTAGCAGTGGGTGGGAGGCTTGTTCCCATTGTGTCCATACTGGGGCTCATGGGGCTTCCACATCACAGCCCACACACACCATGCAGGGTGTTTACCCACCACATGTGTCACATACCACCCCTGTAGGCTGTCCTCTATATATACTAGCCCTGACCACCTCCACAACTGTACCTGCCATACTTTCCCATATTGCCATTCCATACTTCACAGACAAGGGCAATGTGGCCCCAACAAGGAGTTCATATGTGACATACCTGTCCATGTTGCACACACTGACAGCTGTAGATATCTATGTGTATTGCTATGTGTGCTGTTTCTTCACACATAACATGCAGTACTGTGGTGGTAATATAAAGGACATGTATTTGCATACATATATGTTTGTGTGTATGTTAGTATATATGTAGACATGTTCATATAGGTATATATCTATATTGTGTAGATACATATGATGTATACATGTGTTTATATATCTATCTATAAATATATATATATATATATATATATATATATATATATATATATATATATATATATATATATATATATATATATGTCTACACATGGGTATCTGTATATTTGTGGATATACATACGCATATATATATATATATATATATATATATATATATATATATATATATATATATATATATATATATATATATATATATATATATATATATATATATATATATATATATATATATATATATATATGTATATATACATATATGTATATATATATATAGACATATATATATATATATATATACACATATATATATATATATGTATATATACATATATATATATATATATATATATATATATATATATATATATATGTACACATATACATACCTATATATGGGGTACATTCAGACATCAGGTCCACAATCTCACAACACCTTCCTACACAGCTGCACTGTTCTGCCTTGCTGCAACACAGACAGGTGCCATATATGGACACAGCCTGACATTAGGGGGTTATATGTAGGGAAAGGTAGGTAATCCTATTACACACCTATGGCATTCCAGCATGCTACAATACAGGTTAGCCTGAGTATCCTGCAAGTCTTGGGCTGTGGAATCCACATGTCCATCATTTTGGCATTACTTCCACCACCAATTCTTGGCCACAGTAATGTACATGCTTCCCATTACACAACACACACTATGATGGCTTACATCTTATCAGTCAGTACTGCTCTGCACAGTTGATGGGTATGGCCAACTACCCACAGGGACAGACTCTATTATCTTTAGCAGTTGTTCAGCTGAACATCATTATAACAACAACACCTGATGGCACATATAAATCATTCCACATCATATATCCCATTATTATGGACCAAGTACTACAATCAATTACATGCATATATACTTCACATACCTGTTGTGAGAATGATGTCGCTCCTGGATAGTTTGCTGAATGGATGTTTTTTTCTTTTCTGTTGTTTTTTTTTTCTTTGTTGTTGCCTTTCTCTCTCTCTCTCTCTCTCTCTCTTCGTCTTCCTCTTTCTTGGTCTCTCTCTAGTAAATAGATTGAGCTGCTTTGGATAGATTGCACGATAGCTTTTGTAGGTGATGCACATGATCAGGTGATGGCCTCTGCATTAATCTGTGTCCTCTACTTGCTTCCTGCATCCAGCATTCTGTATAGTACTTCCAATTACCACTGTCATGGCAACCCACTGCTATAAATCCCTACATCATGTGGGCGTGGTCCCTTTACCTTTCATGTATTGTGGACATCCTTCCTGTGTGTGGGCAGCAGTGTTACAAACAGCAGGTAGCAATTCCTCCTACAAGAGAACTTGCACACTCAGGCCAGCTACATATTTGTATGAGGTTCCAGAAATACAGAGTGTGAATAGTGTTGTATGCATTGTATAGCACTGGTGTTACAGGGTTTATGTGTACACACTAGTTTAACATGGAATGCTGTCTGTCTGCGTATCTCTCAACTGTCAGCCTATCCACTTGATGGCCAGAGGTGTACCTGTTATGTTTTGTCTGTCCACCACACAGATCTTTTGTCAGATATATCACTGGCAGTGTGTGTGTTGAGTGCTATTAGTACATGCCTACATCCATTTGTATTTCTAGCTTCATATGCCTGACTAAGGGTATGTTGCAGCCTGTCCTGTAACACCCGCGACTTGCTTAGTGTATGACAACAGTATTTCACATATGGGCCTGTGTTCCAGCCTCTGTCCTCCACCTATATACCAGGCTTTGTCCATATGACCTGCTGTCAGGGGTTGTCATGTAGTGGGCTGTGAGTATGTCATGCTGCCATTCCTGCCATCAGTCCACTGCTGTTGTGGCCCCCACACATATTGTGGGATTGGGTCCATATATGTGTGGCCATCATCTACACTATACATGTGTGCCCTTATGCACTCCAGAGGCCAGTATATGTAACAGTGGTATATGGCCCTGTATGTCAGTCTATGGGGCAGGATGCACCATAACTAACCTAGGCTGTTACAGCATGTATGGGTATCAAGGGTAAGCTGCCTTAAGGTATCTGGATATACATTACCATACAATGCACCTTGAGTAAATGCAGGCCTACTGCTTCCTGCCATACAGACTGTTCTGTTTGTCAGTGTGATTGTGATGATGTCATTTATGCCTTGTTATGTAACAGATACATCCCATTGTGTCAAGTGAGGTCCTTACCCAATAGGGATTGCATACAGAGTGTAGATAGAGGCTGCTGGACTATACATCTGCATTACTTACTGTTGATTGATTGTTATCCTGTGGCCCAGTCTGTCTTTACTGTTGTACTACTTGAAGGCATTGGCCTGGACAGCAACATATGTAAACCTTTCCAGAATACTGTATTCATATAACTGTTTCACAGTTGCATTAGTCTGTTTATATGTATGTTAGAGTCTAAACAACTATATGGCATGGCATATAAAACTGTAATAGTACACAAATATAGCTTTCCCATGTATGCAAACCTGTGTATGGTGTTATATCCTTTGACCTCTCTGTGGGTATATGTTGCAGGCAACAATTGTCACTTGTATGGGTGGCTTATACAGTGTCCAGTTGGTAAGGTGGCAACTGTAGGCATAGTGGATATTCCATATTGTGTGCAGCTTCTACATATGTATCTTCCTATACATATCTGTGTGGGTGTATGTGTAGTTACATAAGACAGACACTGGGTGGCAGTGGAGAGTTACTGAATAGCTGGGTAACTACAGCAGAACTAGTAAGGGAGACTGCTAGAAAGGTGCTTGGTGTGACATCTGGACAGAGGAAGGAGGACAAGGAGACCTGGTGGTGGAATGAGGAAGTACAGGAGAGTATACAGAGGAAGAGGCTGGCGAAGAAGTGGGATTGTCAAAGAGATGAAGAAAGTAGACATGAGTATAAGGAGATGAGGCGCATGGCAAAGAGAGAGGTGGCGAAAGCTAAGGATAAGGCGTATGGAGAATTGTATGAGAGATTGGACACTAAAGAGGGAGAAAAGTATCTGTACTGATTGGCTAGACAGAGGGACAGAGCTGGGAAAGATGTGCAGCAAGTAAGGGTGATAAAGGATAGTGAGGGAAAGGTACTCACAAGAGAGGAGAGTGTGTTGAGTAGAGTATTTTGAGATGCTGATGAATGAAGAGAATGAGAGAGAGAGAGAGAGAAGGATGGATGATGTGGGGATAGTGAATCAGGAAGTGAAACAGATTAGCAAGGAGGAAGTAAGGACAGCTATGAAGAGGATGAAGAATGGAAAGGCTGTTGGCCCAGATGACATACCAATGGAAGCATGGAGGTGCTTAGGAGAAATGGCAGTGAAATTTTTAACTAGATTGTTTAATGAAATTTTGGAAAGTCAGAGGATGCCTGGGGAGTGGAGAAAAAGTGGTTTGGTACCTATCTTTAAGAATAAGGGTGATGTGCAGAGCTGCAGTAACTACAGAGGGATAAAATTGATCAGTCACAGCTTGAAGTTATGGGAAAGAGTAATAGAAGCTAGGTTAAGAAGGGAGGTGATGATTAGTGATCAGCAGTATGGTTTCATGCCAGGAAAGAGCACTACAGATGCAATGTTTGCTCTGAGAGTGTTATTGGAGAAATATAGAAAAGGTCAGAAGGAGTTGCATTGTGTCTTTGTAGACTTGGAGAAAGCATATGACAGGGTGCCTAGAGAAGAGTTGTGGTATTGTATGAGGAAGTCGGGAGTGGCAGAGAAGTATGTAAGAGTGGTACAGGATATGTATGAGGGTAGTGTGACAGTGGTGAGGACTGCAGTGGGAGTGACAGATCCATTTAAGGTGGAGGTGGGATTACATCAAGGATCACCTCTGAGTCCTTTCTTATTTGCAGTGGTGATGGACAGGTTGACAGATGAGATCAGACAGGAGGCCCCGTGGACTATGATGTTTGCAGATGACATTGTGATCTGTAGTGAGAGTAGGAATCAGGGTGAGGAGACTCTGGAGAGTTGGAGATATGCTCTAGAGAGCAGAGGAATGAAGGTCAGCAGGGCTAAGACAGAATATATGTATGTAAATGAGAGGGAGGGACAGAGGAATGGTGAGGATGCAGGGAGTAGAGTTGGTAAAGGTGGACGAGTTTAAGTACTTTGGATCAACAGTTCAGAGTAATGGTGAATGTGGAAGGGAGGTGAAGAAGAGAGTACAAGCAGGGTGGAATGGGTGGAGAAGAGTGTCAGGAGTGATTTGTGACAGACAGGTACCAGTAAGAGTGAAAGGGAAGGTCTACAAGAGGGTAGTGAGACCAGCTATGTTATATGGGTTGGAGACAGTGGCATTGACAAAAAGACAGGAGTCAGAGCTGTATGTGGCAGAGTTAAAGATGTTAAGATTTGCACTCGGTGTGACTAGGATGGATAGGATTAGGAATCAGTATAGTAGAGGGTCAACTCATGTTGGACAGTTTGGAGACAAAGCAAGAGAGACGAGATTGCGTTGGTTTGGACATGTGCTGATAAGGGATGATGGGTATATTGGGAAAAAGATGCTAAGCATGGAGCTGCCAGGTAAGAGGAAAAGAGGAAGGCCTAAGATAAGGTTTATGGACATGGTGAGAGAGGACATGCAGGCGGTTGGTGTGACAGAGCAAGATGCAGAGGATAGGAAGAAATGGAAAGAGGTGATCCGATGTGGCGACCCCTAACGGGAAAAGCCGAAAGATGATATGTATATATATATATATATATATATATATATGTGTGTGTGTGTGTGTGTGTGTGTGTGTGTGTGTGTGTGTGTATCTGCATATATGTATCTGCATATATGTGCCTGTGTATATGTATCTTAGGAATGTTGATTGCTTCCACATTGTACATTCCCTATGGTAGCCAGACTGTACTGCATGATATGTTACTTATACCAGCCTGACATCATACAGGTGGGATGGAGTACTGTTAACATCTTGTGCCCATGTTGTGTCAGGTCCTGGTTATGGGATTTGCAACAATGGTATTGTATTGCAGGGCAAACGTGTTTGGCTGTGAGGGGGAAGTATCTATACGTGCAAGACATATGTTGTTTGAGCCCCCCTCACCCCCATTAACAGTGCATGTGGACATATATGTTTTTATGTTCTCTTATATATCTATAGATATATGTCTGTATATACATATATATTTATATTTACTATATATATAATATATATTGCTGTATATATATATATATATATATATATATATATATATATATATATATATATATATATATATATATATATAGATGTATGCATATGGCGTGCAGGATCCTGGGTTTGAGCCTTGCAGAGGCTATTTATATTGTTGCTGGGCAGACAAGGGCTGTTGGATACAGAGTGATTAAGGCACTTTTAAGCAGTTGTAAGCGGGTTTTCGTGGGTTTGCACAAAGGTAAGCACTGCTAACTTCCGGTTACAATTTCTTATACTAATTTAGCTTCTCAGTTGCTTAACCTGTGAAGGTATTGCTTACCCCCATACAAACAGGCTTAAACCCGCTTACTGCTGCTTAAAAGTGCTTACTCCTGCTTACCCTGTACTAATTTCTTTAAAAGTAAAGAAAAAAGGGTTGATAGGAAAGTCGTGAAAAAGGAGCACAAATAGGAAAAGACAGTAGGGAAAATAGCTAGGGATGTACAGGAAGGGTGTAGGGAAGGTCCATAGCTGCCCATTTCATCTGCAGCAACAGCTGTGCATATACACTGAATTTGGAGGTACATTTGGACACTCAAACTCATGAGAGAGGGGGGAGGACAAAAATAATATGTTGTGATGCCAGTTAGACCAGATTACATGTATCCAGTGGACAAGTGTGCGAAATAGACAGCTATGTATGGGGCATGATTTTTTGGGGGGAACATATTGCCCTTTTTTTTCAGGTGAAAGTGGGATGTTGGGGAGTGATAGTAGGTATAATTGGGGAGGTAGGTTGGGTAGGTTAACAGACAAGATGCATACAGGGGTGGTATATGACACATGTGGGGGAAAAACCCCTTGATGGGGACGGGTGTTGGAAATCAGAAGCCCATGAGCCCCCTAGTGGAAACAGTGGAACTGAGGTCCCCACCCATGGGTAGTCAGCACTGCACCTTCACTGCCCCGAAGGTGGCTGTGCTGGGGGCTGAGTCAGAGAGCCAGGCCAACCCTCTAGTCATGACACGTGGCCCTCGAGCTGGCATAGCAGATCTATGACCTCCCTGCTGAGCTCGCTACACACCACAACACGGATCTGGCAACGGGTGACAGGTTTCTGTCCATGCCTGCTCCCAGGAGGCGCGAGCTCCATCCCCTGAGGCGGTTCCACCTGAAGGTGGTGCAGGACCAATGGATGAGGAGGTCCCAGGTTGGGCCCCAGACGTGCTGGTGCCCAGTGCCACGGCCAACTGAGGTGGGACATTTGGGTCAGCTGAGGCTCGCATTCGCATACGTGCTATGGTGTTTATGTTTTATCAACATATGTGAGTTAGTAATAGTCAACACATTCCAGGATTAGGTATAACAGCATGCATAGATATTCCCATTAACCCAGACACCAGATATGGAACAGTTGCATAGCAAACAGAACACATGCATATATGGGACCACAGTAATAATAACAACAGCATGCAGGTACATTGATAGCATCATGCCACCAATGTTGGAGTATTTCAACATAGCACATGCATAGAAACAGATTTAAATAATTATCAAACAATAGGACATATGCCCCAACATTACAGTGAAGTCATCATATAACAATTGAGTTGAGTATTTAGTGTATTGTTGGAGATATGTTATCTGTACCTTACAAGTATTAGTACAGTACCCTATTGCCTTAGTTTGGACAGTGGTATGGCTGTCGACAACTATATACATGAACTGGTTTTACCTGCAGTATACACCTCTTACCTAGTAAACCTGTGGAGGAATTGTTTGTTAACACTAACTGTTTCTACACATACTCCCAGATTCCAGGTTGATGTTATGCACATACCTGTCCATCTCTTTTTGCATGGAGTCTGACCATGTCTTGACCACATGCAAGTGAACTCGGACATATGTAGACTCTTGCACTCTTCAACCTTTAGTGACTTACAACACTCTTATACAGGATTTCCTAGACAGTCATATTATGTAGCACAGTGTGGGTGACAGTGATGAGTAATACCTTATTATTCAGAGCAACTGCAACACTAACAATGCCATAAAATACCAAAGTAAACAGTACCAGTACAGGGTATCACTCTTTTATTTCTGGGCACAGTGTTCGTATCTGATGAACCTATGGGAGCAATGTTTGTTAGCACTACCTGAATGTTGCCACACAAAGTACCAGATTTCACATTAGTAGTATGCACTTACATCTCCCTCTGTTACTGTACACACTCTGGTCACAGCTTGACAATATGGGGGTGTAGATGGGACATACTTGGCTTATTACTCTCATTGCAGTTTGCGGAGTTGCTAGAGTGACAGGTTTGTTCTTATAGATGTGTGACAATCAGTTGTATTTCTTGTTTGTAGTCTGTACATCTGGGTCATCTCACTGATTTCCAAGGGGGACACAGTGACAGGCAGCAGATATGGCCAATTTACTGGACATTCTGGACATATCTGTATAGTTGTGGGGTATGATTCTGTACGCAGACTACTACCACTCCCAGGATTTGAACCATGGCTGTGTGTGCTAAAAATACAATAGTTCACGTCTCAGTTGCATGTGCTATTTGGATTTTGTGGTTTGTCGTTTCACTGTTTTCTGTCTATGTCTCTGTCAGTTGTACTAGCTGACCTCTGGGAACTACACCAGTCATATACAGACATTCCTACACATTTTTTATTTATGTTGCACAGTGTGGGTAACAGTGCTTAATACAAAAGTACTATTAAGTGATTACAAATCTACACTATCTTATGATTCCAGAGTAAACACATGCAGTACAGCAGTTAGACCTTCATTGTCAGGCTATTATGCTTTAATTTACATAAAACCTATATGAGAGTCTTCCTGTCATATTCTCTGGTGTATGCAGTATTTGCCTTAAACAATACAGGTTTTATACAGGCAATTAACTTACTAATACTGTTAGATTCATTTCCTATGACAGTACATGCAAGAGTATTACTAACCTGCCTCACGTCACAACCTCTCCAAGTGACATCCATGGGCCTCCTGGTTCACAGCCCCCTCACTTGCCACTGTGAAGGACATAAGAGGAATATTTAGCCATACCTATCCATAATATACATGAGTTGTTAATTATTAAACAGGTAGTGGAATGATACTTACACACTACTGGGACCTCCCCTGTCATCCTAGCCTCTTGGATCCACTGATCCAAGAGACCCCCCTTTTTCTGATTCAGGTCGACATAGTGATGCCTGACCTGCTCACCAGTTTGAGGTATGCCAGTGGCACTGGTGACGCCATGGGCAAGATGGTCCCAGGCTTCCGCTTTATATTGGGAACCCTGGTACTGGCCCTGCTGTAGTCTCTGCTCATGGTCTTTGACAAGGAGTCCTGTCATGACTCTGGACTCCAGGATGCCCCATAGCTGTGCCCAAACACACACTCCCTCTCCCATTCCAGACATGGTGCCTGCAAGGGGAAGCTACAATTAGTTATGAGCTGTATTCCCATCTATTGGGCTTAAATAGGGCCGATTTCATGGACTTTGCCATGATGGGATGGTTTTGAAAAGGCTAAGCTATGGGCAAACCTGATTACCTAAGGTTGGCATTGTTTAAAGGGGTATACCAATGGGCAAATTGAGTTAGATGGCCTACACATTGCTTACACCTACTAAGCTGGCCTGTGAAATGCTTAGCTTTGCTTAATATTTACTTTGCATTGCATTATATTTGCTTTTTGGCATTGATTTATTATTCATTACATGATATATATATATATATATATATATATATATATATATATATATATATATATATATATGTCTGGTATCCATGATTCATGTGTACATACACTGTATGGGGTCCTTGTGTTTATTAGGGGACTTCAACACTTTATTACAATTACACCTCACATCTGGGCTTATTGCAGTACTCCAGATTACATATTTATGTTATGTAGTAGGTTATAAAACATAAGACTGTATATAGATTCCTTTCACATGTTCAGTTTGATTTTACTATAGTGAGGATTTGTTTGATGATACCTCAATCTTATGTATTGCTGATATGGCTTAGTGGTTAACTACTGTGACTATGGTGTACAGAGTGCTGGGTTCAAGCCTTGCAGACGGTTTATTTTGTTTCTGGCCAAAACAACAGCTGTTGCATACAGAGTGATTAAGGCACTTTTAAGAACTTGTATGTGGGTTTGCGCGAAGGTAAGCATTGCTAACCTCCGGTTGCATATGCCTGCAGAGAGTTAGCTTCAATAGTGCTTAACCTGTGTGCACAGTGCTTACCCCTGCGCAAACAGGTGTAAACCCACTTACTAGTGCTTATATATGCTTACCCCCACTTACTAATGCTTAATTATGCTTACACTTGCTTACTAGTGCTTACTCTTGTTTACCACTGCACTAATTTAGACAGTAATGTCTAATGGTTCTTGGGAAGGTGGGGGATTTGGAAGCTGTATGGAGTTATCATTCATTACACATTTTATCTTACATTTGTATCCCTGATTCCTGTGTACATATACTGTATGGAGCACATGTGATTATCTGTGGACATTGCAACATTATGACACTGACACCTCACATCTGCATTAAATGCAGTACTCCAATTCATAATTATATGTTATTTTGTAGGTAATGCAACCAGAAATAGTGGTCATAAAGTGATTTGGCATGGAAAATGGAACGTGCTATAGTGAGACTCGAACCGGGAATGACTGCTCGTACGATGAATGCTCTGCCCACTACACTATTGGTGTACTGCTTCATTTGCATATATCTTGCTTTTTATCCTCTTGTGCCATTTAAGCTGCATTAACTGTAGCTAAGCGATGGGCAAACCCGTGGACCTATTGTTAAATTTCACCTGTTTCATAAAAAAATCTTTATATTTTCTGTTTTAACTATTCCTCTTGTACAAGTGGGGGGATGTTGCTGGGGGTATGCATACCCCTATGAGCGGTCTCACTCATTCTTTTTGGACTTGTCTGCTGTTCTTCATTTCAGGGGCATGTATATTTTGAGAGCTCTGCTCTCAGACATGCCCCCTGCACTCTTATACACTCCATGTAAGATTAACAGCTCAGGCAGCACGCCTTCATTAATATGCATGGCACACTGCTGTCTTGCTCCTAAACAACCACTTCCGCGCAGGAGTGAGCTAGTCCTGCATGGAAGGATAGTAAATCCGGGGGTATATGTTTGCTATAGTGTAATATAACTAAGTACATCTTGTGACCTTCATGACTAATAAAGTCGTGTTCTCATGCATAAGATTTGCATTGGGCATACCAGTTGTGTTCTGGAATCCTGCAAGAATGCACAGAATTCATTGTTTTCCAACACTGAATAAATTACTCCTTTTTTGTTTGCCCATCTGTTATGCAATTGCATCTGCCACTGATGCATTGATGTCATCCTTCAGCATGCTGTTCTCAACTTTCTTTAGGTATCAGGCTCATAATGCCTGGTTTATGCTGTGCAGAGTATTATGTAGTTATGGCATGTGTAGTGATGTGCTGAAGGAAGTATTGTGATCTCATAAGACTGCATTCTGAGATGTATTATAATGATGTTGCCTGAATAGTATCACACAGGCTGTACTACATTCCATTGTTCATTGACATCATACAATTTAAAGTCATATAACATGAAAAAAGACTTACCACAGGATTCAGCAAGCCCTGCATTGTGTGCAGGAATAGTGCAAGAGCTGCTGTAGGCAATATGACCAACGAGCGATTCAGAAATGAGCTCCCAGGATGTGCATGAGCGGACCTGTGCTATTCCTGCACAAACACCACTGCTATATGCTAATTATCACCCTTGCCAGTGAAAACCATGCAAATGAGATGAATTAGTGATCCAGGAAGCAGGCAGGCATCTGTGCAGGAATAGTGTAACCTGCAGAAATGTATTCAGTTACTAACCAAATACATTTCTACAAATTACAAAACAAAGGCATGACAGCCCCAAAGAAAGCATGTATTCAATGTAGTAGGCATGCCAATGGCCAAATATATGGCCACTGGCATGGGAAATGGTTGCAAAATTATAAAAAATAACTTTTTTTTTTTGGCCCATTTCATCTGTTTAAGCATAGGGCAGCTGTGCACAAATGGGATCGGCCCGAAAATATGAAAAAAAGTTGCAAATAAGCTTTTAAAGCCAAATCAGCTTTTTGCCATGATAGTCAATGGCATGCAAAAGACAACAATACAAGGGAATAGTGGTTGCTAAGGGGGAAGGCTCAGAGTGAGTGTGGTTACTATGGATTAGCATTCTGTTTTATGCAAATGAGGGGATTGATATGAATCACAAAATTCCTCTCAGTGTTAGCTTGCACCCAACTGTGTAGGTGCAGCAACATCATGGTATAAGTTGTGTCTTTCGACTTTTCCCGGTTAGGGGTTGCCACAGTGGAACTCCGGTCCGCTAATGATTGGCAGTAGATTTTTACGTGCTGAGTTGCCAGCTCTGATGCACAACCTTCAATGAAGGTACGCCCATTCACGCATGTCTCCACACAGAAGATGCTTTAGCTGAGAATTGAACAGGACAACGTCTTACTGTGAGGCGACAACACTATAAGAGGTAAATGACCTCATAAGGGGGAGTGTCATGCATGCTGTAAGTTTATTGGAGCTCTGTGGCCCGTGTTTGCTCTTAGCTAAGCACAGCTAAGGAAGGGGGTCTGTCTGAGGCTGCCCAGCAGTATTTACATTGCCTATATGGGTGTGTGCACTGCGCACTGAGTTTTACACAAAAAAGCACAGTTTCACATCTAAGTACAGGGTATGCGCAGCGCAGCTCAGGGCTTAAATGGGATGGCAATGGGAAGGGAAAACAGCAGTAGGAAGGCAATCAGGGAGAACCAGCAAAGCTGGCAGGTGAAATGTGTTAGAATTAGCTAATTACACAGGCAGCAGCCCAGCTCAGCACACTACTATAAACTTTGCAAACACCTTTCACTCTGTTTTTTCCCATAAACTCTACACCACTGGTGTACACAGACAGGGAAATTTTACCTGACAAAACTAACAAAATGTTAGGGGGCTGCTGTTGCTGTCATACATCAATATGTGGAAGAGACTGAGGGTGATGAGGATGTGAATACTGACAACCAACCCACAGTGAGGAGGAGGAAAAGAGTGTACAGACCCAAGGTAATCTACCAGGGGCTACATGAGCTGGAGATAGTGGAGCGCTATAGGGTGGACAGAGACATTCTATAGCAAATTGTTGAGCTGTGCCAGCCAAGCCTCACACACAGAACCAACAGAGAGGAATCCATCCCAGTGGATACCAAGGTATGTGTAGGCTTAAGAATACTAGCCACAGGTCCCTTCCAAAGGCCAACTGGGGATACCATGGAGATCTCACAGTTCCTGGATGCCATGTCAGCACATGCCAGTGAGCACATATATTTCCTCACCAAACGTGAGGCATTGACTAGAAATACGCATCTCTTCCACCAAATAGCAGAATACCCTGAGGTAGTTGATGCTATAGACTGCACTCACATATACATCAAAGTACCACCTGGTGAGCAGGGTAGCATCTACATAAACCACAAGGGCTTCCCTTTGATTGACTGCCAGGTTGTGTGCGATGCCCATGGCATTATCTTGAATGTGTGTGCTAGCAGCCCTGGAAGTTATCATGACTCAGACATCTGTCATATGACAAAGCTGTACCAGGCATTTGCCAGTGGGGGCATCCCATATGGCCACCTAGTGGGGGATGCTGGTTATGTACTGGAGCCATGGCTAATGACACCCATCAGAAATGCACACACACCCAAACAAGAACTCCATAATGAAGCACAAGCACAAACCAGAATCATAACAGAGCATGTGTTTGGGATGCTCAAGTCATGGTTCCAGTACCTGGACATATCTGGTGGAGTCTTGCAGTACTCTCCAGCTACATGTACACAAATGTTCATTGTATGTGCCATGCTACACAATATGATCCTGCAGAAACAACTGCTGCATGAACAGCACGGGGCAAGACCACACAGGCCCCCACCATTGCCAAGGCAATCACAGGCATAGAGGGACTCAGAGGAGGAACAACCTGAGCCTGCCCATTTAGGCAGAAGTAGGTATGCCCAGTATGCCCAGACTTTGGTAAACAGGAAACACATAGGACATACACTGATACAGCCATATATAGGGAGTGTACTATGTGCATCCGACATAGTCAGCCCTCCAGCACTGTCCTCAATACTGCCATTGCAACAAGGTATGTCACTCTTCATATCAACTGCTGAATGGAGTAGTATGTTCTGCACGTTGTATCTATGGTATGGATGTGAGCATGCAAGGGAATCGGGTGGCTGAATAGGGTGCCAGCAGATAGTGAATACCTATATGGGCAGCATAAAATCCATAACAAATACTGGTGTCAACAAAGTAGGCAGTACTAGACAAGTTGACAAGTCCCACTGCAGTACATCTGGTGGCCCAAATGTTTATCCATAGGACACACACATGCATGTCAGTGAGGCTTACATACCCAACATCAGCCTCAACCAGCAGGACAGGTGTTGATGACCATAATGAAAGGATGTGCTAAGGCCTCTAATTGATAGCAGTGGTGAACAGGCCCCCTCCAGACCTACACAGACAGACTACAACAGGTCTGGAAGTTTTATGTTAGTTCTGAAGGGTAAGAAGTCTGAAACTGAAATGTGGGTCAATAAAACCTAAGATCTGTACTCTACTGATATGCCTCAAATCTGCATGATAGGTCAGAATATAAAAGAAAATGGAAGCCAACAGAGTACCTGAAATACAAGTATAGTCATAGCAAATGTTTACAGTTGTCAGGTGTGCCCCCCCCCCAATCCTATGTAGAAATGCAGTAACATGTACATGTGGGTTTAATAACAGTGGAGCACAGATTACCTGAGCTGGCCCAATTTACAGGATAGATTGTTGCATGTGTGCAATATGCAGGGGTCCATGTGTTAGGTTGTTGTGTGTTCAATATTTTCTGGAAGTGGCCAGCATGTAGGCATGAATGGTTGTGTCTCGGTGGATGATTGATGACAGGGCCATGTTCCAACAACCACAGTGCCAACTACAATGCATCTCAGTAATACCCATGTCAGCAGTCATCCATACTCACTGTCCAGATGTCAGTATCTGTCATCATCTGAAAGATGGACATACCATGAATGTGGGCCCAGACATACACACAGTACACAGGTGGAAGTACCCTAGACAGAGTACATAAAATATAACTGTCAGCTGCACACACCTTTCAAATTGTACATGCAGGTTAGCAGCACATTAGTTGTCTGTGTAGTATGGAATACTGATGTAGTATGTCCAATCACTGGCAGACCACACAAGGCTCAGTTATGAAGTAATGAGAGCCTGCCTATGTCCCCACACAAGGCAGCATAAGGGGAATGTCCCATGTATATCTGTGAGTCAACTGCAAGAAGCTTCCATATCACACATGCACTCAGCTCAACCCACCATCAGCCACAGGTTTATCACAGGTCATATCCCCACTGTTGGGAATGAGTACAGTATGATCTCCCACTTCTGTATGGGAATACCCACATAATGCATCATGCTGAAGAGGTGTCCCATGCAGGTGTATCTCTAGCTGTTAGCAGCACCCTGCCAGCATCCAGACCAATGGATTAATAGGGATAGAAACTATTGCCATTAACACCTGGCACACTTACCCTTTCACCCCAGGGGAATCCAGTGGCTCGCAGCCTAAAAATGTAGGAGTGACAGAATGCACTGGCCTGCTACAGATTGACTGCATCACTACCAAATGCCCTACAGTCCTCTGACAAAAGCCTGTGCCTCACCCATACTGCCAATGTATGATATCACATGGGGTCCCAACTAACAACATAACACAGTCAACAGAACACAAATGCAAGGCCATGTTCACAAATCCCAATAGCATGCCCACCATGTCCTACTGCATGAACTGTGGACCAACCCCTAAATACCGCTGAGATGAAGGGACAGCTATAGGGATACTGCTCAGAAATCACTTGCATAATGTTAGGAAGAGGATAAAATAACATAGTTGGGGGGTGTAGAAGCATGGACGTCATGGATTGTGCGAATTCTGAAACTCTGATGAGTGCTCATACTACCCCTGCCTACAAATCCAGTAATGTGTGGCTACAAACCTGCTTGTAAACCACACCGTGAAGAGGGACTGACAAGATATATGAGCCCTGCCTCTGGGTAACCTGGGTGAATCTGTACAGCTGAGTGGTATGGCCACAGCAGGATATGGTCATTCTGTTACGTCGATATATGTACAAGCAGGGGATCCTCAGCCACCACAGTATCAAGGTGCTTGACCATTTACACAGACCCATCAGCAAGTGTCTGCAGCTACCCCTCCAAAATGGCATGAGTGTGCAAGAATATGTAGGCTGGAGACCACGATACTGGACACAGCTTCATTCATCTTGTATTTCCCAGGAAATAACTGTGAGCAAATAAGTATATCTGTCAGTAGTTGATGACATAATACATCACAGTACAAAACAGTACATATGTCTGAATATCTCTGCAAACACCAACCATGTAACACAAGCTGCACAGACACAATAGTTACAGTATCCCATTATCTGTCGCCCATTGTGACTTCATATTGTCAACCTAACTACAGATATCCTGCAGAAACAGGTTGCTGGCTGCGGGTAAAGAACACCAAATCCTGGACTGGAGTACAACCTACCTGGAATGGATTCACACACTCAATACAGAAGGTCATACTGGGCATGCTCCTTCACTTAGAGAAATGAAGCCCATGTCTGACAACACAGTGAACTATACATATCTGTCAGTCGAAGATGTCTATGCACACACACCACATTGTACACCATTCATGCTTTGCATACACATTGGATAGGAATACTCACACCTATCCAAGGCTAACACACTATAATATGTCAAACATACACACACAGAGATGTGGGGAAGAGAGAGACATACAATGACTGAGATTTCCATCATGAGGCCTGTCCCACCCACCACACATCCAATTGGCCAATATCACAGGATTTGCTGATGTTAATCACTGTGGACATTGCTTTAGGTAGGCCTCAGCCCTATAGTGTCTGTGGTTCTTGTGATAACTGTGTAACACGATAGTACAAATCAGTATTCATCTAGCATTTGTATACCCAGTCCTGCCAAATGTAACATTGTGTGTGACTGAGTGTGTTTGTGTGTTTCCAGAGGAATGGTTTATGGCCCATTCACACACACTGCACTTCCCATTGCTCATGTTAGCACTCCTGCTGATGTCAGTCACCTTGAAACAACCCTTTGGCCAAGTCATAGCCCTATAAACTGTGTGGTGCCCACAACACGTGTAATACTGTAGTGTAGCAAAATAGTTAGGTAGGAGTTCTAATCTCAAACATGGCAACTGTGAAACTGTGTGTGTTTGTGTGTGTGTGAAGATGAATGATTTTGAGCCATTCAGTCACCACACCTACCATTCAACTACTTTAGCCAGCCTGCTGATGTCAGTCACCTTGAAATAACCCTTTGGACAACTACCAGCCCCATAAGCTCTGTGGCACTTGCGATGACTTTGTAATACTGTAGTACAGCATGCTAGTTATGTAGGAGTTCTAATCCCTGAGATGGTAACTATAAAACTGTGCATGTGTGTAAGAAAGTGTGTGTGTCTTTGATGATGCCTGAGTTTATGGACATTCACACTTACTACTCTCCCCTTACCCCTCCATTACCTCTGCTGCTGATGTTAGTCATCTTCAAAGATACCTGTGGAGAACTTTCCAACATATAAGCTCTGTAGCACTTGTGATAACTGCCTAATAGTATAGGGTAGCATACTAGTTAGATACGAGTTCTAAACCCAGACATGACAACTGTGAAACTGTGTGTGTTTGTGTGAGAGAGTGTGTGTGTCTTTGATGATAGCTGATTTTATGGACATTCACACTTGCTACTCTCCCCTTACCCCTCCTTTAGCACTGCTACTGATGTTAGTCACCTTCAAAGATACCTATGGAGAACTCTCCAACATAGAAGCTCCATGGCACTTGCGATAACTGTGTAATACTATAGTGTAGCATACTAGTTAGGAGTTCTAATCCCAGACATACATAGCAACTGTGAAATTGTGTGTGTTTGTGTGAGAGAGTGTGCATGTCTTTGATGATATCTGATTTTATGGACATTGGCACTTACTACTCTCCCATTACCCCTTCTTTAGCACTGGATGTTAGTCACCTTCAAAGATACCTGTGGAAAGTTCTCTAGCATGTAACTCCATGGTGCTTGCCATAAATACAGAACACTGTAATAGCAGTAACTACATAGGTATGGGTTTGAATCTTGTCTGTAGCAAGTGTTTGTGTGTGCGTCCAAATGTATGTCTGTATCTCAAAGATCTTGGCCCCATTTACACTCAGTACAAATCTCAGAGCCTGACTTTAGCTGCCCTGCCGATATCATCCACCTTAGAAGTACCTGTTGCCAACCCTAAACCATGTCAGGTCAGTGGTGCATGTGGTAAATTTGTAACATAATGGTCTGCAAAGATTGTTTGATAGAGGTTTGAACCTCACCCCTGACAAATGTGTGTATAGGGAAAAATTATTTTTGGAATCTCTCACCCAATGCCAGTATTTACAAGGGCTGGTGATGTTCCTCACCTTTGAAGTACCTTGGGACAGCATCTATCTTATAAGCTAAGTGGTGCTTGTGATAAATGTGGTACACTATAATAGCAATGCATAGCTAGGTAGGGATTTAAATCTCATTACTGGCAAGTGTATGTGTGTTTGTGAGAGTGTGTGTGTGTTTGTGTGTGTGTGCGTGTGTGCGTGTGTGCGTGTGTGTGTGTGTGTGTGTGTGAGTGTGTGTGTGTCATCAGTATCCTGTGTGGATGTTGCTGTGATTGTGTAATAACAGGATCCATTGTGGGATGGGTTTTTCTACATTATTATGTTGAGGATCTAGTATATGTCACAATGTCCACCTTACAAGGACAACAGATGTCAAACACCAGAGAGGTTGGTGAAGACAATCCATAGCCCTACATGTGATGTTATGGATTGGTGAACAATATAGGCAACCCTTCTATTACTCATAGAACACTCTCCACCCTCGTCTCATTCGCAAACACACTTGGCTAGGCAACAACCACTATATTGGTAGTTTCCTGCATATTGCCTCACAGATAGCAACCACGGTGTGATTGCAGTGGACTACATGCCTGTTGACCAGAACAGTGTCAATGACATCAGAAAGTACTTTGATGTGTTACATCTCCTGACTATGTGTTATCCAGCAAGTAAAAGTTCATGGCACCCCGTTCCATCCCTGCAGTAGGCAGATAAATGCTTACAGTGGCCCTTTTGCTATGTTCCCCACTGGATGCCTGCAACATCTGTAGAATATGCAAACATAACCCACAAAGGGAATACCATGGCTTATACACATGCCCTGTATGGACAGATGCCACTAACCCCATTGAATACCTGTATCATGCTGTCAATGTAGGTGCAAGCACAACCTCAGTTACATAGCCAGGTCTCACCAAATGAGATCAGGAATGCTACATCAGAAGATAACAATATGTCCACACAAAATGCCCCAGAAACTTCAAGTACACTTCCACATGTCAAACAACATGCATGTGGGACATGTTCATAGGTTCATAGGTTGGTACTAGGCTATCAGCCCTAGGGCCTATATAAGCCTAGCCATAAACAACCAAGACACTGTCCATGTTATGGAATATAGATCACATACATGGGAAGCAGTGCACATCACTGGCCATCCACAATAGTAACCCAGATGAGTGGATGGTGAATACAATACCCACTCCTGGGGACCATTCCAGGGACTACACCCCTGAGCCACACTGGAGACTATTGTCATGTGGCCTGATGCCAAGGTTTTCCCTTTGCCTAGCCTTGTACAGCCTTCAGGCCCATTCACCTACTACATACAGGTGAAGCAATGAACCTATGCATCTCAGTACTCACAAATGTGTGTGTGTGGGGTGGGGGGTGTGGGGGTGGAGATGAATGATTTTGAAGCCATTCACACTCACTATACCTCTCATTGCCTTATATTAGCATGCCTGCTGATGTCATTCACCTTGGAATAACCCTTTGGTCATGCTCCAGCCCTATAAGCTCTGTGAAGCTTGTGATAACTGCGTAATACTGTAGTGTAGCAAGCTAGTTAGGTAGGAGTTCTAGTCCTGATCTTGCCAACTGTGATAATGTGTGTGTTTCTGTGAGAGAGTGTGTGTGTCTTCATTAATAACTGATTTTGTGGACATTCACACTTACTACACTTCCCTTACCCATCCGTTAGCACTGTTGCTGATGTCACTCACCTTCAACGGTACCTTTGAACAGTTCTCCAACATGTATGCTCTATGGCACATGCAATAGCGACGTAACACTGTAATAGCAATATATAATCAGGTATGGGTTTGAAACTCAATAGTGGTTTGTGTGTGTATCATTAGTATCCTGTTGGGATGATTATGTAATGATAGGATCCATTCCATTGTGGGTTTTGCTACATCATTATATTGAGGACTTATTTGTCCCAGTGTCCACATTACAAGGCCAACAGTTTTCAAACACTGTAGAGGTTGTTGTAGACAATCCTCAGCCATAAATGTGTACAGCCATGTGTAATTACTATGTGACAGTATGGATTAGTAAACAATATAGGCAACTGTTATAATACCCAGATACCACTCTTCACCCACGAGTCATACACAAACATGCTTGGCTCTTACTCTCTTACTCCGTTCCTTTCTTATGTTGTCTCTGTCTCTCTCTCTCTCCCTCTGTGGTGGATGTGGAAAAGTACATCTGTTTTGCATAGGCAGCAGCTTGAGTTTTGTAAGTAATGCTCATGATCAGCTGATGGCCTGTGCATGAGTTGCAGTCACCCACTTGCTAATTGCATATGGAACAGCTGTGGTATCATTCCTATAGCCAATTGCATGGAAACACACTCCTATAACTAAGCACTTCATGTGGGTGTTGGTCCGTTTCCTTCACTGTGATCAGGACTTCAAGTGGGTGTCTGACAAACAGCATCACAGAGGGTAGTTGGAAATACCTCTTACAACATACACTGTGGAGACAGGCCAACAAACAGGAGGGGGATGTTCCAGACATGGGGACAGAATGTAAGTATTGTTCTTTTACATTTGAAGTAATGTTGGTTTAACAGGGTTTGTGTGTCTATGGTTGTTCTACATTATTTAAAGTCTGGCATGACAGTGTTATGTGGCTGAAGAAACTCACCTGTAGGGCTATCTGCAGACTGGCCAGAGTTTGGAGTCTTGCATGTGGTGTGTTACTCACACATTTCCTATCTTTAGAAATGCAGTAGCATACTCTGAGGATTGCAGTCAGTACATGGTGTCATCCATGTAAGTTACTGACTTCACATCCCTCAGTGGAGATATGTCACAACAAACCCTGTTACACCAGGAACTTTCTCAGTTTATCACAGCAGTATATTTCAATATTGGCCCTGTGTTTGTGCCTCTGTCTCCCAAGTCTGACACCCTTTGTCCATATAAAAAATAAAAACGAGTGCAGTGGCAGCAGAACACTTTATTAGCCAACTGAATAAAATATTTAAAATATTTAAAAGCACTTTTTCGTCAGCATTAATAGCTGACTTCCACAGAAGTATCAGTAAGTAGACTGCAGCAAAAAACATTTAAAGGTTTCAAATTAAGTGTCAATTATTACGTAGGATGCTAAACAACCTTCACAATGAAGTTAAAGGAACATACTCAATTCATTGATATATCGTTAGGGCTAAGAAGTACCTAATGCTAGTACATAAATAACTTATTATTAAAAATACTTATTATTAAAGAATGTATTCTGAAAACATCAATATTGTTAAACTGATGAAACAAATATAAATTTATGACATATAATGCCCAAAGAAATGTATACTCGTGGGTATATATATATATATATATATATATAACAAGTGGCCATTGAGTGACCAATGACTAAAACATAAGGCCAAGACAAACTCTACTGAAAACATTGTTGCGGTCGATAAAGATAAATAATAATAAGTATAGGCAATAGAAAATATGTAATACGAAAACCTATGACTTGAAATTCATCTCCAAGACTATTCAATTTTAGTAGGCTTGAGATTGAACATGAGTCATTAATTCCTGGATAACTGTACGCATTTAACCTAACTTGCCAGATTAACTCAGTTTCTTTGTCCATATGTCATGCAGTAAGAGGTGCATATGTACAGTATATCATTATTTACTGACATCATACCTGATAACATGCCAGTGAGATATCAGGCTGCTAGACATGTTATGTATAGTAGGTCTTATATTTGAGGACAAAACTTGGACATTCTGTTGTAGTCTGTACTGTAGTGAGGTCTGTGTACTTATGCTGATTGTTGACAGAATGTCAGTATTGTGTAGCAGTGTATTGTGAATATGTTACTTGACCTATGTACAGACTGTGGTAGATGTCAGTGTTCTTGGTCCTGTTCTATCTGATGTTGTATGCTGCTCCAGTTTCTGGTACCCTATCAGCATATATGTTTGTTGAGCCAGACTGAGACATGCCCCATACCACAGTCAGGCATCAGACTACACTGTGTGTTGGGCCAGTATATCTAGGGTTAGTGTGTGAGAGGTAAATATGAGGATGGTTTTGTTCACACAGTCCATATACTGTACTATTAATTAGGCTTACCATAATGTGACTGTGACTGTGTTGAGATTGGTTGTGGGTATGCACTTTCACAATTATGTCTGTTACTCCATGCTGTTATGTGCCTATAGTGCATGCTCTATTTGCAAGTACATGTGTATTCCCCCATAGGAAAACTGGGTTAGTGTTGTGGCAGTCTGCCTGTAGTTTACTCAGTGCTTTGTGACATGCCTAGCAGCTCAATGTATTTACCTGGTGTGATGTTATGTCCAGATATTTGTCAGATGTACTGTTGCCTGGCTACCATATGTGCTGTGTATTTCTAAAAAAGCAGTGGGATGCTGTGAAGATGTATGTCACTAACTAGTAGAAGTATACAGGGTTGGAACCTCTACTCCTCCGGCTGATATGTGCTAGGACAGACAGGAGGGTGTGAATGCATCAACCGTGTGAGCTTATCTATTCCAGTATTTGTATGATATCCCCATTTTCATGGCTGTAAACATCCCCTTTGTCAGGCTTGGTCCACACGTCTTGCACTGAGTGCTGTGTATACCTCTGGACTGACCAGATTGTGTCAGACTGTCCATGTTTATTGGTCATATTTCTAATGTATTCCACAGTATCATTACTGTGATTTGTGTTGTACTTCACTATGATGATCTTATGATGTCTGTCAGTAACTGATGGTGTACGTCAGTATCAGAAGTGACTTCCTACACATGTCTGTTGACACAACCTCTGTTACTGTAGCAACATTCTGCATTTATACCTGCATTACTTATATTACATTCCCTTGCACTAAGAGGTTGTGACTTATGGTGCTGAGGTATGACTCCACTACATAAAACTTCAAAAAACAGTCATAGTGAAGCAACCACAAAAAGATATATAGTTGACAAATGTTTATTTATTAACATTGCAAACTGCCATGATAGACCATTTTCGTCAGAGAAACACTCAAACTTCATCAGATATAAAACTCTGCTCTTTCTTCACTTCCCTTATATTACGACAGGTGAAATTACATTCCAAATCAATTAAGCATTTAAAAAGCCCAATGTTATTTAAAACAGTTCATAAATATGAAAAACATAATAAATAATGTTAAAAAACTACATTTCCTATCTTGATTGAATGAATAAATTGAAACGTAAATCAGCATTACAAATGCATATATAATATGATGAATCAATGAAATAAATACTTAAAAATAGTGACTATATAAACTTATATTAAGTTTCATAGACCATTGTTGCCCCTAAAAACACTAGAAGAGTGTCACTATGAAAAACATACTAAAACTTAGCATAAAAGTCATGACAGATAAATATAGTAAAGAGTTTATAATACCATTTCAAAGTGTATAACATTTACAATTTGGCTGATCTAAGTTTAAGTAATGGTACAATAGAAATGTGGTCATTCATGCCAGGAGGCATATTGGCTTCCAAAACTGTTTGCCAATAAGTTTCGCTATATTCCAATTTTATTTCCCAGGGGCATCCCCTAAGCTCTTCGGAGACTGTTTCAATCACATAAAAGTAAAACTTGCTTGGCTTGGCTACATATTAGGGTGTGTTTATACAGAGCATTATGGGTGCTTTGCTTTTGAATATCATACATATGCTCATAGATTCTACGTTTCAAGGTTCTCTCTGTTATTCCAACATAGAACCCTTTGCACCCTTCACACATGATGATATACACCAGCCCCTGGGAATTACAATTGGAATATGTAGCTGCTCTTAGCCAGCTTTTCATAGCTGTAACATATATTTCCTGTTTATGAGAAATAAACTTGCATTGTGGGCATGCGCCACATTTGTACGTACCTTTTGGTTTACTAGAGAATACTGAGGGATGTTGGACATTCTGCAAGGAATTTTTTTATATTGTACCCTCTATGGAAAACAGTTTTCACTGTTTTCCCTTTTAAATTGGGTAAATCCATAAATTTGCTGAATGTAATCCATTCACTTTCTACGATATTTTTTTGGTAAGCATTGGCACTAAAGTTGGTAACAAATATCCTATTATACCCTGGACTGGTTTCTGTTCCTGTTGGTTGTCCTTCTGTGTATTGAACTCAACTTCTCCTATTCCTAAAATGGGTCTGTATTTTTCTGTTTTACCAGAACCAACCTCCGTTTGTACATCCTTTATTAATCCAAGTGGATACCCCTTTTCAGAAAACATTTGGGTGAGAATTTTGCATTCTCTATTATAATCCTCATCTTGGAATGTGATATGACAGGCCCGGACATACTGTCCTTTCACGATGCCCCTCTTTTGGTACAGTGGGTGGGCACCTGTGTATCTGATATATGTATTTCAGAAAGTGGGCTTCCTATATATGTTAGACCTAAATCCATTTTCTGTAATGTATAAAGATACATCTAGATAGTTAACTTGTTAAGTTGTCTCCTGATGGGTTAGTTTTAAAAAGGTGGTAGTTTCAATTAAATAGATGATAAAGTCCTCTAATTGTTGTTCAGTGCCAATCCAGAAAATAAAAATATCATCCAGGAATCTGGTGTACAAGTTCCAGAACTGAACATATTTGCTGTGATGTATGTATTTTTTCTCCCACACAGATAAAACAATATCTGCATATGTGGGGGCAAAATTGGCCCCCATTGCTACACCAGATTCCTGTTTGAAAAATTTCCCTTCAAAATAAAGGAAATTATTATTGAGAATTAGTTCAGCCAGTTCCAGGGTTAAAAAAATGTTGTTGTCTGAAGCTACGGAACCTGTCCTAAGGGCCTCTTCCAACCAGGCTAGCCCTACATTGTGGGGTATAACAGAGTAAAGATCCATCACATCTATGGTGATAAATTTAAGCTGTGGTACCTTTATCTCTGGTTTAATTTTGCTTAAAAATTCCCAGAAATCTTTTAATAAATATTGGTCCCCACCCCATATATTTTTCATTTTCCAATCCAGGAATTTAGACAAGGGAGAGATCTTGGAACCTTCAGATGCAACAATAGTTCTTAAAGGGGGATTTTTTTATATCCGTATGGACCTTGGGTACCCCAAAAATGGATGGCACCCTGGGGTACTTATTTTCCAAATAAAAATAAGTGTCATACACTACTACCCCTTGATCGAACAAATCTTTGATCACCAAATCTATCTTTTTATAAGAAATGTTTATTTCATTAATGGATACTTTACTGTATCTTGATGCATCATGTGGAATGGAATACATTTTGCCATCATATATAATCTTGTCCATTAGAATGATTCCCCCTCCCGTGCCCGGTTCCATGATCCTTATATTAGGATCTTCTCATAATGTAGCCAAAAGCTGTTTTTCGGCCGCATCCAGGTTAAGTATACTGCTACTGTACTTTGTTTTATCCCTGATTTGCTTTTCTATACTGAACTCCAGATTCCTCAATTGAGAATGAATGGGTGGATTAAAGGTACTAGGTTTCCTAGGTAAAGTGTTGCCTATCCTGGTATTGTTGTCACCAAACATATTCTCCAAGTTCAATTTCCTGGTAAACATTTTTACGTCTAGGATGACTTGTGCCAAATTGCTAGTCCTACTAGGTACGAATTTGAAACCTTTGGTGAATAGGCTAAAATATTTGTCTGTTTCCTCTATATTACTATAGTTGAAAGTGTGGAATCCAGCTTTACAAACCACTTCATAATTTTCCCCTCGTGTGGTAGTGGTGGCAGGTTCTACATCTATTGCTACTTCCTTGAGTAACCCCCCCCCCCGTTGGTAAGGTCCCCTGTAAAAATGGTTGTTGTTCCTATTTTTGTTCCTATTATGGATTCTTTCTGATCTACATGGGAGAGGATCTAAATTGTTTTCATTATGCTCATGCCCCTCCCCAGATTCAGAATTAAGCATAACACTTTCAGATTGATGGAAATTGGAATAATTTTGCACTGGACCTTTGCTGAAGAATGCATTATTGTGAATAGGGGGTGGTGGGTACTGCCTCCCTTCTTGGTATTCCTTAATGTCACGCTCAAGTTTCTTATATTTATGTTTTAAAACATCCTCATATTTTTTATCAATTTGCAACCTGATGTCATAATATCTTTCCTTTTCTGCTTCTATGCTGAGTATCAGATCATTGACTACTCTATTATTATATAAATCAATGAATTCTTGCAACCTGTTTATTTCTCTTTCATTATTCCTGGTGATAACTTTCACTATCTCCAAGCAACAGTCATTAAATATGTTTAAAAGTTCCTTGTGGAAATCACTTCCCTCCACCACATTGTTTGGGTATTTAAATGTTCTTAATCTCTTTGGTACAATATGTTTCTTTAGGCACTCATACAAATAAACGTTGTCTTAATGTAAAGTTTTGTACCTTAATAAGGCTGTTTGCAGTTTGTCCAAGGACTCTCTATACGTATCATTAGTTGGAGTCCTCATATTTCCGTTGTCAGTAAAATTAAACAATAATCCCCTTGTTGAGCCAGTCTTTTAGCTCCATATAAGAACCAGCTCCTGTCACTGGTGAAAATGTTTGTTGTACTCCTTCAGCGCTGGCTACAGAACATAGAAGATTTGGAGTAACTTGAAAATTAGTGTTGCTGGTTCCAAGAACATCCGCGCTCACATCAGGGACACCTCCAATGAAACCTTGCTCAAGAGGAATGTCATCGCTGATATACGCTTCCTGGTTACCATTGTTAGAATGTTTAGAATGTTGGGATAAACAGCTACAAGTCCTTGGCTCACCGGTGTAAGCAGTTTGATCAATTGTGTCAACTGACCCGCAATGACTCCACTACATATTATGAGCATATGTTTTATATATATATATATATATATATATATATATATATATATATATATATATATATATATATACATATGTATATGTGTGTGTGTGTGTGTGTGTGTGTGTGTGTGTATGCACATGTATACATATATCCATATATCTACATATATATATATATATATATATATATATATATATATATATATATATATATATATATATATGCGTGTGTGTGTGTGTGTGTTTGTGTGTGTATACATATCCTTATGTGTAAACGTGAGTGTTGTGTATACCTTCCCAGATGTATCCCACCATATTTATCTGATATGTGTATATTTAGATATAAAACATGACTGATTCAACACTATTTTCACTTACAAGTACTAAACAATTGCATTAGTCAAAGCAGTTGTTCACTATTATTCAGTATGTGCACTGAATGATATATTTGAAAAAACAACACACATCTTCACAGCTCTGATGGCTTAGTGGGTAACTGCTGTGACTATAGTGTATAGGGTCCTGGGTGCAACAGCTGTTTAATTTGTTGCTAGGCAGAATAAGGACTGTTGGATACAGAGTGTTTAGGTGTTTAGGGCAGTTTTGAGCAGCTTTAAGTGGGTTTGCATGATGGTAAGCTGTGCTAACGTATGGTTAAGCTAATAGGTGCTTACACCGTGTAGGCTTCGCTTACCAGTGTGAAAATGTGCTTACCATTTACATTTAAGCAATGCTTATACCTGCTAAGCATAGCTCAGTCCTAGTAACCAGTTGTCCCATTCCAGTCTGATAAAATAGGACGGTAATGATATATTTAATAAGTGTATTTAATTATATGTACATAATATGCTTCTATGTGCTGTCATTACAGTAGCAAGGGATGTGAGTATACTGCATGGGACACCTGAGTATATATGGCTAGTACAACAATCTTTTCTCTTTGTATGTGTTTCATACATGGGTAGTATCCCATGTTATATGCAGTCACACTTGCATGTATTGTATCATTATGTTACTACTTTTAACAGTGCTTTTCCAAGTAAGAGTAGACTGCAGATTGTAATACTGGAACCATACAGACCTGCATGCAAAGCTGGATTCTGAGTATTGACTGTCATGTTCTTGGTGTGTGAGCTGTGTGTTATTAAGTATCTGCAACTGGATATTGATATGTGGATATTAACTGTAGACTACTTTGTGTTTGTTACATGTCATTGAGGACTGCTGTCATGTAATAATGGCATAACTATCAGTGTCAGACATCTATCTGTCAAAACATTCATCCTAATGCATAACCTGTTGGCTAGCTGATTTCTGTTTGTCTTCTGTACAGATGTGCAGATGTCAGGTATCCATCTTGACTATTTACAGGCAAGCTATGATTGACTGACACTGACATGTCTGCCCAGCTGTGTTATGAATTCCACAGCTAAGAAACCCCACCCTGTATGCACCACATGCCATGGATACTTCAACCAGACTACCACAGTCAACAAAACATGCTTGGGTACAGGTCTCTAAAGCAGACACTGGCCATGTTATGTAATATATGTTGCATACATGTCAATTGGAGCACCTCACTGGCCCTCTGCAAGAGAAAACCAGATGATTGGATGTTGAATTTAACTGTCACCCTGGGGATCACTCAAGTGGTATCAGTTGATAGATGGCCTGCTGACAAATGGCAGATGGCATGATACCAGTGTACCGACATGCCCAAGTCTTCTCATCTCTCCATGGACATTAGCCTGGTACACACCTAGGAACACCTGCACCTATGGACCCCAGTACTGACAAATGTGTCAGTGTGCATTACTCAGAATAACAGTGTCTGTGTGTTTGTAAACTTGTAGTTGACAATACCCTTAGGGCCTTCTCACCCACTACACCCCCATTGCCATACTTAGAAATGGTTGCTTCTGTAATTGTTGTTAAATGTACCTTGTTACACTCTTCACCCTATGGGCTAGCTGGAGCTTCCAGTACCGGCATTACACTGTTCTACAAATGAGTAGATAGGCGTGGGTTACCCTCTGAGTTCTGGCAAGTGTGTGTATGTGGGTGAGTGTGTATATTTGTAGGAGACAGCATTCTGAGGCCACATTCTCCAAATACATTAAACCTTGCCATACATTATATGGGATAGTGATGTTGCTGATATTAGGAGAGCCATGACAAACCCTCACCTTACTATCCCTGTGGCATGTGCAATGAATGCATATCCCTGTAGTAGCACTGATTAGATAGAAAAGGGTTTGTATTGCAGGCCTGGTCAATGTGTGATTGTGGGTGTGTCAGAGCTCTATCATGGATTTCAGTGAGTACAATATCCAATGTGAGGCGTGGGTGCTGGGTATACTGTCTTTACACCATGGTATCCCCAGTACATGTCCCAAGGTCCACTGTATGAGGGCCGCTGTTACCATCAACCATACAGGTAACTAATTACACTATCCAGCCCAATGATGCATGTGCTGTGTGCAAATTATCTGTAACAGAATGGACTCGCTGACAAGGTAGATAGCACTGCTAAACCCAGGTCTCTCAGATGTGTCTATGGCTGTTATGTGTTTGTTGATGTGTATATGTCAGTATGTCATACTATGTATTGTTAATTAACATTCAGTAAACCCCCCAATACCATACTGTACAAGGTCTGGTGATGTTCTTCACTTAACAAGAAACTTGGGACACACCTCATCCTAAAACCACTGTGGTGTGTGCAATTAAGGCCATACACATTAGTAGCAATAAGTACCTAGGTAGGGGTTCTACTCTCAGTGTTGCCAAGTAAATGTGTGTGTATGTGAAGGGATCTACTTCAGTTTGCAGAAAATACATGTTCCAGGAGATCATTTGTCCAAGAAGTAACTGGTAACATTTCAAAGGAATCATCTTGTGGAAATTCATTCCATCAAAACTAGTAGTAGATGTGTTAATGCCCTCTTCCCTACTGTACATCTGTACAGCGATGCTGCAGTTGTTATATATAGTTGGGTGTGGTTGTGGGCACAGCCATCCACATTCATGATATTGCTGTGCATATCCCCCTGCTTAGTCTGCTGTTATACTGTACAGTTTATATTAATAGGTTAAGTAGTTGTTAATCACACTATGTGTGGTTCTACGCCACCCCACACCCTCCAAAGTGGGTGGGGCTGTGGCACCCACACCAGCACACCTATGTTAACCAACTCCAGGATAGCACTACATTGGGAAAGAGGACATATACGCTGCCAGTACCATTGTCAATGACCTTAAACTGGCATACCTATTATTTACTGATGTGATGTTTTGCCTATTTGGTCTTGGTGGAATTACATAGGAAAAAATGAGTTCACTGCAAAATTAAGTACATCCATGTCTACAGTATTCTCTGTATATTACATCAACACCAAAGCCTCTGTGTGTGTGTTATTCACAAACATTTGGTGTGTGCCACTCAGTGCACTTACCATTGTCCACTGTAGAAGATCTGCTGTCATCAGCCACCATACACTCACCTGTACACACCCCTCAGACCTATCATCCATGTGGCACATGCAGTAACTGTTATACAGACCTGTTACCTGTGTTCAGCTGTACCCAGGTATGACACAGTCAATATGTCTCCAAAGTGCCATACCCCATTGTAGGAAAGGACAGCAGACCAACATCCTGTTGACACACAGACACCTACAACATAAAATGAATACATTATGGAGACCACAATCAGTCAATCTTAATAACAGCTATAATGCATCATGGCTGGACAGCTACACAACCTGACATGTAAGCATTAAACATTCCAGCTGAAAACATGTTAAACAGCGTTACATTGCTAAACCTTAGTACATTCATCCTGTGCATCAGAACCATATTAGCATGTCTCTGCATCAATGGTATGGATGACAGGGATGTGGCACAGGTATCATCATATGCACAGGGTGTGTTGTGGGTTTGCCAGAGACCTAAACTGAGCCGTTTGATTGGCATAATGTGTGTGTTAGGGGGTTCTTTATCAACTGGGCTCTGCAGATGTGTTGTGTGTAGGTATGGAGGTGCCCTGTATTGGTGATGAGCGTATGTATGTATGCACACAGTTCTGCCATGTGGCTGCCCTATACAGGGGTTTGTTGGACAGCTGCAGACCATACATGGAAGGGTGTACAGTTCACTGTGTCTGGCCATGGACACAGGAAATGTGCCTGACAGGGGTTCCAAGGACACTACCAGGTAGAAGCCCACATATGTTACTCTCCCCTGATGATGACAATTGTCCACTTGATCCTCATCCCTGTTGGGACTGGCCAGGACCATGTGCACATGGCCTGGTACATTGTGATGTGGACAGCACCCGCCTTGCAGTGCTGGTGCTAGTACTGCCACTATGGGAGTGGCTGCGATTTGTTGGACATCCAGGTAGACCTCCACCTGTTGGTATTACTGACGTACATCCACATGGCTGATGCCCTACTCCTACCACATGCTCTAATACAGACACCACACAGTCGAGGATTCCTACCATCTCACTCAACCATCTATCCAGAACCTCATCAAAATAATGGTGGGTACCTGCAAAATCATCGATTTTGTCAAGTACAGCAGAATAAGTAGCCATCTGGAGACTCAGACTCTATCTGGTGTAATGTTCCATATGTGCCTGTGCCTCCATACTAGCCCAAAACATGGCACTTCTGCCAGTGGCATGATGGCCAGCAGCCCTCCTACAAGCACCCCAGTACATCTGCCTGTGTGGTACCTCATCAGTCATCTGGCTATGGCTGCTGTGTACAGACACACTTGCCATAGTCGCCACACTGTCCTGTCCCATGTCATCACCCACCAACTGTCCCTCATCTATGGCCACTGGTGATGGGGTATGTATAGGCATTGTGACTGTGTGTGGGGTGGGGTGGATAAAAGTGGGATGTTAACCGATGGCACAACTTCAGCTCCTGACAACCCTGCCTGTGCCTCAACATACCTATCATCATTGTCAGAGACTGTATGGACACTAACATCAGTTTGCCTGCAGGAGGGACCCTGACCCTCCTCGCCACCTGTGAGGGGAAAACAAAAAATGTATTTTAAGACCTGTATGTTATTGCTTACCTATACACACATTCACTCACACACACACACACACACACACACACACACACACACACACACACACACACACACACACACACACGCACACATGCACACACGCACACACACACACACTCTTACAGGTGAGGTGACACAAAGATATTATACAGACCTCTCATTACCCAACAGTCAACATGCATGACATATGGCACTCAGCATGCACTGCAGCTATACTCAATCTCTATGATGCATTAGTTGTGTTAGTAAGTGATGCCCCTTCCCCTGGAACACATTGCACCCATGTACACAGTATTGCTGTACACTTGCACAGCACCCTGGCAAGTACTGTGCACCATACCTCATGGATGTACACACCATTGCTGAATGTGTATATGTGTGGCAGTTATGTTTGCTCTGTTGCTCACAGCCCCTATATGTTTGTCTGACACATACCTGGGATGATATGAGGACTGATGTCAATAGTTAATGCCTGACCTCTGATTTCCAGATCTCATCAGCAGCAGTGCATGTATAAGCAATAAAATCTGATTGCATTGACAACATTCAAAGCTTAATGTGGATATGAGGAGTGTACACACCCTTGTTGACATGCCAGCCTCTTCCATGATATGCAGTGGGGCCACAATACTGCATATGTTAACATTACACACACCTGATATGTGACATATGACCTATGCCATCCAATGCAGTATCAAACAAATGTGTTTGTCGTGCAGCTGCTGAATGAGATGCATACAATATGTGGGTAGTATAAGTGTACACACCCTTTACACAATGGTTTGTTGCATCACCTGTTAAGTGAACTATAGCAGTCACTGTTCCTGGAAGGGGTTTACTAGTATGGCCCATCATCACTAGCCATTATTTGGTCACTCCACCCTGCAAATGTCCCCCAACTCTGCCGGATTGCAAGATCAGCTCATGTGTACAGCCCTTGGAGGTCACACAGTGCCTTCACTATTGCTGTGGAGTCAGAGATATGTCTGGCACAATTCATGGCCTTGACTGTGTTCAGATACAGCCATTATTAATGAGTTTTAGATGTATGCTTCAGTTCACTGTTGTGTTTCAGGGTGACACCCCACCCCATCTTCAGCCTTATTGCAGATGCTTGACAACTATGCGCCACACATGAGTGTTATTTTGCAGTGTTCCAAATTCAGAATGCTATGTCTACATTGGCCATGGCCTAGTTCCTGCTATTGAACAGCAAACCTAAAACTGTACACTGGCACCAGCAAGGTAAAAATGGGTATGGTGGGCCTGATGTGGAGTGAGGTGTTGCTTGTACACCACATGTATCTTTATTCATACTGTCTGTAGGTTTCAGCCTTGGTCTCAGTACACATTGCAACACATGCCTTTGGGAGACATGATGTTATACATATGCTACCTGTAGAGAGCCCTCAATGATGTTTCCTGTGGAACAACTCTTCCATCTGATTACCCTAACTCATAGGCCACATTCATGCAGATTCCAGGCAATTGTCAACACAGGTAATGTACAGACAGTACTTGCTACACATTCCTGCAAGTCCCTCAGTGTTGCTGCATGTTTCTGGGCAGCCTCCATGACCAGTTTGCAACATGTGTTGTCATCTGTCTTGGATGGGCATCTGTTTATTATCTACATTAATGTTGTCCCATACTTCATGCACATATACATGACTGTCTGCATGGTTTGCCATGGTGTATGCGATGGTGAGGTAAGGATACTTTTCCCACTCCTGAGTGCTACCTTTCAGATATGAGATCCATTTCATAGTTTGTGAGATGTGTGCAAGCCACAGTTGCCTCTGTTGCAGGTCAGTGGGCAAATGTCATGGACATACTTCTTGGACAGCAGACCATTGCTTGGTGTGACATTGAGGCCCTGTACTTGATGGAAGGTGTGTACTCAAGAAGAGTTAATGCTGTCAGTACCTCAAAAGCTGCTTCCACAATATGTTATTTGGAGTGTGTGCACACATATGCTTCCAGTGTTTGTTAAGGTATATATTCCCCATATTTGTTGTCCTAACATAGGATTCTATATTACACATTCATTGTTCATGTTAGGATCACATTGCAGGTTGTAAAGGTGTGGAATGTGGTATTGTGATTTGCCATTGTTTAGATCAGGAACAGTTGCCATTATAATAGTGGTGTATACACTGTTGAAGCCACTGTATAATGGTAATGTTTCAGACATGTCCCTACTGTAGGCCATTTGTCCCAACATTATGTTCATCTCTGTCCACACATCTTGCACTAACAGGTTGTTAGGTATACTGCAGGACACTTACATACACTTAAGATATGCCACCATGGTGACCACTGTGATTCAGTGCAGTTAGCAGCAACAATAAGTGAACAAGTACAGCATGCATTATGGGTAGGTGTGTTAAATGTGTGCATGACAAATACCATGGTCATAACATGGCCGGTGTATTGGCAAACCTGAACAGAACAACTCCATACTCACCAGCTACAGGCTGCTGCCCCCGTTGTATACCAGAAGGACCTACATAGTTGTGTAAGAGATGTAATGTCAGTAGCCACATCTGTGGCACTGATATAGGGTGGGAGCAGCATTTCAGTACATCAACAGAACAAACCCACGATACTAGAGATTATGCACATCTACACTGCAGCAACAGACTATGTTATCTGACATATGCATGTAGATACTTTACAGATGAAGATGGATAAGCAACAGTGGTCTACTAATGTGCCCTGGGGCCTTACCTGCATGCTCCTTATCCATTGTGTGGGTGGTATCCACCTCCACAATGCTATCTTCAGGTTGCTGGCTTGGCTGGGGGTGGGTGCCCCAAGGCTGGAGAGGAGCTCCTCAGCATTTGTCAGTGGGGGCTGGATGGCATGACCCCCACCTGTGGCTAGCTGGTCCCTCCTAACTGCAGCAGCATGCTGACTGGTGTGGCAGATCAGATCGGTGCACCAATGCGCACCTGCTCATAACTGCAGTTATGCAGGATGATATAATTCACCCTGTGGATGAGCTTGTTCCACAGGGTGGTCCTCTCCTGCAGATCATGGGCCCTGTGGCCAAATAGGGTGTCATGATGTAGAATGATGAAGTTTATAATGACATCATTTTTCTGGGGTGTATATGCAGGGAGCCATTCCCGGGGCCTTGTACCTGGAAGACATAAACAGAAAAAATGTCAGAGGACCTCATACTGCAAGGATATAAAAGTTGTTAATTGACATCTCTCTCTTCCCCCACCATATCTACAACAATAATCTAAACACACAAATCAATGGATCTGTTTACACCAAACCTACTTTTGGGACATATGTCCTATTGTTCAACAAATATTGAAATGTGTTTCTATTCATGTTCCATATTGAAACACTATCATTGGTGGCCTGTTGCTATCAATGTAACCTGCATGCCATTGTAATGGCCACTGTGGTTCCATATATGCATGTGTGCTGTTTGCTATGCAACTATTCCAAATCTGGTGTTTTGGGTTAATGGGAATATCTATGCATACTGTTATAACTAATCCTGGATTGTGTTGACTATTACTAACCCACATATATTCTAAAACTGCAACACCATAGCATGTTTGGGAAGGCCATTCCCAGTGGACCCACCTCTGCCACCTCATCTGGCCATGGCACCAGGCCCCAGCATGTCTTGGACCCACCCTGGGACCTCCTCATCTGCTGGTTCTGCACCACCTTCGGGTGGAACCACCTCAGGGGATGGGGCTCATTCCCCCCAGGGAGCGGGTGCAGACAGGATCCTTTCACCTGAAGTCAGGTCCAGGGTCTGGTGTGTTGGGAGCTCCACAGAGAATTTGGAGAACTGTTACACCAGCTTGATTACAATACCATATGTCCTTTGGTTTGGGCAGTGGTATGTTTGTACACAATGTATACTTCAACTGTCTTATAGTTAAATTCTACATTTCTTACCTGGTAGACTGGTGGAGGGAATGATTGATAACACTACCTGTTTCGACACATATTCCCAGATTCTGAGTTAATATTATACACATACCTTTCAATATCTTAATGCACACACTCTGGACAAAGTTTGACAAAATGGGTGTACAAATAGGGATATATTTTGAATATTGCTTTCATAAACTTAGATAGTTCCTAGAGTAACAGAATTTGTTTTAATATACATTTTCTGAAGGTTTTGAGGTCTGAAAATCAAATGTATGTCATTATTTAGTGACTACAATTCTGAGGTCATCCCACTGATTTGCCAGGGGGACAGAGGAACAGGCGGAAAATATGAGCCAATTATCTGGACATTCTACAAACATCTGTACAGTTGAGAGGTATGATTATGCATACAGCTTACCACCACTCCCAGGATTTGAACCGTGGCTGTGTCTGCTAAAAATAAAGTGATTTAAGTTTCATCAGAGTGTGCTGTTTGGATATTGTTGCCTATTCCTTCGGTGTTTTCTGTCTTAGTCTCTCTTGGATGTACAATCTGACCTTGTAATTACAACAGTCTTATACAGACATTCCTAGACATATTTTTATGTAACCCAGTGTGAGAAACAGTGGTTGGCACAACTGTACTATTCTGATATCAGATGTTGGTGAATGCTACATGTCAGGCCATATAGTACCAGAGTAAACACTACCAGTCCAGGATTTAAATGTTTATTGCCAGGCAGTTACAGTTTTCTTATCTGACAGATCTGTGGGGGGAATGCTTGTTAACACTACCTGATTGTTTCTACAAATATTCCAAGATTCCTAGTTAATATTATGCACATACCTCTCAATCTCTTAATGCACACACTCTGGACAAAGCTTGACAAAATGGGGGTACAAATAGGGACATATTTTGAATATTGCTCTCATAAACTTGGAGAGTTGCTAGAATTACAGGATTTGTTTTAATATACGTTTTCTAAAGGTTTTGAGGTCTGAAAATCAAATGTATGTCATTATTTAGTGACTACAATTTTGAGATCATCCCATTGATTTGCCAGAGGGACAGAGGAACATGCAGAAAATACAATCATCTAGACATTCTGTAAACATCTGTATAGTTGAGAGGTATGATTATGCATAAATCTTACTACCACTCCTAGGATTCAAACCATGGCTGCATCTGCTAAAAATTCAACAATTTAAGGTTCATCAGAGTGTGCTATTTGGATATTGCTGACTATTTCTTCACTGTTGGTTATAAAATCTGATATTGTACTTACAACAGTCTTATACAGACATACCTAGACATTTTTTATGTAGCACAGTGTGGGTAACAGTGGTTAACACAACATTACAATTCAGAGAATGCAGCACTAAATGCCATATAATACCAGAGTAAACACAACCAGTCCAGGATTTAGAACTTTATTGCCAGGCAGTTACAGTTTTATTTAAATATGACCTATATGGGACTATTACTGTCATATTGTCTGGTTTATTTAGTACAACCTATACACAGTTTTAATACTGCCAGGTTACTTTCTACTACTTTATATTTATTTGGTATGACTACTACAACCAGGATTGTTACTCACCAGCCTTGTGATGCAGCCTTTGCAACCTACTAGCATGGGCTTCCTAATTCACAGCCCACTCAGCTGCAGCTGTAAGGGAAATAGAGAAATATTTAGGCATACCTATCCATCACATACACAGGCTGGACATTAGTAAACAGTTATTGGTGCAACTATTTACACACTGCTAGGACATCACCCCTCTGCCTTGCTTCTTGGACCCACTCATCCAAGAGCTCCCTCTTTATGTGATTCAAGTCAGCATAGTGGCGCCGGACATGCTCACCAGTCCGAGCGACACCAGTGGCAGTGGTGAGATCATGGGTGAAATGGTCCCAGGCTTCCGCTTTATATTGGGAGCCCTGGTACTGGCTCTGGAGCGGTCTCTTGTCATGGTTTTGTACCAGGAGTCCTACCATGACCTTGGACTCCTGCATGCCCTAGTGCTGCGCACGGAAACACAGGTCCTCACAAACTCCTGCCATACTGCCTAGAGTTGGAAACTGCAACCAGTTATGAGCTGTATTCCCACCTGTGGTGTTTAAATACTGCTGATTTCCCACCCTTTGCTGTGATTGTACGGTTTTGAATATGCTGAGCTAAGCTAAGCTGTGGGCAAACCTGGTTGGCTAAGGTTAGCAGTGCTTAAAGGGGCAGGTTCAGCACTGCTTGCCAATGGGCAAATCCACTTAGCTTGGCTACTCATTGCTTAGCAGACATATTTACACAATGTTTACACCTGATAAGCAGAGCTGTGCAATGCTTAGCATTGCTTATTTTTTAGTTTATAGACTAACTGCTGTATGGATTGAGTCATCATTCATTGCATATTATATTTTTTTACTGTCCCTGACATCCCTCAATGTGCTTTCATTACATTTATTCATGTGTGACTATACTGTATGGGGGACTTGTGTTTATATGGGGGTTTCTCAACTTTATTAAACTGACATCTCACATCTGGACCTACTACAGTACTCTGGTTAACAAATATATGTTATTTAGTAGTTAATCATAAAAAAAAGTTTATGCACTGCTTTCACATGCAAAATGCAAATTAGTTACACTGGGGATCAAACTGGGAATGGTTGCTTGTAAAGGGCATGCTCTAACCACTACACTATTGCAATGCTGCTTATGGTGGATGTCTCTTGCTATTTAACTTCTTGTGCTGTTTAAGCTGGACTAAGCATAGCTAAGCAACAGGCACACCTGCACAGCTATGCTTACATTTTAGTGCATGTTTAAAAAAAAATATTTGTTGTGTTATTTTATTAGTACCCTTCAGAATATCCATGCTAATGCTGAACCTGTTATTCTATCAACTTTCTACTTTGTCGGATGATTGTCCCTTTTGGCTTTGTCCACATTCCTTACTCTGACAGGTTGGGAGATGTGCGCTATGTGCTTATGCTTCTTCTTCTTCTTTCAGCTTTTCCCAGTTAGGGGTCGCCACAGCAGAACACCTGTCCATTCGTGATTGGCAGTGGAGTTTTACGGTGTCGAGTTGCCAGCCCGGTGACCAACCTTCCACTGAAGGCACACACATGCACACACTCACACCTAGGGCCAGTTTGGAGTGTCCAATCCACCTACAGCATGTCTTTGGGATGTGGGAGGAAACCGGAGCACCCGGAGGAAACCCACGTGACCACAGGGAGGACATGCAGACTCCACACAGAAGGCACCCCAGCCAAGGATCGAACCGGAGAACCTCTTGCTGTGAGGTGACAATGCTAACCACTGCACCACCATGGCCGCCCTTGCGCTATGTGCTTATGCTAAATGTCTTATTCTAACAAAATTTGTCTTGGTAGGGATGACTGTCCCTTATGGCTTTGACCAGATTTGTTATCCTGATGGGTTGGGGTGTTACGAGCATTCTCGCTCATTTTAAATTGCCAAAAGGCAATTCTGGAGGGCAGGGGACATGTATATTGTGAGAGCTCTGCCCTCAGACACACCCCCTGCTCTCGTACATGGAATCATGTCCGTTTTACAGCGTGGCAGCGCACCTTCATACATATGCATGGCACACTGCCGCACTGAGCAGGAGCAGTCCCTGCCATGCAGGAATAACTTATTCCTACATGGCTGCTTGCTAAATCCCAGGGCTACATTTCTTGGTTTAGGAAATTTCTTTGCTAAGCAGAATTATGAATGAGTAGCTCTTAACTATCTAATACATTTTCACTGTATTAGTTGTAGTCCTAAAAATCTATGATCAATTCAAATACACAGTATCATAATATGTTTCTTAAATAAACAGTGCACAAACTACATATATATATATATATATATATATATATATATATATATATATATATATATATGTATATATATATATATATATATATATATATATATATATATATATATATATATATATATATATATATATATATATATATATATATATATCTATATATCTATATATATATATATATATATATATATATATATATATGTGTGTGTGTGTGTGTGTGTGTGTGTGTGTGTGTGTGCATGTGTGTGTGTGTATTTGGATCATAGAATCATAGGAAGTTACTAGGTTAACAGCCCTAGAGCCTTTTTCAGCCCAGATATTCATGCCCCATTTTTCCCAATTATCAATGGCCATGGGCTGGAAAGATTTTTGGAATATGTCTTTGTCTTAGGGCATCTACAGACTACCCCTGTCCATCAGGGCCACAGGCAACAAGAGAGGGGTGAATTTGCAATTTCTTATTCACTGGGCCACATTGCATTTTTATAGGCTTAGAGCAGAGCTCTGTTCCACACAAATGTGGAGTCTGCTGAAGAGAAGGGATAATCTCTGAGACACATACCTGTTCATATAACATGTTTTGTTTATGACACAGATGAGATTTAGCTCCTTAGATCAGGTAATTCTATTGCTGTTTACTATGTGAATGTGTAGCAGAACCATCAGGTCTGTAGAAGATTGTGTACAGGAACAGGGCTTTGAAGCGGTCCTCATAGGTCATATTATTTGCACCCTGTATTCTTTAATTGAGGCAACTCTGCAGCTGATCCAGCTGTTGCAATTGCCTGATCAGGTGTATTCCAAAGCATGCATTGTTCTTTGTTACTGGACTAATGAGGGCTGAGTATAGTGGGTCTATCATCTCCTTAGATCTGGATACCATGCCCTTACTTATAAGTTGCACTACATAGAAGAATTTTCTCATTACCACAGACACATGGTGATAAAAGTTCAAGTTACTGTCAATCTGACTTCCCAATTCCCTTACCATGGGGTATACACTAAGTAGAGTGTTATCAATGTTGTAATTTGCATGGGTGGTTATCTTCCCAAATGGTATGATTATGAATAATTTTAGCTTTGAGTATTAGGCCATGGTTCCGGCACCAGTTATTTGTCTGTGTCCGACCTTCCTGAAGGATATCTACATCTTTGGGGGATTCAATGATTGCACCCAGCTTGCTGTTATCAGCAAATCTGGGCCCTCTACAGTTGCTTTAACTTCAGAGAAATATATTCCAACCAGAAGAGGTCTCGTATTGAGCCCTGTGGGACAGTACTAGTAACAGTCCTTGTTTATTTATTCTACTTGTTTGTAAAAAGTAATTTTTTGTTGTGCCCATGGGGATATTAAATGAATGAGCATTAGAACTGACTACAGTGCTTTCTGCTTTGTCTGGAGTTGAGGTGCAAGATCTAACAGACACAAATGTTACACAGATGCTTAAGTGCACACTATTCTGTCAAAATGTATCCCCGGGATTCATGAACCTTGCGCCAGGCGCCAGCATAGCGTCGGCGTTATAACGCCAAATATGGCTGCTTAGCGATTCAGGTATGAATGAATTCCACGTGCACTACCGGCGTGTGCCGGACCGTCCCCGCCCCCGGCGTAGGTATGCAAAACACACTGTGTGCGGTATTGCACCATGCAAATGAGGGCAAATAGCGATCCACGAAGTGGCGCAGGCGTAAGCACGGCAATGTAAACCAAAAAGCGGTTTACATTTACCCAAACATACCGGAGGAGTAACGGAAGGCTGTCAAAGTCAGGTAACATATAGGTGCAATATGCCAATGTGGAAAGGCACCGAGAATGTCCAAAGAAAATATGCACAAAATGTAAAAAATTACATAAATGGCACGTATGTAGAAAGAACAGCAGACCCCCGGGATATGTGCACAGAAGTTGTAAAGCAATGAAATAATATGACAATGTCCTAAAAGAGCAGTAGAACACAAATCAGCTGCACAGCCACCACACACCATAGTATGTATGTAAAGCTGCAACCCCAGCGCAATGGTTGTCAAGGAGTGGTGGTGGTGTCCGGCGCCGTAACCATGTATTAGTAGTCAATTCCATGCAAATGAGGCAGATAATAGTGAATCGCAAAAACGGCGCCGGCGTAAGGATGGAGCAAACGGCATAGCGGTACTACACCGAGGAGTGGCCTACACGAGATACATGTCAACCACAGAGGGGTGTGCCACTGTAGGAGGAAGGATATTGCAGGTCAGCAAATCTGGGCTGTACAATGCACATCACAGCATCAGGACTGGCGTGTTAGGAAATAGATGCGCTGAGAGTACAGAATGCGCGTACAAATGCATGTGCACGAGGATGACTACGTTCCCTAAACCAGTCATGTGACGGCCTCACCGGCAACAACCAGGGATATAGGAAGGTAATGCGGAGAATACGAGGAAATGCGGAAGCAGTGTAAATGGATCCGTAACGAGCAATTAACACCAATCAATGCAGGAAGGGCAAACGCCGCAGCTGATAACTCTGCATGCAGACTCCTGCATAACGGGAAAGGGAGGCATATGAGTGCAAAGATAGTAGGGGATGTAGTAGAAATGCAAAGAGCAAAGAGCAAAGAACCGAAATAGCACAGCCAAGTACAGAGGTAGCATAACTGCGGCTGCAGATAAAATGCATCATATGCCATGTGCCTGCAGGATGCAGTAATGTAAGATGCCAGGCGAAGGCAATGCAGGCAACTGTAATGTAACACTACAGGCAGTACCGTTGCAGCTGCAAGCGTAAAACCACGGAAATAATCCGTGGATACGGCACAGAGCCACCCAGTGACATCACCCGGTATGCACCACAACAGTATTAAATGTGAATGCACACAACACACAGCGATTTCCCAAACGCCGCACCGTAGGGTGTAAACAGACGGGAACTTTTAATATGTATATGCTGGGTGCCGCCGCAGCCGTGATGCATAGGTATGTGGCAGAGACAGACGGAGTTGCGGAGGGTGGTGCCGACAACGACCGTAGGCCTCACAGGAGAAGGAGAGTGTTCAGACCAAGGGTGACCTACCAGGGGCTGCGAGACCTGGAGATAGTAGAGCGCTACAGGGTGGACAGGGACACGTTACAGCAAATAGTGGAGCTGTGCCGGCCGCGCCTGAGAACAAGAGACAACAGAGGGAGCCCATCCCAGTGGACACAAAGGTATGTGTGAGCTTGCGAATACTGGCTACGGGTACCTTTCAAAGGCCAACCGGGGACATAATGGGCATCTCACAGGCATCAGCATCCAGGGTACTACACCAGTTCCTGGATGCCATGTTACCACATGCCCATGAGCACATAAATTACCCCACATCTCAGGAGGAGTTGGCTAGCAATATGCGCCGCTTCCACCGTGTGGCACAATACCCGGAGGTCCTGGGTGCGATAGACTGTACGCACATAGAAATTAAGTCACCACCCGGGAGCAGGGTAGACGCTACATAAACCGCAAGGGATACCCCTCCATCAATTGCCAGGTCATGTGCAATGCGCAGGGCATTATTATGGATGTGTGTGCTGGCAGCCATGGAAGCTACCACGACTCCCATATCTGGCATGCCTCACAGCTGTATCAGGTATTCGCCAGGGGGGACATCACACAAGGTCACCTTGTGGGGGATGCTGGCTACGCACTGGAGCCGTGGTTGATGACACCCATCAGGAATGCACACACACACATGCAAGAACGCCATAATGAGGCACGCACAAACTAGAATAATCATAGAGCGTGTGTTGGGATGTTGAAATCACGGTTCCGGTGCTTGGATACATCCGGTGGAGCCTTGCAGTACTCTCCAGGCACAAGTGCCCACATATTCATAGTATGTTGTATGCTACACAATATGATTCTGCGGAAACAGCTGCTGCAGGGACATAATGCCGGAGGGCCACCAAGCCCGCCACAACTGCCAGGGCAAGCACAGGCACAGGGCGTTCAGCGCCATGGACACACTGAGCCAGCCCCAGTAGGTAGACAGGCGTACCCAATATGCCTACACCCTGGCAAAGAGGGAACGCATAGCACATACGTTGACAGTGTAGGCCCCATGGACTGACACCTCCTGACCTGCACACACAGTAAAATGGACACCACACAAACGTGTCCGCCCGTAATGTGTACCGTATGTGCGGACGTATGTGTGACTCCAACAAAGGCACCGCCCAAACACCGCATAGCCAGCAGAGCATGGAACGCCAACACCTCAACGCACGCCGGTTCTACAGCACACGGCGTAGCCGTATGCTGCCACTATCGCTGCAAGTCAACCACATATGTACTCATGTGCATACACAGATACGGAAATACACATCAGTACACATGTAGAAATATATGTACGCATACACAGATATAAAGTACAACAGGGTAATATGGAACCCAGGGATGCAAGTTCACAGATAAGTAAGACGCGAAATCACCACATAGTAAACATAGTGACCGACAACCCGATCATCCTGGAGGGTGGGCAGGGCAGGTAACGCCAGCCATGGAAATGTTAACCTGCATCAATACATATCCGCGTGTCGGGATGGTCACCAGTCCACGGTACAGTAACGGGATATGTGTAGGGTTACCACCTGTCCCACGTTGTGAGGAACAGTCCCCCTTTGGGCAGTTGTGTCCTGCAAAAACATTGACAAAATGGCAAATGTCCTGAGATTGTAGGACAAAACTATTTCCCATAATTTCTATATTAGTCGCATAAAACAAGTGATTTAGTAGAAGAAACATCTAAATATGATAATAAACAGAATAAGCAACTGTAATGCTACAGGTTTGTATCCTGTCAAAAAAGTGAATTGCTGTCCTTTGTACTGGCCGTGGGTATGTGTTTGCATGCTAAATCTGACGTTTCCACAGACAATGTCCCACTTTGTGTATTTGAAAAGGTGGCAACCCTAGATATGTGCGTGTCATATCCATAGGATATGAGTGCGGAGATACACGCCGCCACCGGCGGCCAACGTAGGTATTGTGTTCAACCGTCGGTGCAAAAGCGGAAAGCATACCAGTGAAGTGTACGACATTATGAGGAACGTACCTCATTTGGGGTGTAAAACAGTTCATGTTCCTCGCAGTTCCTCCAAGTTCCACACTGAAAATGTCTGTCAAACATCCAATGTTAGGAATGTATATAAATGACATCCTGGTAAATAGAATGTACTCATAGTAAGTCAGTAAAGGTTCTTCACTGTAAGTAAATCAGCATATTACAATCAACCTATGACCTACTTAGCTGAAGTTGTCACTATGCCATTACTATGTGTTCCACATTATGCCCATTTGTTTCACATTACTACTGTGTGTGTTCCTCACTCTGGAAATAGAAGGTTGACAGCCATGGTGGCAATATGTGTGTGTGTGAGGTGAGGTTGTCGTGTGTTCCGCTGTGTGTGTGTAATGTGTGCCACTGTAAACTGTGTATGTAGATGACATGTCACAGGCGGAGTGTAATAACAGGCGTAGGCATACAGTACAGGAACCATAGGCGTATGTACAGCAGTACCCACAAAGTAGTACTGACATCTCCTCAGTGGCTATGCACGTGGCGACGTAAAACGATGCAAAGCGGAAATGTCCCAAAGTGTACCACAGGGCCATAGCCAACAGGAGATGCAAAGGACGCATGTACAAACCATGACCGTAGGTATGGCGGCCATAAGGTAGACTCCACACAGTCCGTCGCCAAAGTTACACAGCATCAGGCATGTACGGCGAAAATACGAATGTGCTATCCCGGCACCGATCGTGAACACCTACGGTCCCGTAAATACCGTGGTGTGTAAGCACCCACACGAATAGGAGGCTACCGGTAGCATACAGGCCGCCCCAAGTATAGGACCACATTCACCGTAACTATCAGCGACAAAATGCCAATGGATAGTAGGCACGGACGAACATCTGCAGATATATAACCGATGTGAAGGAGGAATACGTGCAGGAAGCACACATGCAGGCGATACCGACAGCAGACGACATCAACCAAACAAACATTCCCGGAACAACAGACAGGTAACCCGCAGCTCCCCAAGCAGGGATGGAGCACACACACAAGCATATCTGGTATGTATAAATGCAAGACTCACACCCGTACCCGTCACCCACATCCGCAGATATACCCCATTGCACATATCAAAGGGATAACAGCTAAAACCGTAGCAAACACATACAGGCAGTGAATGACAGCGGCATACCCACAACAAGCTCCTGGGAAACACTAGCAGTGGCTGATGCATCCCTGCATCCGCTATGTACAGGAAAATAACAGCTATGTAACACATCTGAATGCACAACGCCATCGACAGATGCCGCCAGGACACGGGGACCCACATGTCGAACACAATACCATACTCAACACACACAATCCACGGCTAACACCACAGCGAAATGTGCCCGACACCACACATAGCGGATGCAGTCACACAAACATGATACAATACATACCATCCTCACGAAGGTATTGCAAATAACCAACGGCCACACGAGGAAAGAACCATGGGCTAGTGCCGACGCGTAACGAAGGAAAGGGGGATCACCGCCGATATGCGCATAAGTACACACCGAGGAACAGCTATTGGCCTGATTAACACACATGCCTCAGGTGACGAATATAAGGGAGACTCCCTGGATATTCAAACCGTATGTTCATACCGAACTAACACGAATAGAGAAGGAGAAACAAGGGAATAGAGACGAACCCAGAACAAAAGGCTGGAAAGGTATGTCGAACCCACGACATGTACTGGTGTGTAACGCACATACGTATGACGAATCTGTACAGTATGTGAACGGTGTGTGTAGGTAAAGATACCTGTCCATCAGGCAGAGAGGCGAAGGTTGGATATGTAATGCTAAACGCGCAGCATACCAACGACTGTGGACAACGTGTGCACAGCAGTGGGACAACATGTATACACCCGGGATAACCCCAGGTTCGGCTTGCCACCTTTTCAAATGGCCAAAGTGGGAAATCTACGGGACACACATCAGATGTTACAGGTGGACACATACCCATGGTCAGTACAAAGGTTAGAACTCTACTGTTTTGCATAAAGAAAACTGTAGTCTTGTAGCAGTTAAGTTGCTTATTGTGTGTCTTGTAACATTTAGGAATGTACATACATAAATAAGTATGTGATGCAACTCTTACATAAGAATGGCATATAGTGATGTCCTACAATCTCAGGACAATTGCCATTTGTAATATATTTTGTCAGGACACAACTGCCCAAGGAGGGACTGCCTTGCAAAGTGGCACAGGTGGTAACCGTACCCCAGGTCTGCCATAGGGGTTGCAAACACAGAACAATGCCACCACCCACGCTGATGCTGGCAGTGGATATCCAACAATGAAGTGCCACAGCAGGGGATAGGACATGTATGTATAGTGTCACAGCACACATGTGCATGGGCATATACCATCGATGTCATACGGAATGCGCGCCTGACGTGCACGTATCCCGCAGTAGGCGACTATGTCAATTATGTGTAATGCAAAGCTGGCATGATGGATATGTTCACAAATCATAGACAGTATCACAGGCATAGCATGCATGATGGAGCAATGGCCTAATGTTATGTACATACACAAGATATGTATGGCCTGCACATATGGGACAATGTAGTAGCAGAATAGGTACCCGAAATGGAGGGAACAGCAAGTGACCATGTCCAAACGTTCCATAGCAGGTGCAATGTGCCACAATGATGTCCAGCAGAGCCGTGTGTAAACACATGTGCAATGTACACAGTACTGACCCCCCCCATGGTAGTGTCCACTGAACGGCAGAACTGGATGTCAACTGTCATGTCTATACAGTACGTCCGCCGTGGTGGTACCATGGGTCTGTGTCACCCTACCAGCAAGGAAGCTATCACATGACTAGTGACACAGTGTGCCCCTGTGGGATGTGCACAGGACCCATGTCCCACAGCATGGTGTGTATCCAGTCTGTGGATGTCACACGCGCCGGGCTGAGCAATGTGGCATGTGTGCACACATGCAGGACTGCTCCTCCCACCCTGCCCACTGCAAACGCCATGTAGGAGTACTACATGCATCAGTACTGTGGAGAACATGGCCCATGGCAGAGTAGATTACACCCCTGTGTTAGTGGCATGCAGGTGAGCACAGATGTGTTACATGACTGTCATTTGCATATGTAAACTGTCTGAGCTGGGTAGAGAGCACAGCATGACTATACTGAGACATGCAACGTTGTATCCATTGTGTAAGGTACACCACACGTGTTATTGTAACACGGCCTGCGTGTACATGTGTGTATGGCACTGGTACAAGGGCACCCAAGGTATCAGCCAGACATACGGTCCAGAAATGCGTGGTCCTGCACATGTGTACCCACGCCATGGTGTAATATGGCAACCACAGCACCATGTGGGCCATGTGTGTGTACATCAACCATGTACAACGTGATATGCCTGTATAGGGACAGTATCCATGTGATACACACCGCATGACTGTCAGTATGCAAAGGTGATGTGTATGCACTATGTGTAATGTAACTGATAAAATGATATCTACATGATATATCTGCCACACTGACACCTGTATGGGTGTCAGCAACATGAGTAGGATGAGCTAGAATGCTGCCAGGTATGTAGAAGTGGTATATGTAGGCATGTACAGTACTGTGTGACAGCAGGTAGTGTATGTATGCAAATACTGAGCATGAGGGGCCACATGTCTGAGGACCGTACAATGTCACACGTCCCTGACTTGTAGTAGTTAGCATGATATGCCTGCACCACTGTGTGAACTGTACAGAAGGCACATGGCGTAACATCCCGATACACAGGGTACGATGTGATGCTGGATGTGTACACTGGCAATAGCATAAAGTGGAATGGTGCTGAAGGGCAAAGAGCGGATCATGTCCGATGTGATACCCTCTGTACCACCCCAACCACCCATGCAATAATATGACAGGTGGCCAGCATGGGATGTGGTGTGCTGTGGCGCACAGAAGCCCAACAAGGGTGCCAGGAAAGGCATGCAGGTAGTCAATGAGTGTGTGAAGCATGTATGTCAAGATGTGGCCCAGTGCCATACTGAATGGCCCAGTCATGGGTGTAGAGATGCAGCCCCATACGTGCAATGCAGTACCATCCATGTGTAGTGTGATAGATGTGGTAGTGTGGTGGTCAGGGTGCTCTGCGTACATGAATGGGCTAGCAGTCACTGACGTGTGCTGCTGCAGAGACATGTAACAGCCAGGTTGGCGGGATACAACAACTACGGCGGTTTGAGGTGACATCGGGACTGTGTTCCCGGACATAACATGTGCATGGCAGTACTATGTATGTGTCCACAGGGTTAATACAATGTCCAGCCAAGTTGGAACCCTGTAGTGAGTGAGAGTGTGTATTGTTGGTAGGTACCCCATTGGCAGGCACGATGACAGCAACATCTGTGTCGTCAATGCCTGCATGACCGTGGTATGCTGCATTGAATGTGGATGTAGTCAAACAGCAGAGACATACCACCACACTGCGTGAGGGCCCACACTGCAATGTCTGGCAGTCATGTGTAGGTAGCTAGTTGTGGAGTATGTCATGCACCATCAGGACACACCATGACTGTCAAGTGACACACAAGACACAGGTGAACATAACTACCGTGCAACAGCCTGCACATGTGCCCATACAGCACGTGTGCATGGAACAGGAATACCACTGTGGCGTCTGTGAAAGGCCAGTACCACCATGTCTCAGTGTGGAATAGCATGGTCCCTACCAGTGTGTAAATGTAGCAGAAGTGCACTGTGATCAGTGTTGGCATAGGCACGTAGACTGTCCATCGTACGGGGTGCCATGCCATCAACTACCACTGTCAGTGGATGTCAGTAATACCGGCTGTAGTGTGTATGTACCATGCATGCTGCTATGGTTGTGTGTTTAGGGTGTGGCTAGCAGGGATGGTAAGCATGGATGTTCAGCAAACAGAGAGGGGAGGTGTGTAGGCCTAGCACACAGACACATGGAGGTGTGGTGCATGCTGAGGGTAGTGTAGGTATGGTATGTGTCGTGTAATGTGTCACCCAGCTATGTGTACTGCATGGCCAAGCATGTGTGGGTACATGGGAGTCCATACTAGGGAAGGTGTGTTGCTGGCAATACATAGCAGTAGCAACTGTCCTAGGTGCAATGTACAGTATGCCAACCTGACCGGCATGTAACCTGTGGTGTACAGTGTATTCACTGTCGCGTGTCACAATGTGTGCGTGGCCCACACGAACATGGGTATCTGAACATGGACTACCTATGATGCAATGTGTCATGGGAATATACAGTATGTGTGTAAATCACGGTGTGGTGTGGGAACCACCCACCCGTGTGTGTTGCAGTCCAGGTATGTGCCTGGGAGGTATGATCTGTGTACAATCTGGAATGGCAGGTGTGCCGTGTAGGGCATGGAGGCAGGTCCCAGGCACTGCAGATAAATGACATGTGTGCTGTACTGTGTGTGCAGTGCTAGTGTACAACACAGTGGAGGGTGTAAGCATTGTCACACATCACTGCATGCTGTGCCTACCTGTGACAGCCCTGCCGGAGACAGACATGTGACACCACTGCACAGGCAGCATAGCATGTGAAGATGTACATGTGGGCTGCACACCTTAGGCAGATGTCCACATGTCATGTGTGCCACGGTAGTGTGTTTGAACACGACTATCAGACTGGACAAACAGCACATGCCTGCATAACAACAGTATGACCATAGTCAACAGTCCCAGTGACAGAGTAGGCCAATGTAGACTATCCCTGCATGCAGACCAGTGGCTACTGGACACCTGGCTAGACACACACCTGGAGGTTAATTCACCATTGAGCCATCACATGTCCAAGTGCATGTGGGCCGTACAATGTCATCACAGGGTGGTCACAATAGCAGGTCGCAAGGCAGACATGGTGTACCAGGTGATGTGTCATGTGTGCATATGTCAACTAGCACAGCCGTTCACATGTCTGCAACATACTGGTGCACGATGTATACTGTTACATGATGAATGGAACTGCACTGTCACCCACTACAGGGCCATCTGACACAGGTGTGTTGTGACTGGTGTAACCCATGTTTGCACAGGATACACACTGCTGTTGTAGGCAGCCATGCTGGTGGCCACCAGTGATATATGCAGTGGTCATACAGACATACACAGTGTTCATGCAGGAATGTCCATTGTCGTGGACGATGCGCTGCTATGTGAATGTAGGTGTTTGTTGTGAATGTCACACATCCAGAAGACACCATCTGGTGCAGTCATGGTTGTCAACACCGGTACACACAGCCACAGCAGTCAGAACCCAGTCCTGACAATGTGTGTCAGTCACCCTCGTACTGTGTGACATATGTGCACATGGCGGAACACCTCCCACTGTCATCTAAGCTGGCTACATGATGGCTGGAATGTATTGCCAGGTACAATGCTGGTAGCGAATGAAGTACCTGGAATCAGACACAGTACGCTATGTCAGCCATGTAAACCATGCACAACAATGACCGCCCAACAGACACAAACAATGCATTGACACATGGAACATGTGCACATGACAACCCCAATGAGGTATGTTGCACATATTGATGTACAATTGTCATCTATGGCCATAGCATGGATGCAGACACAAATACTCCACAGGTAGTACCATGTGATGTAGGTAGGGGGCATTGCTCGTGTACATGTCACAGTAGATGTCCACACACATGTCCTGCATGCGTCATGTAGGGGTAGCTGTAGTATATGACAACTGGACATGCCCATACAAATTACCATGTCCCACAGGAGATGTGTTAGGTGTGTACCACATGTGACATGCTGACAACAAGCTGCGATGTGTATGGCTGCCGGTGTACCTGTGTGACATTGTCTGTGATGGGTGCAAAGGCACATAGTATCGTATTGCACACAAGCCCCACATAGGTGCATAGCCTGAACATACAGTACAAGGAGTGTGTGGGATGATAGCAACCCACAGGTGGAGATGGGTATGGACGGCAGCCCACAACCACATGTGTGTGTACGGTGTTCACGTCCACGACACATGAGCATCTGAGCTAAGCGTCACAGCTGTACAGGGTCGCATGCATATATGTACAGCAACATCCCTGTATGTCCCACCACTGGCCTGTGGACCAATGGACACCAACCAAATGTGCAGATATGAGATGTGCACAGCACATCACAGATGCCTACCGTAGAACAGGCCTACCATGTACACATGTGCACAGTAGGTCTGCGCCACCTGCAGTCAAACACGTTAGGTGCCAAACCACACCAATAGTCCAGGGAATGACACAGATGGACGTGCATGCCTGTGTGTATGTATGTCTGTGAATGCCTCCGGCATAGCAATATAGCTATGTCACCATTGTGAACAACAATATGAATGGGTTGTATGTGTGAGGGGTGCATCATATGTGTATGGTCAGATCGACGATACCATCAGTGGGCCTGCTATGTGAACATCCCTGTCCCCATACATGGATACCTCTGCTGAGCCCAACACCACTTCACAGAGGGAGGGATGGCGGTGTGTAGTGCAGCAGCAGACATGTGGGTGGCAGCGGGCACTGGATGTACACATATGTGTTACCCACATCAGTTCAGGCAGCCATCCATGTGCATGGGATAGTGGTGTGTGTCCACATACAGCACTGTGTCGATCAATATCCCAGCACATAGCACCTGCCAGGGCTACAGTGTATGCATGGATGTGTGATACCTGCATGCAACAGACACACCCTCAACAAGCAGTGTACAGCATACCTCGCCGAGGACAGTGCCCACACCATGGTGATAAACATGTTGAATGTCCATATTCACACAGCTATGACATATGCAATGGACAGCCACCCTACCAATACCGCCAACCACCAGGTGGATCACACCCAGTGCCATGTATGTGGCATACCCTGCCATATCATGCAGAGCTGACCAGCAAGGCTGCATGAGCTATCACAGTCCCACATGGTGCAATGGACAAAAGGCACTCTCACTATCAACCATACACAGCAGTAATGTGGCGGCGATGCACCCTGTCATGTTACAGGTGCTGTGTGATGCTCTTCACAATGTGTGTTTGTACATGCTATGCATGGCCTTTCCTGCTAATGTGTCATGGTTACACATTGCTCCATGTCTATCACATATGCAACACAGGTGAGCTGTGGCAAGTTGTCCAGCACCCGTACAGTGCTGTGTGGAAGTACATGGCACAACACATGCATGTGCAGGTGTCCATGTGTATGTGTACAGTGCCGCTGCTGACGTTCACAATGGACACAGATGTGATGTGTACTGACATATACACAGCGTCCAGGTGAACAGTACCACAGACGTCACATGGGGACCTATGCCAACTGATATGGACATAGGTGCAGCCAGGTACACATGTCCATGGCAGGCTAACATCTACATGGTGCGTGTACAGTGTGATGGGGTGGCACACAGATATGATGTGACACCCAGTGCTCAATGGTGTGAAGCCAGAACATCGGCTGTGTCACTGCCACGATGCCCTTCACAGATCACTGTGCAGATGTCGTACATGTCATAGCAATGTATTTCCAACAGTATGCCAGCACAGCAGTGTGAATGTGACCTGCCACCATCATTATGTCTTCCAGATAATGCCACGTTCCCGTCTTCCACCATTCAGCCGACAGGAGGAGGTGATCATTCCATACCTCCATGGCAACCACGCCGCCCTATTTAGCCATGTGCCACAGCAGGCACAGGAACGGCAGGAGATGTGGGAGGAGATGTGCAGGAGGGTGAACAGCGTGGGCGTAAACAACCGCAGCTATCAACAAATCCGCAGGCACTGCACAGACCTGATCCGGCATGCAAGACAGCGTGCTGCTGCAATCGCCAGGCAACAACGTGGGACAGGTGGTGGGCCACCAACCCAGCCCCCACTCACAGCCACGGAGGAGCTCCTGGCCAGTCTGGGGACACCCACGGAAGAACACGCAGAAACACTTGCGTCCATTGTGGAGGTGGGTGTCTCCCGAGATATGAGCCTGGAGCCGCATGGTAAGTCAGTGTTGCATGTTTGTATGATAGGCGACGTGGGTGTGGGTGTCATAGTACAACACATGATATAGCAATACATGCCAGGTATATGGCCACACAAGATGCAAACCATTGTATGCTATGTTGTGTTAGCAGGCATGTGCATAGCACATGCTACCACACACATGCATGATGTGAGATGCACAGTGCTGACTGTGGAGATAGTAATGGCTAATGTGTATACCTTTGTGCAATGCCTTTACAGGTACGTCTGGCGTGTCGCAAGGACAAGGGTCTGTTGCAGGTAAGTCTGTTGCTAGTCAAAGGCATGTTCTGCTGTATTGATATTCCCCATGTGTCTAGGCATGACATGCTCACCTGTGTGTGCCCCAGTCACGGTATACAGCTTGCACCACCCGACACACACAACACCCATGTAGAGTAGATACACCCGTTAGCGTAGAGTGCTATGACACCACACAACCTATTGGTGTGTTACGTGCAGTCAGCTATGCATACAATGGTGTAGGTGTTACACAATGGCTGCATGTGTAGTATGCATTGGTATGCCAGTGCAGTATGCACACAGTACCACATAGTGAGCTGTGATCTGGCCAGAGCACAGGTGTTACCAATGTGACCCATGCCCCTGCATCGGTGCACACGTTGTGACATGGCACATGCCATGTCCCATGCACGTGGATGTCTGGCTGCAGCATTGTCACACCATGACATGACCTATGCACAACATAGCAGACATCCACACTGTCAGCATATCCGTACAGAATGTGACACCTCACACTAGTATGGTTGTATGTCACATGGGCCACCACAGGGCCGTGTGCACGATGTCTACCACACACAATAGTCAATGACTCAGACAGACAAGGCCATGGTTGATACCTACAGGCATGTTGCCACACAGCACATCCACAGTGGGTACTCACCGTTGCACCCTCTACACACATAGTGGGTTCATCACTGTAGTGGACCCCCTGGACATCCAATGTAGTACACCAGTGACATGGAACGCCTCTCCACAGCTACTACAGGTGCCTCCAATGTCCACCATATACGTGCTGCTGAGCATCTGAACTGACTTACAGACATGGCAATGTAATGCATCCAGGTCACGCATCGCACAGACACATAGCTGTGTCCTGCTACTGTGCAGTGGCACAGAGCCCGCACTTCACACTGTACAGCTATGCACACAGCTCACAGCAAACGTACCTGCACAGACATCACTGTTACCCATACATTGTATCTGTAGACTGTACACATAACACTGCACCGTGACAGCCATTGTGATGTGGTGCATGCGGTGGGTCACCATCGTCACATGTCCACAAGATACCGCACATGTTTGCGGTGTACATTACATACTGTCGGCAGCCATGTGTACTCTCAACTCGCCCACGGCCACACGGTGTATCACGCTGATGCATGCAAACTACCATGAATGTGTGTACTGCATGCCTACTAAATGACACCTGCCTGTTGTACTGCCCCACCAGGGCAGTGTACATACTGACACTATGAATGTCTGGTCTGCATTCACTGGTCTGTGTTGTGTGAATGCTGCATGCCACCTGCAGTATCACATGCATGCTGTCTGTGTGTGTGTGTGTGTGTGTGTGTGTGTGTGTGTGTGTGTGTGTGTGTGTGTGTGTGTGTGTGTGTGTGTGGGGGTGTGTGTGTGTCTGTATTATAACCGATGGTATGTCTTTGTATTGACAGGTGCTGTAGGTGAGTTCCCCTCCTGCGGTCAATCTGATGCTAGTGTCCCCACAGATACTAGTGGTGATGACCATGTGCATGAGGCACAGGCAGGGTCGTCACAGGCAGACACTGTGCCAGTGGAGAACATCACACATACGTCCCTTTCATCCCCGCACACGGTTCAGATGCCGACACATACCCCAACACCGTTGACCATAGATGACGGTCAGTCAGCGTCTGTTGTCCCCGAGCAGGAATGTGTGGTGGCTGCAGAAGGTGTGGGTACACATGATGTTGCCAGTGTAAGGACTGGTGCAGTGCCACGCAGGCATGTGGCAGGTGCTGCTCGTAGGGGGAGCACCGCTAGACATACACCTGCCGTACAGGGTGCAGCAGCTGGTATAACCAGACGCATGTTCCAGACTGTAATGGCAGCGCAGGCACGTGCCGAACGGCAGAACCAGGAAGGGCAGAGGCTGCAGAGGTCCGCAATCCGTACCCTGAATGACAACATCCAGGCATTGGCAAATGCACAACAGCATCTTGCCGATGTCCTGGATAGGAGATTGGGTGACATGGCTGGTATCCTCGACAGAGGCATGGCCATCCTTGAGCGTGCGCAGTCCGTGCAGGAACACCAGTTAGGGGTGAGGCATAGGGCACGTGGGCGTGTGCCAGCAACACCACCTGCTGCAGGTCAGCGTGTGCGTGCCACCTCCCATGCCCACCCAGACAGTGCTGGTAGCAGCAGCAGTGCAGCTGCTACTACACCATCCACACCAGGACAGAGCAGGCCACGTGGACGTGGCCCTGGACGGCCCCGTCGTGGGCACGTTTCCAGCGGACATGTGACATCGGAGAGTGGACAGTCCGTACCTACACCCGGTCGTGCCCGTGCGACCCCAGGCAAGCGCTGGTCAGATCGCCGGCAGACACAGTGAGCCGTAACACCTGCACTGTACAGTCAGGGGCTGCCAAGCATACCCGTGTAGGCATCACAGATGACTGAACTGTGTACACACACACCCACACACAGCAGACACAACTGTAGGGCTCCACCACACCCACATGCAATCTACATAGTCATGCCCACTCAATGCACTGGCCCTTACACACACACATGATGTCATCCATTGGTACAGCCCATGCCTGTGGCACACATATCACCCTGTGCATATGATGAAGTCTCTGCCGCATAACTGTGAGCTACACCATCACTGCACGGTTAAGCTAACATATTCTGATGCACAGGGTGGACACGATAGTGAGAGGTGTATGTGATACCTGTGTCCGCATACTACGATGTGTATGTTGTGGTGTGTGTGTATGGCTGGTGACAGGTATGTATGTGATGTGGGTTGTGCACGGACATCATGCAGCAGACATACCATGCAGGACAGGTGCAGCATTCATTGATATGTGTACACAGTATGTGTGGTGGTTACATGTGTAGCACCATGTCGGTGCAGTTAACCCGTATGATACTGATGGTGTACTTGCACGTGCCTACTGGGAGCACTGTAATTAGTTCCCACGTGTAGTCATGGGGTACCCACAGGCATGTCTGGCAACATCAGCATAGCACAGTTACCCGCATCCGGCATGGACCCCTACATAGGTACATAGGCGCACATGAGCGTAACAGGATATGTGCCCTACGACATGTGTGGACCTAGCATGACTGTGTGTGGCGTCTAACACCCCTCAGGATGGGGATGCCATATCCATCAGTCCCCAGTCCCTGGTCTAGCAGTGACACACAGAGGTTGGCTGGCGCATAACTATCATCACACATCCACATGTCATTAGCAGTCCTGGACAAAGGCAGTCAGGGCCTTTCCTTCACTTCCCTGTGTTGTAGGGGGTGTCTGGCCGTTAACCCTGTTCCCCCAGCACGTCCCACTCATCTTTGTGTTGAGGTGTCTGACAGTCGCTTCTGTGCCCGTGTTTGCATGGAGCCTGGGAGGTGGAATGTGCCCATGTCACCCAGGTCAGACATGGCCGTGTATGTCAGGCACAGATCACCACGGAGCAGCTGTGCTGTGAAGATCCACAGCCGGTGTCCCCTTGGCCGTGCAGCTTGTGACACATGTCCTAGCACCGTCATCCCCGTCTTGTGGAACGTTTGCGGTCCTTCCGAGTGCTGCAGGCGTCAGGTTAGCTACAGGCCACATGTGCCATTGTATGCAGTCATTGCTCTGGTGTGTGATGTGTACAGGGTACAATGAACACCCCTGATGTGGTTGACATTCCATCCAGACCAGGAGGCCACAATGGAATGTCTTCACACCCACATTGCCATTGTGTGTGTTGACAGAGGTTGCCGACAGGTGTGGTAGCCATTTCCCTGAACACGTCCACCATCTTTAATGGCGTACCACCTACATGTGACATTGGGACGAACATGTCCTTCACACTGGGTAGGGCTGCACCTTCTCTGGCATTTAGTAGCAGGCCATGGCTCTGGCACCAGTCATCCTTGTCTATGACGCCCTAGGTGGATGTCCGTGTAACATGGGGTGTTGGGTATGTTGGCTGGTGCGTAGTCATCTGCATACCTTGTCTGCTACAATCCCCCTATGATTGCATGCACATTGGAAGGTCGGATGCCATATGGCAGGGGGCACAGGAGTGAGCCCTGTGGGCCTCCACTGGGTCCAGATATGAGTGTGACAAGGCACCTTGAGCACCAACCCTGTGTGGTGTGACCTCCAACCTGTCTGAGAAGCATCGGGTGACATATGTCCCCACATGTATGCTGGCGAGCCTTTCTATGGGTCCCATGTGTAGTGTGCTCTGAGCGTTCCCACCAGGTCATGGTACTGTGTGCAAACCCACGTATCCCCATCAATGGCCTTGGTGACCACTCCAGACTAGACGAGCAGGTTCGGGGTCCAGGATCTGCCCTTGACTATGTAGTTGTGGGTATGTTTCGGTATTGGCTGTACACCGCTATCTGTAACCATGGCCACCTGTATGGACCTCCACACAGCTTTGCAGACAACACTTGTCAAGCGTATAGGGTGTGGCTGTTGACGGTCCATAGGAGCACTACCCTGGTATAGTGGGACCACAGATGCCATATGGCATCCATTGGGGACATAGCCCATAGTAAGGCTAACATGACACAGTGGCCGCATGTGTGGGCCGAGGGCCTCAATGAGGATGGATAGCACACAGCCAGGGACACCATCTGTGCCCATTGCTGACGTGTCAACCGCCATAGAGATATGGGATCACTCCAGGCCATATGACATGTTTGGGAGGATACACTCTGGTGGGATGGATATGTTCCCTGTTGGGGGGGGATGTATGCATGGAACATGTCCTGTGGTCTTTCCGACAATGTCTGTGGGTGCAGTGACTGTTGTACCATTCTGGACCATTTCCAGGCAAGTCTGTGTGCCCCCAACCATGTCCTTACCACAGTTGGGGAAGGCCCTGTGGTTGTCTCATGTGCCCTCTGCAGTACCACTCCCACAAGCGGACCTGGATGATGGTATGTGGGGCCGTATGGTAACGCCGGTATGAATGGGTGATGGTTTCCCTGGTACTGTCATTGCTCTGCCATGTAGTAGCTCCAACTGTTGATGTACAGGTAGCCAGTGGCTGCAGTCCACCACACCATGTGCCTACCTGTGGTGGACAAGGGCCTGATGTCATCATGTTTGCCTGTTGCAGACATGCATGTGGGTGGTCGGGAAGGCATTCGTTAGGCGTTTGCAGGTCTGGCCTCTGTTCAACACTGGCATGGAGGACTTGTAGGGTACCACACCGGTCGTATGATGTGTGTGGTTTTATGTGGAGAGGTCATCACTGAGGTCCCCCATGCTGGTGTTGGTTACAGTGAGTGGATGACCAGTGGATCCACTATACGGTCTTGCATCACCATTGGGGCTGTACAACCTGTGTGGGGCATATCCTCACCATGTGTGATGGGCAGAACTGTCAGACATCCCCTAGTATGTATGGTGCATGGCTGTTTAACAGTGGCCAGGTGTGTGAACACCTGGGACTGCTGGCGTACTGTGTTGTGCCATGGGTAATGTTCCCAGGCTATGTATGGGTGGTTCATGTCACCCAATACGGTGCTGTTGTGAGAGCATGCCCACTCACCAGTGTCCTCAGGACATCTGTGAAGGTATCCTGTGTTTGGGAGGGTTGTCTGTAGCATGCAACAAACTGTAGGCCAGTCCTACACATGGTTAATTGCACCTAGATATTCCCCGCAGCAACGGCCACGTCTGTGGCATGGCGGGTTGCTGTTGTGTGGCGGACACACAGGACGGCGGTCCGCATTCCGCCACCCATGCCGTCGCACCATGTGTATGCATGTCTGATCTGTGCCGACTCTAAGTGTCTGGGCATGCCCAGTAGGCAGCTGTGTAGATAGACACACGGCACAGTGCACACCGCGCCCGTCTGCAGTCATACCCCGGGTGCATGCCTGTATCCCCTATGCAACGGCCACGTCTGTGGCATGGCCAGGTTCCTGTTGTGTGGCTGGACACACACGACGGTCCACATTCCGCCACCCATGCTGTCGCAACATGTGTATGCATGTCTGCCCTGTGCCGAGTCTAAGTGTCTGAGCATGCCCAGTATGCAGTGATGTACTGATCAGTAGTTACTTGTTATTTCCGACTGCAGCACTAACGTGTTAGTGTACGGCGACCTTGGGATGGTAACAGACTGCGTGACTGCGCACTCTGTCCAACTCCCGATCGGGCGATTGCCTCTGCAAATCATACCACTCACGAGGGGTATGCCTCCTGACAGCTCTGCTCAGTAAACTCGGTGTAGCGTTCTGTAAATGCTTCATATTGTAGTGTGTTCATGTAGATAGGCGTAGGTTCGTCCCCGTCCCTTCCGTGTGTGTGTGTGTGTGTGTGTGTGTGTGTGTGTCTCTGTGTGTGTTTCCAGCTGCCTCTGCGACTGATTATGCTTTTAGGCGCTCCAACACATGCCTTGGCCATTGCCAACTATTGTCTTCGGGTGACGCCAGCAGCCTACAAGTATGCCTGTGACAGCTCTGTTTAGTAAACTTCGGTGGCAGCGTTCTGTAAATGCTTCATACAGTAGTGTGTTCATGTAGATAGTCGTAGGTTCGTCCCCGTCCCTTCCGTGTGTGTGTGTGTGTCTCTGTGTGTGTGTGTTTCCAGCTGCCTCTGCGACTGATTATGATTTTGGACTCCCGCAACACATGCCTTGGCTATTGCCAACTATTGTCTTCCATGGGTGGCGCCAGCAGCCTACAAGTATGCCTGTGACAGCGCTCTGTTTAGTAAACTCGGTAGCGCGTTCTGTAAATGCTTCATACAGTAGTGTGTTCATGTAGATAGTCGTAGGTTCGTCCCCCGTCCCTTCCGTGTGTGTGTGTGTGTCTCTGTGTGTGTGTTTCCAGCTGCCTCTGCGACTGATTATGATTTTGGACGCACCACAACACATGCCTTGGCTATTGCCAACTATTGTCTTGCGGGTGACGTCAGCAGCCTACAAGTATGCCTGTGACAGCGCTCTCTTTAGTAAACTTCGGTAGCGTTCTGTAAATGCTTCATACAGTAGTGTGTTCATGTAGATAGTCGTAGGTTCGTCCCCGTCCCTTCCGTGTGTGTGTGTGTCTCTGTGTGTGTGTGTTTCCAGCTGCCTCTGCGACTGATTATGATTTTGGACGCTCCGCAACACATGCCTTGGCTATTGCCAACTATTGTCTTGCGGGTGACGTCAGCAGCCTACAAGTATGCGTGTGACAGCGCTCTGTTTAGTAAACTTGGTAGCGCGTTCTGTAAATGCTTCATACAGTAGTGTGTTCATGTAGATAGTCGTAGGTTCGTCCCCCGTCCCTTCCGTGTGTGTGTGTGTCTCTGTGTGTGTTTCCAGCTGCCTCTGCGACTGATTATGATTTTGGACGCTCCGCAACACATGCCTTGGCTATTGCCAACTATTGTCTTGGTGGCGTCAGCAGCCTACAAGTATCGTGTGACAGCGCTTTGTTTAGTAAACTTGGTAGCGTTCTGTAAATGCTTCATACAGTAGTGTGTTCATGTAGATAGTCGCAGGTTCGTCCCCCGTCCCTTCCGTGTGTGTGTCTCTGTGTGTGTGTGTTTCCAGCTGCCTCTGCGACTGATTATGCTTTAGACGCCCGTAACACATGCCTTGGCTATTTCGAAATATTCTCTTGCGGCTGGCGTCAGCAGCCTACATGTATGCCTCTGACAGCGCTCACGTCAGTTAACTCGGTAGCACGTTGTGTAAATGCTTCATACTGTACTGAGTTCATGTAAATAGGCGTAGGTTCATCTCCCGTCCCTTCCGTGTGTGTGTGTGTTTCCGTTACTTTCGAAAATACAACTGAATGAGCAAATTGTTACAGTGTTCACAATCAACACTGTGATATTTAAAATCATGTTAAGACTCACATTGTTGATTGTTAACATTCGTAGACATAGCATTTTTCCTGCACACGTTGTGGAAACAATGGAAACGTTGCATGTTTTCATGAACTGTTTAAATGTTATGAAGACTTGTGTTGTGTCGAACTATGGGGACTATTCTTGCTGCAGGTTGCTGGTTTGTTTGTGTTTCATAGTACAATATCATGTAATAAGTGTGTTCATAGTATGCTTTCTGTGATGTTGACATGTGTGTGTTTCATTAGCAGTACGTCTCTGCTTTCTATGCTGTGGCTACATCTCCATTGCTCGCATAGAAAGTGACAAATGGAAGTGTAAGGGTGGATATTTAAAGCCTGGATACTTCCATGTTATGTAAGTCTCACGGGGCCAATGGGTAATAGCATACATGTCTATGAAGTACCTTTGGATACCATATCACGACCTGTCGTGGACGAAATGTTTATGCTGACTGTTCCATCTACCTATGTGTGACATGGTTTGTGGCCATAGGGTGCCAGCAAGTCTTTCCTGTTCATTGGGTGTTTGCCATGGTGTATTGACATCAATCCTATTAATTCACCGAAGGATGTCTTTCATTGGTGGCAACGCCATAGTTTGACCATCCTATGTCATTCCCAGCAGACGTGGAGATTGTGCCATTGGTATCTTTACACAGGTGACCCATCTGTTCCACTGTATGGAAGCGTGTGATCCCATAGATGTGCTGGCACATTGAGTGTTGTGTACGCCGGTATCTGCCCAGCGGTCTTGCTTTGAATGGGGAGTGTGTACTGTAGACCGTATCTGTGTTCCCTGGGTTATGCCTTGCAACAGCTGTGGGATTCCCCCAGGTTTGCAGCTATGGGTGCCATCTTGGCCGTACGTTTGTCCATCCATGGGAACTGCCTACTGGACACTAGTATCGGGCTGTCAACATTTCACAGCTGCATTCTCCATTTCCGGTGGATGATCGGTATTAGTATTGTGGAGTAACGCATATGCCATGGCCAGCCACGGGGCGGGACGACGAATCATCTGCCAATCCACACCGACACCCATATTTGCATACCCACGATCCCATGTCTGGAACCCTCGACAGTACCCCTTGCACACCCTTCATGTGTGCGGAAATGGGATGTGAACGTACGTGTATGACGCAGCAGCCTGGGGAGTCCTATTCATATGTCCTGCATTTCATGGACGGCTGTCATCACCCTTGAAGACGCTTGTGGTGCATATATCTACCTGTGCCGTAGTCACGGCTGTCACCTCTTCCGGTTCACACTATGTTGCCTACACTTACCTAAGGAGTATTTTTGGGCCCTGCAATGGACACGAGGTGCATATGTAAAGTTTAGAACATGTTGGACTGTGTCCATTCGGCCAGTGGGTTTGACTGCGCCGTCACCAGATGTTCCCCATTCCCGGATGTCTGTCCGCCACCCATATTATGTAGTGCTACTGTAACCCGTGTCCTTCCACAATTTACCCATAGGGTGTTACTGTAGTCATGCAGGTTGGCAACTGCTTTAGATAATCCTCACAGGTACCATTGCGAACTATCCGCCACTGTATTGTCAGTATAACACAGCCGGTACATGTACAACCTATTTATTGATGACAGTATGTCGTTCATGTGTGAACGCCATATTTTAGCGATAGTATGACCTTCCTACTTGGCGTTGTTGGTGTGCCATTAATATGTGTTCCACAGGTCGCAGGTATGTTCCAGAGTGGGCGGGTGATCCCCACATACTTGATAGCACCTTCGCTGCTGTAGCTGGGATTCGCACGGGCAGGATGGATGTCTGGGGTGTATCTACTGTTGTTTCCATCTTAATGTCTTGTGTCATGCCCTACTACGGCTGTGTGATTCCACCAGGTTTGCTATTATGGGTGCCATCTTGTCCGGTACGTTTGTCCATCCTTGGGAAATGCCTACTGGACACTGATGTAGGGCTGAGCACATTTCACACATGCCTTTAGACACCCTATGGATGCTTTGCATCCTTACTGAGAGACTAAGGCACGTCCTGTACCGCAGCCCTCCCGCGGGCGGGACAGCGGATTATCTGCCAAACAACACCGAGCCCCATTTTGCATACCCAGGATACCATGGCTGCAACCCCACGGTATGCATGACACATGCTTCATGTGTGCGGAACTGGGATATGGGCACATGTATGGACACGGCAGTCTGGGGACCTCTGTTCATATGTCCTGCATGTCATGGGCAGGTATCATCAACCTTAAAACACGCTGGTGGTGCATATGTCTAGCTGTGCCGTAGTCACGGTTTGTACTCTGATTGGCTGATCTCGATGGATAAAGGTCTAAACGCCTAATTTTGAGTCCTACAATGGACACCGATGTGCATTTGTAAAGTGTAGAACGTGTTTGACTGTCCCCATCTGGCCAGTGGGCTTGACTGCCGCCGATATGTTCCCCATTCCCGGATGTGTGTCCGCCTACCCATATTATGTAGTGCCACGTAACCCGTGTCCTTCCACAATTTACCCATAGGGTGTTACTGTAGTCCTGCAGGTTGGCAACTGCTTTAGATAATCCTCACAGGTACCATTGTGAACTATCCGCCACTGTATTGTCAGTATAACACAGCTGGTACATGTAGAACCTATTTATTCATGACAGTATGTCATTTTATGTGAACGCCATATTTTAGCGATAGTATGACCTTCCTAGTTGACGTTGTTGGTGTGCCATTAATATGTGTTCCACAGGTCTAGGTATGTTTGAGTGGAACCGGGTGATCCCACATACTTGATAGCACCTTCGCTGCTGCACGCTGGGATTCCCACGGCAGGATGGATGGGTAGCGGGGGTATCGACTGTTGTTTCCATCTTTATGTCCTGTGTCATGCCCTACTACTGCTGTGTGATTCCACCAGGTTTGCTATATGGGTGCCATCTTGTCCGTCACGTTTGTCCATCCTTGGGAGCCTACTGGACACTGATGTAGGGCTGAACACATTTCACACATGCCTTAAGCATTACCCTATGGATGCTTTGCATCCTTACTGGGACTGAGGCACGTCCTGTACCGCAGCCCTCATGGGGCGGACAACGGATTATCTGCAAAACAACACCGAGCCCCATTTTGCATACCCAGGATACCATGGCTGCAACCCCCAGTGCGCATGACACATCCTTCATGTGCGGAACTGGGATATGGATGCACATGTATGGACACGGCAGTCTGGGGACCTCTGTTCATATGTCCTGCATGTCATGGGCAGGTATCAGCAACCGTAAACACGCTGGTGGTGCATATGTCTAGCTGTGCCGTAGTCACGGTTAGTATTCTGATTGGGCGATCTCGGTGTATACAGGAGCTGATTAAGTAATTTTGGAGTCCTACAATGGACACCGATGTGCATTTGTAAAGTGTAGAACGTGTTTGACTGTCCCCATCTGGCCAGTGGTATTGACTGCTGCTGTATGTTCCCCAATCGTGGATGTCTGCTTGACAACCCATCATTTGTATTACATGGCCTATCTATATCCACGTGCCAGTATGCGGAAATACAGCAAACCTTGCGTCCTGGCCATCTTCCTAAACGACATCAAGGAACATATATCGGCAAAACAGACACTGTCAAATCGATAGACTCCACAGTGAAAGGATACTGAGCTCTCTCACCTACTAACATGGGGCATCGTCGGAGTACGGAATGCATGACATAGCCGTCTTTTATACACTTCCTTCAGAGTCGGTTTAAAGCGAAATAATCAATAAACCTGCTCATAGTTAGGTGGACAGTGCTCCAAGTCTTGATTATAACGTGACATATACATATCAGTGTTGCATGCCTTGCTTCATTCATGGAAACAATACGGCAACAATGTGTCAATATATATACAATATTGGTAAATACAATCGGTATCCGGACACATAGTTGATAATTGCTGAGAGTGCACCTTAGAATGTAGTGTGTTGATCAGGCTATTGTATATCAATGTATAATAGTAGCATTACGATAACAAAGCATGGAATCAATAAGTACTATTTAAGCATATATTTGACAATTATGAATGTAAACGTGTGGAGGAGACATCCGTAACCTTCCCTGGTTCCACTGGATCACACACGACACTACACCGCATGTCCGGATTGTGGGTTCTGCGACGCGCGCGCTGTATATGCATATCCGTAGTCCGTTTATATGTTTACAGTGTCTGTGTGGTTACGTGTTTTGCGTTACTTGTGACTATTCTGGTAACATATGTCTGATCCGTTTGACGGACGTGTGCAGAAAGCACTTACAGCTTTATATATGTAACAGTCTTTGCAGCATGGACATTGCACTGCGACATGTATATGTTCTATAGTCTTCCTCTTTTCCTCCCTCTTTTCCTAACCCCTGCCTCTTCCCTTTTGTTCATCTTACATTCCTTTTACTACTGTATCCTTCTGAGCTTCAACTGTTATCCATATGGCAAATGCCTTATTGCATAACCTTTATGTACTAGATAAAATGCTTTGAAATTGACCAAACATTATGTATGATATTAAACTGTTTGAGTTCCTTAATGTATATTGATTTTATTAACAAAATTGATTTATATTTCTAATTTTATTGTATGTCTTTATTAATAATATGTCTGTCTGTCATTATTATGTTATGTGTGGAGCTTTTCTGCCCGGGCCTCTAATGCAAATGGACATATATCCAGCTAGAGTAGCCCGGTCATCAAATGTAAAATAAAATAAATTAAAACTAAAATAAATAAAATAGTCGTAATTCAACGTGACTGCATTCACGCTTTGACGGGTTACTGTGACCAGTGCACGTTAGCTGTTCGTTGTCATTAATATGCATACCCATGGTACCTATGTACATTTACATATCCCCCGCACACACGCGTTACAGGCATCCATTCTCCTGCTGGGAAAGGTGCGGTACTGCATGTTGAACATTCCAAGTTCCCCTTGGCTCTAGTCCCAGGATGCATATGTCGTCCCCGCAGGGCGGTTCGGATGACAGCTGCTTATATCCCATACGCATACAGGCCTTGATTGTCAGGGTGTTGCTGTGGTGCTGGTTTGGTCTTGGCCGCCCACTGTGCAGGACTGCCCTGACCCTGTACGAATGTTAGATGAGTCACATGGGGCACGTTTGTCCGTGTCCATGGTACCATGTCGGCACCCCCAATTATTAACATTGTGTCCGATTGGCGATGTGTACCCGTTGTAAGCAGATGTCGTTATACTAATTGCACACGGTCTGCTCGAAATAACCAATTTCCATTACTAACCCTCCATATGTATGGCCTGTGTCGCCAATATTACAAAAGGGTTTAACATTGCGTGGCGACTTTCAGTGAGCCACAGACATGTCCGTTGCTTTGTTTGGACGGTTCCCGCTGTGCTACACACATTCAACATGGCGTAACAGGTTGAACATCTCAGACACGAGGACATCGGGTTTTCCGTCGCTGTCTATTATTGAATGTCTCTGTGGAGTTTGTTTCACAAAGGCGAGACAATGTCGGCATTGTTAACGGGCATCACTTGGCATGATGCGCACGTCCGCATGCGTACGCTTTTGCCCAGCGGGTGGCCGTCACTACAGGACGATGTCTGCCTGGCGGCCGAACAGGCATTATGCTGTGCCATTATGTCTGGGGATATATGGTTTCCTTACATAGATGATGTGGCATACTAGCAATGACCCTAGCAATGACCAAGGCGTCTGGGTGGGTACTGCTGTATTACCGCGGGAAGAGTGGCCTTCACGGTAAGTGGTGACCTAGGCGAAGTTGCCGCGATACATCACCCGCTACCCCCTCATGGTCTACCTACACCAAATAGAGTCTGAAAGGTGCCCCACTGAGCAGCACCCTAGGCGGCCACCTGCTTGGCCCTATGCCATGGCCGGCTATGTGTGTGTGGTCCCTTGGGCATCGGACTGGGGAGCGTGCCGTCTGCCGTGGGTATGTCAACATTACCCACACCCAGCCCCAAGGCAGTCAACACAGCATCCATGGCTCCACATGGTGTCCCAGCTGTGTACTCCAGGAACTCTAACTCACACTTAGGACAGCTGTTTTAATCTTAGCCTCACACCTTGGGATATTTACCTGAGTAGTAGCACAGGCGACTGTAGTCACACTCCCACATAGATGGTGCCTCCACTGGCCTGGTTATTACCATACCACATTAGTTTGACAAAGCCTTATCTGCAAAGCCATGGAGATGGATCATAATGGGACACATAGATATAGACATAGGGGACCGCATACTTTGGATACAACCCAGTTTAGCTTGGTCCAGAGTCAGATCATGCCCTTTACACGTGTTTCACTTTGTAGACTCAGTCACCAAGGCCATTGCTGAGGGTAAAGCAGTCCATACAGCCTACCTCAACCCGGCAGAGGCCTTCGCCAGCACAATACCCCCGGGTATAATTGATAAACCCGTCATCTTGAATGTAAATCCATACATCGCCATATGGGTTGCCAAGCGGGCTAAGTCACAGAACACACATGGCCATAGTTGCTGGTGCCATGTCATACTCTACAGCCAGTCACAGGTGGTGTCCTATGGGGCTCAGTCCTGGGTCCACTATTTCCAGCATCTTACGTTCTAATGTACAATGCGCATACACAGGGGGTTATAGGTGACAATGTTTGCAGATGACTGCAAACGAGGGTGCCAAGTCAGACACACATCTGACATAGATATCCTTCAGGAGTGCCTCACAGATGTGGATAGAAGTAATTACCAGAGACATGTCCTACAGCTAAATGCCAGGAAATGCATAGGCATACCCTTCGGGAAGAACAAGGTTACCCGAGCTACCATATAGGTGGCAATCCACTGAGCACAGGGGGTTACCAGTGATTTGGGGACATGTGTTGTTGTTCACCGTTCGGTGAGCAGACACACATGTTGCTAACATACTTAGGTACACCTTCCACATTGCCCACATCATCATGACGGGATTCACATCTAGATCAGGGGACGTCATTGTCCTTGACTCATCGCTCAATAGACCTATGATTGGGTACAATGCCCCATTCAGAATGTATCTGACCCAACACCTGCAGCAGCTGGAAAGGCACCAACAGTTCTTCGACAAACAGATGCAGGGTCTCAGGTATATGTGCTATACTGACCGACTGAAAGAATTCCAGCTGTATACAGTTGCATACCACTTGCCCAGAGGTGACCCGTACCTGGCATACCGCGGCTATGTGAACCCAGATCTGATGACTATGCTTCCGTAAATAAGTTAGATCCCTCAGAACCACAAGGGCAGCTGGCGTACACCTTGACACTGTCATTAATCGAGCGATGTTGTTGGGAATGGATTCATCACCCAGACACTCACTATGCTGCGGAACAACATCCCAGTACATGTGAGGGCAAGCACCTCGCTGGCCTTGTGTTAGTATTTACACATGGATGACTGAGTTGATTTATTTAAGTAACCTTCTAACTGAATATTTACATTAGCACATTGTGAATGTTTACATTTCGTTGGTCTATTTTACAGTAGTCATAATCATACGGTTTATGTGTATATATATTATGGTTCATTTATATTACTAGGTGTCTGCAGTTCTGTTAATATATTGGCACAATCCCTAGGACATATATATGTATCTTACACAGTCAGACATTTGGAAAACATTTTATGTTGGTTCATGTTTCATATATGTACATATATTTATATTTTCTGATGAAGACTGTACCTTTCGAAGCAATGTCTGATGTCCTCACTGTGTGGGATCTGCAATGCAAGTGAGGTTTGTTCGCTTGTCTGCCTTTAAGGCATGTAATTAGTACCTAGCACATGTAATGTACTGACCAATTAATGCTTGTAAATGTAGTAGGTTGGACTGCATTGTATGTAGTCTGAATAAGTCTGCTTATGAAGAAGCAGTGGGCTCCAATAGACTATGGTGACTGCCTTTAATTCTTGGTGTGCTCTGGTTGGTCACTGACGGTCCCTACAGTACCTCGTCTTTGCTTTAGACTTCATCAGCCGGTTGTCTGTGTTTGTTGTATGGGGAATGTCAACTGTAGTGCCTATGTGTATGACTTGTGTAATGCCTTTACCTACGCACTGTAATTCCACGGTTTGCAGTTATGGGTGCCATCTTAGTCATACTTGCTTGTCCATCCATGTGAATTGCCTACTATACACTGGTATGGGGCTGTACACATTTCACACCTGCATTTTGCATTCCCACGCAGTATGGTGTGCATTAATAGCGGAGTAAGTGGCGCGTGCTACGCACATGTCCCTCCTAATGGGCGGGACAAAGGATTGCCTGCTTGAGCAAACAACACAGGCCAGATTCTACATGCAGACTCCTCGGCTGCAAGTGCACAGTACCCATTACACATCCTTCATGTGTGCTGGACTGTGATGTGGGCGCGGCTGAATGGACCCGATGCCCACGGGCAATTCTATGCATGTGTGCTGCAGTTCATGGACAGCTATCATCAACATTGAACACGCTTTGCGTGCATATGTGTATGTGTGGCGTGGTGATGACAAGTTAGATCACATGAGTAGTGATGCAGGAAGCTAGCAGGCATTCTCTGAACATAATTTTTGGGTCCTACAATGGACATCGATGTGCATATGTCAAGTTAGATGTTGCTGGACTGTGTCCACCTGCCCAGTGCTTTTCACTGCTGGTGTATGTTCCCAATCCAGCGGATGTCTGTTTGACTACCCATTCCACATGGTGCTACATAACCAGCTGATTTAGTACTTTGAACAAATTACATACATCCAAAGATGCTGGTTAGTAACTGCTTCATATAAACCTCAGACATCCCAATGGGACATATCCAATCACTATATTTCCAATATAACACCACGGAACATGTTGCTTACCTATGCATTCATTTAACCATGTTGTCTTCATGGGTGGGAAAGCCATGGTTTACATATCCTACTTGACGTTGTGTGTGTGCCATTAGTATATGTTCACAGGTCGCACATCTGTTCCCGCTGCTGCGGTAGCGGGTGCTCCTCAGTCTGTTGCTGGCAGATTGAGTGCTGTATACGCTGCAGTGTTGACACAGCCGGTCCTGCTTTGTATGTGGAATGTCAACTGTAGTCCCTATGTGTATTTCCTGTGTTATGCCTTCCTGAGCATTGTCATTTACCGGGTTTGCGGTTGTGGGTGCCATTCTGGCTATACGGGTGTCCATCCATGACAATTGCCTACTGGACAGTAGTATAGGGCTGTACACACACACCTACATTTAGCATTCTCCGGGTATGGTTTGCATACATTAGCGAGTAAGGCAGGTGATACGCACATCCCTCCCACGGGGTGGGAGAAAGGGATTGCTCTTGAAACAACACCGAGCGAGCCACAAGGTCTACATACCCAGAATCCCTTGGCTGCAACAATTGACAGTACCCATTACACATCCGTCATGTGCCATGCGGGACTGTGATGTGGGCCGAGTTCTATGGACCAGTACCCTGGGTATTCCTGTGCATCTGTGCTGCATGACATGGACAGCTATCAGCAACATTAAACACGCTTGCGGTGCATATGTGTACCTGTGACTACAATGAGTTCCGTTAGTTGATTAAATAAGGCGGAAGAGCTGTCTTTAGACAAAGTTTTGGGTCCTACAATGGACACCACTGTGCATATGTAAAGTGTAGAGCTTGTTGGACTGTGTCCTTGCGAGCACTGGGTTTCACTGATACTGTGTGTTCAGGAATCGCGGATGTCTGTTTGACCACCCATTCCACATGGTGCTAAGCATAACCGCAGGTGATTTAGTACTGTGGACAAATGACATACATCCAATGATGCTGGTTAGCAATGCGCTCCATATAAACGCAGGCGTCCCAATGGGACATATCCGTCACTGTATTTGGCAATATAACACCACGGAACATGTTGATCACCTATGTATTCATTTAACCATGTTGTCTTCATGGTGGGAATGCCATAGTTTACATATCCTACTTGACGTTGTGTGTGCCATTAGTATGTGTTCCACAATTTTGTGTTCCATCTGTTCCGGCTGTACTGCAGCGGGTGATCCTCAGTCTGTTGCTGGCAGATTGAGTGCTGTGTATGCCGGTGTTAGCACAGCGGTCCTACTTTGTATGTGGAATGTCAACTGTAGTCCCTATGTGTATTTCCTGTGTTATGCCTTCCCGCCCCGGTATGTCATTTACCGGGTTTGCAGTTGTGGGTGCCATCCTGGCCATCGGGTGTTGTCCATCCATGACAATTGCCTACTGGACACTAGTATAGGGATGTACATTACACACCTACATTTAGCATTCTCCGGAGTATGGTTTGCATTATTAGCGGAGAGTAAGGCGGGTGCTACGCGCTACACATCCTCCCGCAGGCGGGCGGGAGAAAGGATTGCCTGCGAAACAACACCGAGCTAGGCGTCTACATGCCCAGAACTCCCTTGGCTGCAACAATTGACAGTACCCATTACACATCCGTCGTAGCGCTATGGTGCTGTGATGTGGACGCAGTTCTATGGACCCGTGCCCTGGGTATTGCTGTGCATCTGTGCTGCATTACATGCACAGCTATCAGCAACATTAAACACTCTTGCGGTGCATATGTGTACCTGTGACGACAATGAGTTCCAGGTGCGCATTGAAATAAGACATAATTTGGTTCTTTCCACAATTTTTGGGTCCTACAATGGACACCACTGTGCATATGTAAAGTGTAGAGCTTGTCGGACTGTGTCCTTGTGAGCACTGGGTTTCACTGATGCTGTGTGTTCCCAGCTAATCGTGTATGTGTTCTTCACTACCCATACTGTGTTGTGCTACAGGAACCATGTCTTCCGACACAGACACCAATGCTATACATCCAATGTTGCAGGTTAACAACCACTTTCATACCATACCCACAGAGGTCACGATTGGGAGGTATTACCACTTTATTATCGAACAACACCCCAGACTGTGTACATCATGGGAACTTTAGGCCAGTCTTACGGCCATTTCCAGTGTAATGCAGACACATGTCAATACATGTATGATAACATACATTGTCATGCAGAAGTTGATCTATGTTGTGTGGACATTGGCTTCTGCTTTTGGCATCCGTTGCTGTGAGTGTTGCCAGTTACCATACATTGCTTGCTCAGAGGCAGACTACACAATACTGCGCGGTACTGTGGTCTCCTTTAAGGACCCTGAGCCAGTGGTCGATGGTCACGGGCAGCCACTGCATCAATCACATTTGCCATTTACCAGTGCCTACAGGACTGCATGGGCAGTCATTCACTTGCCCAACTGCGGATGTCTGTGCCAATACCAAGCATCCAGTGGGGTGTACCCCCGCCATACCGAAAATGTACAACCACGGAGGTGGCTACTACAAGGTGGGCAGACACCTTGTGAGGTGTGACTTTGGTCATCATATGTGTAGACTTACACACTGTCATGACATAGTCAGGGCACATTCCACAGATATACCTACATGGACCTGGCTAACAATCATACCACCTTCAGTTGCTATGCTGGACACCTGGGGAGCTCAGTCCCACATATGCTCTGGACTGGTTCTACATACAGGTGGGTTTACTCAACATACACACATTGCCAACATACAGGCTGGCAGGTCCAGTGAGGACATCTCCACACCTCCCCACACATGAGGTGATGTGTACCACAGGTTTGTGGTCACCAAATGTTCTGTGACACACAGGTGGGACATGCTCTCTCTCCAGGGTAGTGGACATAGCATCGATGAGACCAGCTGGTATCCCACTGTGTACTCCACTATCTCGGTTATGAATTGGACCCACAGTTAGGACAGCTATTTCTTAGTAGCCTCACCTCAGGTAGGGTGTACCCAGGTTGTGTCACATGGCAACTGTGGTCCCACGTCAGAAGGCCAATGCCTCCACTAGGGCTGGGTATTCCTGTCCCATTACCCTGAGGAGACCTATCTGCAAAGGCATGGGGAGGGATCATACTGTGGCTCGTACATGCCTGCATAGGGACATACTTACTTTGCCTCACACCACGGGTTTGTATGTGTACTTGTTCAGGGGCGGTTCATGCCTTTAAAGCATGGTTGACATTTTCAGGACAGTCGCCGAGGACACTGATGGGGGTGTTGCAGTCCATACAGCCTACCTCGACCTGGCAAAGCCCTTCATCACATTACCCACCTCAGGTATCGTTGATAAACCCATTGGCTGGGATGTGAACACGCACATCACAGAATGTGTTGTAAACTGTCTATGTGACTACAACCCACACAGTCATAGTTGCTGGCAGCATATCAGACCTACTGCCTGTCAGAATTACTTTTGTCCCATGGGGCCTCTTTCCATGTGTGCACTCCTGTCATACACCTACATCTTCACGGTACAGGCACACAGGGGTGCAATGGGCAACAGTGTTTGTAGATGATTGCAAAACAGGTGCCATAGTGGGACAGACATCTGACACAGATATCCTTCCGAAAGGCCTCCCAGGTATGCATATCTGCTGTCAGGGACAAGTCCCACAGCTAAATGCAACGTCATGCAACAACATACCTGTGGAGAAGTACTAGGTCACCCCTGTCCAGCATATAGGTGGCTGTCCACTCAGCACAGGGTGATTACCAGGAATCAGGGGACAGTGTTGGATGGTCACCATTCATTCCACACACACCTGCGTTGCTATCGTGGTTGTGGGGTCTTCTACATTGCCCACCTGTTGGTGCAGGGTTCACATCTACATCAGGCTAGGTCATTGTTCCTGTATGCCCATTACGTGTTACACCTATGATCTACTACATTGCCCCATTCAGACTGTATCTGACCATACACCTACAGCAGCTGGGAAGCCCATAGGTTGATCGTTGTACAGATGCAGGATGACACCATTTTGTGTAATGCTGCCCCACATGCTAGGACCCCCACATCACGTCACATACCTGCTGTTTGTTGTTGACCTGTGCCTGACATACAAGGCCATGTCAACCCATATATCGTGTGTATGCTTCACCTACTGTATCCGCATCCTCAGAATCACTAGGGCAGGTGACATTTACCTTATCACGGTCATTCATGGGATGTGTTTGGGGTGACACATATATCACCAGACAATCATTATGCTGTGGATCTACATCACAGTACATGTGAGACAGACATCCTTCCTAGCCTTGTTCGCAGCTATGTTGTCCATTGGATGGAGGATTGCAGGTATAGGCCAGGGATTACATCATTATCACTGCCTGACGGAGATACAGCATTATCATGGGTATTTCATCTGAAGAACAGAAGGTTGGCAAAGTCATCCTAACTATGGTGTAGTATTATGGCTGGGCCTGGGACGATGGCCTACCCTGTACCTATGGACGTGTGAACCTATATTCATAGTTTGTCACATGTACAATTGTCTATCCACTATAGTCTCTTTCGGCCACTGTATATTTCTGTGGCACATGATTGTCCTCTGTATTACATGCAGGTTTGCTGTGTACATTGCACATAGGCACAGTTGATGACAGTGTATCTGTGTCCCTAACACTGTGATTACTGAGGACTACCACACATCCTTCACAGCATTCCATGCATATGTCCATTCTATTACCTTCGTTGGCCTATGGGGGTGTTAAGGCAAACATTACTCAAGTCCCTGTTTGCGCATGCGGCATGTTGGTGTTTGACCAGGCGCCGTTGCAGTCATGTGTTGGACAGTAGTGTGTCTGTGTGTTTGCCATGTGTTTTATTGTACCCAGTACATCTGTAGGAGGTGTAGTTGGCACATGTTCCTCTTTAGTGGACACCACATCCTGGTGTTTGTGTCATGCATCTGCACTTGGCACGTGCCATATGTAATGTACTATTCCACAGTCGTGTGCCTTCATAGCCACTACTGCGTGTTACTGGCTGTGTGTATGTGGTACACATGGACACTGTGATGTTTGTCTTGACCTATTCCAATGCTAGAACGTAGACGTCTGTCAATTAAGTCTTTTAAATCAAACTGTAACACTCATTCGTATTTCCAACATGACACTCATTAACAAGCTGTGATTAATAACAGTTTATTACTGTGCAGCAGGAGGCAAGGGAGTATGCAGTCAAAGTTTAGACATTTGTTCAAGTCTATACATGTTACATCTGTATGAGCATTCTGTATACTACTATCATCTTTTGCACACATTAATGATGTTGTCAGTCACGAGGCATTTACATTGCTAGAGTACAGAACATTGTATTCCTACAACAGTGCTCAGGTAATGCTTATTACATGTTTTCCCATGAGGATAGCCCAACCTTAGACACATATTCAGTTAGACTGTACTTGGTAAGTTCTGCTCTGACACGGTTCCAACACTGTTCATATTCAGTCCTCACTCCGTGTCATACTAGGTTCCTGTGTCTCTCTGCTGAGCAGCTGTACTCTGTGTTACAGCTCACAAGCCTATCCTCCTCAGTAGAAGGATGACAGATATACCTGTACATACATGTATTGTTATTCTGTAACCGAGCAGATGACTAATGCTGACTGACATACACCTGCTGCACTGGTTACTGCTGGGTTGAGGTTCAATCACACTGCAGCTACACTACAAGCAATTACATGCATGAGAAGCTGTACTGCTATATTGTCAGGGTAGAATAATATGCATTATACACTATTAGCTTCTAAAGTTGCCGTCATGTATGTTTAAATATGCATTTTGCTAACATTCTCCCTCCTTGATTGCTTCTACTCTATCCAGAGACATATACAACATTATTTCATTCCCTGGCGTCTTCCTCTGACCAGGAACGTTTAACTAGGCAGGTAATTTGATGTACATTACTGATAGGATTGCATTTTCTATTGACAAATACCACTACAGGTCTTGATCCATAGTCTCGGGTACAGGTATGTTGCCAGAGTCCCTGACTAATACTTACATGCACAGTATCCCACACTAGACACATGCTCCCAATATGAGCAGAACAACACAAATGGCATTCATGATATTCAGTATGACTGACCCCATCCACCCAATGGTTTGTGGAAATGGTTCGGCAGTGGGTTTGGGCCTGGTTTCGCCATGGATGACACCTGCTATATTACCTGTGGGTGGGCGTTGCTTTAGTCTCTTCATGTGGTAGTTGGACACAGCGATCTTCTTTAGTAAGCGCCATGCACTACCAATTCTCAGCGCCACGGTGCAGTCGTGCACTATTACATTTTGTGACACAACAGTTCTCATTGCATCCAGTTCATCAGTCACATGTTCAGGGCGGAAAGTCACATCTCATCCTTCCTCCGACAGTTTTGATAACTTCCTCTGTTCCCTGATTGCTTTCCACTACTCCAGAAGCTGAAATTGTTCCTGCCTAGGTTGTGGCCTTTGTCACTGAAGTCCATATGAATCGGTATTCCTTTATCTCTTGCAGAGGACTGACATGTCAGAACAGCTTCCATTTCACCCACTGGATTAGTAGGTTTCCGACTGTGTTCCCAGTTCTTCGAGCTATATGTGTTATAGTTCGTTTAGCACCCTGAGCAATTGTACAGTATGTCATGTGACTGGAGCCAGATAGCCCAAATAACAACTGCGGACCAATTCCCAGGTAACCATTGCTATGGTTATTTCCCACAAACTCTTAACTATATTCTACTTTATTACTGATGCGGGTTACCTCTGCATGTAACAAATTCCTGTCTCTAACAGAGTACTGTTTATACAATTCAGGATGTTTCTGCACATCCTTCAACATTATTCTCATGATGTTTCAGCCTAGGAAAATTAGGAATGGTGCTACAAGTAGTACTGTGATCTTTGGCTGTTATATGACATTCGTAAGACACAGTTATGTTACAAATACTCCCACCAACTGCAACTGTACCATGTTTATGATAACATACAATTCCTTTTTGTGTAACAGGTAAGTACATTGCCACGTTGTCCTGTGATCTCACAGAACCTGTATCAAAGTGTAGATATTTACAAGTCTCAATCTATCCCCAAGGGGACCACATGCATCGGAAGTCCTCCATATGATGTAGGTATGGCAGTACAAACACAGCAATTTAAAGTGTTCCTGGTCTCTATATGCCACATCATGCCTAGGTATCTGTTGAGGTGTGGAAGACACTCTGTGGCCAGTTCATCACGTATCAGTATTTGTATCCGATGTAGTTATATGCAGGTGAGGTTCCGGAGGTATAGCGTAAACACAAACATAGTTGGCTAATATTAGGTGTATAATCATTAGGACAGCAAACATAAATGTCTTTGGGGTTGCTTTGTATTGTTATACAGTCTGCATGGATGATTCGGGCTCTTTGGTATATCAAGACAAAAACTTCGGCAACCCGAACGAAACTGCTCACAAACTAGAAACAGTGACTGAGAAAGAAGTGGCCACACAAACGAGAGATGTTATTTTAAGCTTTCTTCCACCTTTATTATACGTGGACTTCTTCAGAAAACCAGGAGCGCCTTACTCGTCCTGGTTTTATAACCAACATACAGGAAATGATGTAAAATCATTAATGTCATGCTTTCATTCATGTTGTAAAAACAATAACACATATTTTGCGTTTCAATCATGTACTTCATGTAAAAAACATAAACTCATATTATTACAACATTCTTACTAAAATGAATGGTGCCTTAAAAGGCATGCTAAAAATCATTACTATGACAATTTGTTACCATTAATTTAATTTTCTATTATATATTATATATTAATCTGTAGAACTTAGTGACTGGAATTTACTAATGTAAATGACAAATCACATTAATATAATGCCTAGTGGCTTTGATAAATCATATTCCTATTATACAAATGGTAATGATTAACATGAATCTATCTAATGTCCCTCTTTTGTTACCACCTATTAGATGGTGGGCGTGTACTCATCCAACCTAACAAATCGCTGACCACTGAGCAGTCACCATACTAAGATTAGTGTGTAGTGATCCTTTCTTGGCTAGTACCACTTCTCTACTCAAAGTACTGAACACACCATAATGGATCTTCCACGGTCCCTTGCCCAGAGATGAGAACACCAGACTGCCCTCAAAGGAAACGCGACCTTAATGTGATGAGGTGTGGTCAAACCACTCATCAGTGCACGTGTATATAATGTGTGAGAATTTTACCAATTATTGCCAGGTGTGTGAATGGAGTGAAACACTCCCATAAAGATGAAGAATGTCTAACTGATATCCCTACCTCCACTTGAGGCGTCTGGTTCCAAATTGTTATTTTGATTCTATCTATAGTTTAAAAAACATTTGATGTTTATCCCTTCGTTTAAGCCTGGCAGTTCATCAGCCCCTAGGCACAATTGCCATATTGACTCTTTTTGTTCGAATTTTTTGTTTCAAGTCTCCTTTTAGTAGACATTTGTCTACATAGTCTAAAACAAAAAATTCGAACTTCTTGAAATCTACACATTCCTGTGAGTGTCTTGCCAAGGAATTATTCCCATCCTTATTCTTAATGGCTAAGTTGTGCTTTCTGCGTATATCCTACGTTTGAGCATTCTTTTGGTTTTCCCACATAGTACTTGTCACATGTTGAACAAATGGCCAGGTAAACTACATATTCACTATTACAGTTGAAATATTTCTGTGCCCAAAATGTGATTTTATCATTTACATTAGTAAATTCAGTCACTAAGTTCTACAGATTAATATATAATATATAATAGAAAATTAAATTAATGGTAACAAATTGTCATAGTAATGATTTTTAGGCATGCCTTTTTAGGCACCATTCATTTTAGTAAGAATGTGTTGTAATAATATGAGTTTATGTTTTTATGCGTTACATGATTGAAACGCTTGTAAAAATATGTGTTATTTTTATATACATGAATGCAAAGTATGATATTAATGATTTTACATCACTTCCTGTGTATTGATTTATAAACCAGGACGTGAGGGCGTCCCTAGTTTTCTGGAAGAAGTCCACGTTATAATAAAAGTGGAAAGAAACCGCTTAAAATAACATCATCCTTTCGTTTATTGTGGCCATTTCTTTCTTTCTCAGTCACTGTTTCTAGTTTGTGACCAGTTTTGTTCAGGTTGCCAAAGTTTTTGTCTTGGTTTTGGCGTTCTTGTGACTCAGGACCTGGCTAAAAATCATACCGACCTTACACACTGTCATGACATAGTCCAGGGCACATTCCACAGATATACCTACATGGACCTGGCTAACAATCATACCACCTTCAGTTGCTATGCTGGACACCTGGGAGCTCAGTCCCACATATGCTCTGACTGGGTTCACATACAGGTGGGGTTTACTCAACATACACACATTGCCAACATACAGGCTGACGAGTCCAGTGAGGACATCTCCACACCCTCCCCACACATGAGGTGATGTGTGTACCACAGGTTTGTGGTCACCAAATGTTCTGTGACACACAGGTGGGACATGCTCTCTCCAGGGTAGTGGACATAGCATCGATGAGACCAGCTGGTGACCCCACTGTGTACTCCACTATCTCGGTTATGAATTGGACCCACAGTTAGGACAGCTATTTCTTCGTAGCCTCACCTCAGGTAGGGTACCCAGGTTGTGTCACATGGCAACTGTAGTCCCACGGCAGAAGGCCAATGCCTCCACTGAGGCTGGTTATTCCTGTCCCATTACCCTGAGGAGACCTATCTGCAAAGACATGGGGAGGGATCATACTGTGGCTCGTACATGACTGCATAGGGGACATACTTACTTTGCCTCACACACGGTTTGTCTTGTTCAGGGCGGTTCATGCCTTTAAAGCATGGCTGACATTTTCAGGACAGTCGCCGAGGACACTGATGGGGTCGTTGCAGTCCATACAGCCTACCTCGACCTGGCAAAGCCCTTCATCACATTACCCACCTCAGGTATCGTTGATAAACCCATTGGCAGTGATGTGAACACGCACATCACAGAATGTGTTGTAAACTGTCTATGTGACACAACCCACACAGTCATAGTTGCTGGCAGCATATCAGACCTACTGCCTGTCAGAGGTACTGTCCCATGGGGCCCTTCCATGTGTGCACTCCTGTCATACACCTACATCTTCACGGTACAGGCACACACAGGGGTGCAATGGGCAACAGTGTTTGTAGATGATTGCAAAACAGGTGCCATAGTGGGACAGACATCTGACACAGATATCCTTCAAAGGGGCCTCCCAGGTATGCATATCTGCTGTCAGGGACATGTCCCACAGCTAAATGCAACGTCATGCAACATCATACCTGTGGAGAAGTACTAGGTCACCCCTGTCCAGCATATAGGTGGCTGTCCACTCAGCACAGGGTGATTACCAGGAATCAGGGGACAGTGTTGGATGGTCACCATTCATTCCACACACACGTTGTTATCGTGGTTGTGTGGGTCTTCTACATTGCCCACCTGTTGGTGCAGGGATTCACATCTACATCAGGCTAGGTCATTGTTCCCTTGTACCCATTACGTGTTACACCTATGATCTACTACATTGCCCCATTCAGACTGTATCTGACCATACACCTACAGCAGCTGGGAAGCCCACATAGGTTGATCGTTGTACAGATGCAGGATGACACCATTTTGTGTAATGCTGCCCCACATGTAGGACCCCTGCCACATCACGTCACATACCTGCTGTTTGTTGTTGACCTGTGCCTGACATACAAGGCCATGTCAACCCATATGTCATGTGTATGCTTCACCTACTGTATCCGTGATCCCTCAGAATCACTAGGGCAGGTGACATTTACCTTGTCACGGTCATTCATGGGATGTGTTTGGGTGACACAGATATCACCCAGACAATCATTATGCTGTGGATCTACATCACAGTACATGTGAGACAGACATCCTTCCTAGCCTTGTTCGCAGCTATGTTGTCCATTGGATGGAGGATTGCAGGTATAGGCCAGGGATTACATCATTATCACTGCTTGACGGAGATACAGCATTATCATGGGTATTTCATCTGAAGAACAGAAGGTTGGCAAAGTCATCCTAACTATGGTGTAGTATTATGGCTGGGCCTGGGACGATGGCCTACCCTGTACCTATGGACGGTGAACCTATATTCATAGTTTGTCACATGTACAATTGTCTATCCACTATAGTCTTTCGCCACTGTATATTTCTGTGGCACATGATTGTCCTCTGTATTACATGCAGGTTTGCTGTGTACATTGCACATACGTCACAGTTGATGACAGTGTATCTGTGTCCCTAACACTGTGATACTGAGGACTACCACACATCCTTCACAGCATTCCATGCATATGTCCATTCTATTCTTCGTTGGCCTATGGGGGGGTGTTAAGGCAAACATTACTCAAGTCCCTGTTTGTGCATGCTTCATGTTGGTGTTTGACCAGGCTCCGTTGCAGTCATGTGTTGGACAGTAGTGTGTCTGTGTGTTTGCCATGTGTTTTTATTGCCAGTACATCTGTGGGAGGTGTAGTTGGCACATGTTCCTCTTTGCAGGGACACCCATCCTGGTGTTTGTGTCATGCATCTGCACTTGGCACGTGCCATATGTAATGTACTATTCCCACAGTCGTGTATGCCTTCATGCACTACTACTGCATGTTACTGGCTGTGTGTATGTGGTACACATGGACATTGTGATGTTTGTCTTGACCTATTCCAATGCTAGAACGTAAACATCTGTCAATTAAGTCTTTTAAATCAAACTGTAACACTCATTCGTATTTTCAACATGACACTCATTAACACAGAAGCTGGGATTAATAACATTTTATTACTGTGCAGCAGGAGGCAAAGGAGTATGCAGTCAAAGTTTAGACATTTGTTCAACTCTATACATGTTACATCTGTATGAGCATTCTGTATACTATCATCTTTTGCACACATTAATGATGTTGTCAGTCACGAGGCATTTACATTGCTAGAGTACAGAACATTGTATTCCTACAACAGTGCTCAGGTAATGCTTATTACATGTTTTCCCATGAGGATAGCCCAACCTCAGACACATATTCAGTTAGACTGTACTTTGGTAAGTTCTGCTCTGACACGGTTCCAACACTGTTCATATTCAGTCCTCACTCCGTGTCATACTAGGTTCCTGTGTCTCTGCTGAGCAGCTGTACTCTGTGTTACAGCTCACAAGCCTATCCTCCTCAGTAGAAGGATGACAGATATACCTGTACATACATGTATTATTCTGTAACCGAGCAGATGACTAATGCTGACTGACATACACCTGCTGCACTGGTTACTGCTAGGGTTAGGGTTCAATCACACTGCAGCTACACTACAAGCAATTACATGCATGAGAAGCTGTACTGCTATATTGTCAGGTAGAATAATATGCATTATACACTATTAGCTTCTAAAGTTGCACGTCATATTATGTTTAAATATGCATTTTGCTAACATTCTCCCTCCTTTGATTGCTTCTACTCTATCCAGAGACATATACAACATTATTTCATTCCCTGGCGTCTTCCTCTGTGGAACGTTTAACTAGGCAGGTAATTTGATGTACATTGCAAGTAGGATTGCATTTTCTATTGACAAATACCACTACAGGTCTTGATCCATAGTCTCGGGTACAGGTATGTTGCCAGAGTCCCTGACTAATACTTACATGCACAGTATCCCACACTAGACACATGCTCCCAATATGAGCAGAACAACACAAATGGCATTCATGATATTCAGTATGACTGACCCCATCCACCCAATGGTTTGTGGAAATGGTTCGGCAGTGGGTTTGGGCCTGTTTCCGCCATGGATGACACCTGCTATATTACCTGTAGGTGGGCGTTGCTTTTAGTCTCTTCATGTGGTAGTTGGACACAGCGATCTTCTTCAGTAAGCGCGCACGTACCAATTCTCAGCGCCACGGTGCAGTCGTGCACTATTACATTTTGTGACACAACAGTTCTCATTGCATCCAGTTCATCAGTCACATGTTCAGGAGCGGAAAGTCACATTCATCCTTCCTCCGACAGTTTTTGATAACTTCCTCTGTTCACTGATTGCTTTCACTACTCCAGAAGCTGGGGGTGTTCCTGCCCAGGTTGTGACGCTGTCACTGAAGTCCATATGAATCGGTATTCCTTTATCTCTTGCAGAGGACTGACATGTCAGAACAGCTTCCATTTCACCCACTGGATTAGTAGGTTTCCCGACTGTGTTCCCAGTTCTTCGAGCTATATGTGTTATAGTTCGTTTCGCACCCACAGGCAATTGTACAGTATGTCATGTGACTGGAGCCAGATAGCCCAAATAACAACTGCCGGACCAATTCCCAGGTAACCATTGCTATGGTTATTTCCCACAAACAACATAACTATATTCTACTTTATTACTGATGCGGGTTACCTCTGCATGTAACAAATTCCTGTCTCTAACAGAGTACTGTTTATACAATTCAGGATGTTTCTGCACATCCTTCAACATTGTTCTCATGATGTTTCAATACAAATTAGGAATGGTGCTACAAGTAGTACTGTGATCTTTGGCTGTTATATGACATTCGTAAGACACAGTTATGTTACAAATACTCCCACCAACTGCAACTGTACCATGTTTATGATAACATACAATTCCTTTTTGTGTAACAGGTAAGTACATTGCCACGTTGTCCTGTGATCTCACAGAACCTGTATCAAAGTGTAGATATTTACAAGTCTCAATCTATCCCCAAGGGGACCACATGCATCGGAAGTCCTCCATATGATGTAGGTATGGCAGTACAAACACAGCAATTTAAAGTGTTCCTGGTCTCTATATGCACACGCATCATGCCTAGGTATCTGTTGAGGTGTGGAAGACACTCTGTGGCCAGTTCATCACGTATCAGTATTTGTATCCGTGTAGTTATATGCAGGTGAGGTTCCGGAAATTGTAACGTAAACACAAACATGGTTAATAGGTGTATAATCATTAGGACAGCAAACATAAATGTCTTTGGGGTTGCTTTGTATTGTTATACAGTCTTCGCCGGATGATTCGGGCTCTTTGGTATATCAAGACAAAAAACTTCGGCAACCCGAACAAAACTGGTCACAAACTAGAAACAGTGACTGAGAAAGAAAGAAATGGCCACACAAACGAGTGATGTTATTTTAAGCTTTCTTCCACTTTTATTATACGTGGACTTCTTCAGAAAACCAGGACGCCTCCCTACGTCCTGGTTTTATAACCAATACACAGGAAGTGATGTAAAATCATTAATATCATACTTTGCATTCATGTATATAAAAACAACACATATTTTGCGTTTCAATCATGTAACGCAAAAACATAAACTCATATTATTACAACACATTCTTACTAAAATGAATGGTGCCTTAAAAAAGGCATGCTAAAAAATCATTACTGTGACAATTTGTTACCATTAATTTAATTTTCTGTTATATATTATATATTAATCTGTAGAACTTAGTGACTGGAATTTACTAATGTAAATGACAAATCACATTAATATAATGCCTAGTGGCTTTGATAAATCATATTCCTATTATACAAATGGTAATGACTAACATGAATCTATCTAATGTCCCTCTTTTGTTACCACCTATTAGATGGTGGACGTGTACTCATCCAACCTAACATAAATCGCTGACCACTGAACGATCACCATACTAAGATTAGTGTGTAGTGATCCTTTCTTGGCTAGTACCCTTCTCTACTCAAAGTACTGAACACACCATAATGGATCTTCCCACGGTCCCTTGCCCAGAGATGAGAACACCAGACTACCCTCAAAGGAAACGAGACCCTAATGTGATGAGTGTGGTCAAACCACTCATCAGTGCACGTGTATATAATGTGTGAGGAATTTTACCAATTATTGCCGTGTGTGTGAATGGAGTGAAACACTCCCATAAAGATGAAGAATGTCTAACTAATATCCCTACCTCCACTTGAGGCGTCTGGTTCCAAATTGTTATTTTGATTCTATCTATAGTTTAAAAAACATTTGATGTTTATCCCTTCATTTAAGCCTGGCAGTTCATCAGCCCCTAGGCACAATTGCCATATTGACTCTTTTTGTTCCAATTTGTTGTTCAAGTCTCCTTTTAGTAGACATTTGTCTACATAGTCTAAAACAAAAAATTCGAACTTCTTGAAATCTACACATTCCTGTGAGTGTCTTGCCAAGGAATTATTCCCATCCTTATTCTTAATGGCTAAGTTGTGCTCGTATATCCTACGTTTGAGCATTCTTTTGGTTTTCCCCACATAGTACTTGTCACATGTTGAACAAATGGCCAGGTAAACTACATATTCACTATTACAGTTGAAATATTTCTGTGCCCAAAATGTGATTTGTCATTTACATTAGTAAATTCCAGTCACTAAGTTCTACAGATTAATATATAATATATAACAGAAAATTAAATTAATGGTAACAAATTGTCACAGTAATGATTTTTTAGCATGCCTTTTTTAAGGCACCATTCATTTTAGTAAGAATGTGTTGTAATAATATGAGTTTATGTTTTTGCGTTACATGATTGAAACGCAAAATATGTGTTGTTTTTATATACATGAATGCAAAGTATGATATTAATGATTTTACATCACTTCCTGTGTATTGGTTATAAAACCAGGACGTAGGGAGGCGTCCTGGTTTTCTGAAGAAGTCCACGTATAATAAAAGTGGAAGAAAGCTTAAAATAACATCACTCGTTTGTGTGGCCATTTCTTTCTTTCTCAGTCACTGTTTCTAGTTTGTGACCAGTTTTGTTCGGGTTGCCAAAGTTTTTTGTCTTGGTTTTGGCGTTCTTGTGACTGAGCGAGGACCAGGTTATGGCTGCAGAGGTTTCCTCCCAGGATTCGTTGATTGACGTGTCTATTCATCCGACGCCGGGCAGTGGAAGAGCGGTTGACGCTGAAGAGCGGAACCAGCACAAAGAGCCCGAGGACTTAATTAAAACTATCACGGAGATAGTTTACAAGTGCATCAAACGGAATACAGTTACAGCTGGTAATGAGGGGGCTAGGGAAGCCTCTAATGGTAAAGCGAGCATCTATTTGGATGCGGCTGTTATACACAAAGAGGCTGGAAATGGGATTTGCAGTTCCAACATCGCTGGCGGCAATGAGGTTAATTTAGAGACACCGGAACATGCTGGGAACGTATGGGGTTTTGTCACCAAACCTCAGGTAAATCCGTTTTCTGATATTCGAAGTTTGAACAGTATCCCATCAGTAAATAACAGTAATTCATTTTTGAATTGTAAAAAAATGATTTTCGAATTAGAACGATTGGTAGCCAGGCACGCTACTTTGAGCCTGGAAATACAATATCTGACTGAGTGCATTTCTCGTAACATAGTGCCAAAGGGCCTCAGGACAGCTAAATATCCCAACTGTGTTAGTCCTGGGGATGAACTATGTTCCAGATTGACTAAATTGTATAATGACACAGGTATCTGCATGATGCGGATCCTGTTGGACCATTATGAAGGAGAACTTAAGGTTCTAATAGACAAAATTAAAATCATTGACAAAGACATTAAACAATTTAGCTGTTTCACTCAGTTAATGTCACTCTATAACAGTATTGAAGCCAAGACTAACAGGCTTAGAGCGACTATTATAGTGAGGAAACAGAATAAATTACGAAGAGATGTTACAGCTTATGAGGCCAATCAAGCATATATTTGTGCATATAATGATAACAATGATGGGGGTAACGAAGACTCACATCCAGATACACATGGTACTAATGGCTCCCAGAGGAGAGAGCCATTTACAAGGGTAGCAGTTGACGATCAGGTTCCAAATTTTGAACCTACGGCTACCGATGTTATACTGTCTAGTGAGGTGCAGCAACAACAGCACGTGACACATTTAGACAATGTATCCACTATTATTAACAATGAAGAATCTGGCAACAACGAAGTTATTGCGTCCACCAGTTTTGCTGAAGTGGTCAATGTCAACAGCAGTAAAAAGTCTGGTCCTTTTCACCAACAGAGGGTACAGCCAAAGAGGACTACCAGGTGGTACAATTCCACACAGTACAGGGCGAAACCAAAAGGGAAAGGCAAAAAGAAGTGGTGAACACACCACACAATGATCAATCATTTTGCATTAGTGTTGTGAATTTCAGTGATTTTTCTATAACAGATGAATGTATTGATGTGTTAAGGAAGGGTTTCAATTTCATTCCTTCCAATAACATAAAAATTGGTAACTTGCTGGTCGATTTCAGATTATACATGCGTAAATTGAATCTTAGATACATTTTACAAGATGTAGCAGTCAATGGTATCCAAGATAGTAGAAGGCTAAAACGACCTAGTACATTCAATCCAGCACTAGTAAGCACTTTACAAGTGTTTCAAAAAATATGTGAAATGGAATTTAGAAAAATGGATACCAGGGGTTTAGAAGATAATCTATCTAGCAGAGAACGTGATGCTTTGTCTCACTTGTCTAGCTCTACAGACATCAGGGTTATGAGGGCTGACAAGGGGGGAAAGCTAGTCATCATGAACAAGGTTGACTATGTGGAAGACATTTGTTCTATGCTTAATGACACCAAATATTACAAAGATGTCAGCATGGATTTTGTTCTTAATAAATATAGGAGGGTAGACACTCACCTCTTTGACATGCTATGCCAGGATGAATTAGATAATCTAGATTATGATTTTTTGATGGTAGAGCAACCAAGATTAGGTAATTTTTTTGGAATACCTAAACTACACAATGATGATGGGGAAATCACTTTTAGGCCTATAATATCGGCAAAACACTCAAAAACTGAGAACATATCAGTTTGGCTGGACAACATTCTCAATAAAATAGTGCAAAAATCTGAGTTTTACATCAGGGATTCTTGGCATTTGTTGGAAAGTTTGGGACAGTCCAACATCAAACTTGAAGAAATAAATTTCGCAACACTTGATGTTAAGAGTCTATACACTAGCATCGATCAGGAGTCCGGTATAGAGCATTTAAGGAATTATTTGACACATAACACTGAGTTATACAATTCTAGGATCAACACCATTTGTACTTTAATGGAGATAGTGTTGCACAACAATTTCTTCGAGTTTGACAACAAAATATACCAACAGATTTCCGGTGTAGCGATGGGGGCAAGAGTTGCACCAGCTTTTGCCAACATTGTTATGGCAGACTGGGAGCAGGAACACCTAAAAAAACATCCTTTTTTTGGAAAAGCTTCATTCTACGGAAGATACATAGATGATCTGGTTTTTGCACGGGTAGGGGAAAAAATTGAATTTGAAATCATGGTCCAAGATTTAAATAAAACTACCAACTTTTTGACTTTCAAACATAGTGGTTATGGTAAAAGTATCAACTATTTGGATATTAGTCTTTACATTGATTCAACTAAGAATACATTACATAGTAAAATCTACAGAAAGCCCTGTTTTACCAACCAATATCTGCACAAGGATAGCCTGCACCCAATTCACATGAAAAGAAATGTGATCAAGGGTCAAATTATCAGGCTCAGCAGATTAACATCTGAGGACAACATCTACCAAAAAGAATTGGTGCAGTTAAGAAATTTATTTTTGGCTAGGGGCTATAAAAAGCATATGATTAAGAAAATTGAGAATGAAGTCCAGGGGCTCCGTACTGGTGTAGCTAGACCTATTTTGTTAACGGACAGGACGGGACACTTGAAGGAAGTTTCTCTAGGTGTCATCACAGATAGAGGTAAAGATTTAGATTTTCATCTAGCATTTCCTCTCCCAATTTCAAATCAACTGGAAAACATCAGAGGCATTATTGAAAGAAATTGGGGTATTATTCTAGGAAACAAAGATCTTATGGCATGTGTGGGCATCAAACCACGTTTTACATACAAAAATGTGATCAATGTAAAAAGCATGTTAGAAAGGGATCACAAAGAAAGAGTGACAACGAATAGGGACATCAGCAAAAAGAAGGGAACTTTTGCCTGTCAGAATTGTAGACAGTGTAGGTTCATCACAAACACCTCCTTTGTGACCATTAAACACATAAAGAGGACATTTTGGGCACAGAAATATTTCAACTGTAATAGTGAATATGTAGTTTACCTGGCCATTTGTTCAACATGTGACAAGTACTATGTGGGGAAAACCAAAAGAATGCTCAAACGTAGGATATACGAGCACAACTTAGCCATTAAGAATAAGGATGGGAATAATTCCTTGGCAAGACACTCACAGGAATGTGTAGATTTCAAGAAGTTCGAATTTTTTGTTTTAGACTATGTAGACAAATGTCTACTAAAAGGAGACTTGAACAACAAATTGGAACAAAAAGAGTCAATATGGCAATTGTGCCTAGGGGCTGATGAACTGCCAGGCTTAAATGAAGGGATAAACATCAAATGTTTTTTAAACTATAGATAGAATCAAAATAACAATTTGGAACCAGACGCCTCAAGTGGAGGTAGGGATATTAGTTAGACATTCTTCATCTTTATGGGAGTGTTTCACTCCATTCACACACACGGCAATAATTGGTAAAATTCCTCACACATTATATACACGTGCACTGATGAGTGGTTTGACCACACTCATCACATTAGGGTCTCGTTTCCTTTGAGGGTAGTCTGGTGTTCTCATCTCTGGGCAAGGGACCGTGGGAAGATCCATTATGGTGTGTTCAGTACTTTGAGTAGAGAAGGGTACTAGCCAAGAAAGGATCACTACACACTAATCTTAGTATGGTGATCGTTCAGTGGTCAGCGATTTATGTTAGGTTGGATGAGTACACGTCCACCATCTAATAGGTGGTAACAAAAGAGGGACATTAGATAGATTCATGTTAGTCATTACCATTTGTATAATAGGAATATGATTTATCAAAGCCACTAGGCATTATATTAATGTGATTTGTCATTTACATTAGTAAATTCCAGTCACTAAGTTCTACAGATTAATATATAATATATAACAGAAAATTAAATTAATGGTAACAAATTGTCACAGTAATGATTTTTAGCATGCCTTTTTTAAGGCACCATTCATTTTAGTAAGAATGTGTTGTAATAATATGAGTTTATGTTTTTGCGTTACATGATTGAAACGCAAAATATGTGTTGTTTTTATATACATGAATGCAAAGTATGATATTAATGATTTTACATCACTTCCTGTGTATTGGTTATAAAACCAGGACGTAGGGAGGCGTCCTGGTTTTCTGAAGAAGTCCACGTATAATAAAAGTGGAAGAAAGCTTAAAATAACATCACTCGTTTGTGTGGCCATTTCTTTCTTTCTCAGTCACTTCTTCTTTGGTATATCAGCTACGAGATGTCAATCAGACTTGATATCCTTTACCAGTTTGAGAAATGTGAGGTGGACCCAGGACAACCTCTCTGCAAACTTTACTGCGGTAGGCGTTGCCAACAGTACCCGGTACAGACATTCGCACTGTCCACTTGGCAATAATGTTCTTTGGATAACAGTGACATACACACAGGATACTGGTGTCAGCTATGCTTCCGTCTTCGTTTGCTCTTATCTGTAACAGACTTTAACTGAGGAACAGTGTTACTAGTTAACAATCCTCTCATGTCACCTACTACTGAGTCATCGACCTCCGGCTCTGCAGGCATGACAGCTTTCCACTCTGGCACATGATATGCCATTCCACATACTACTTGAAGTGGGTGCAGCACTTTACATTTGGAACTGTTGTCATGCTCAGCAATGCTAGAGGTAGACAGTTCATGTAACTCGTCTGGATGTCACCCACCCAACTCCTCTACTTATTTCTCGGGATCCCATTCTGCGGCAGCAGTCGTGGTGAGTGTGGGTTGTACATGCAATTGACATTCATGGTAATGAAGTAATCCCCCAGGTAGCGTGATTGTCTTGTTAACTACATGTGTTCTATTGTCACTGTAGCTTCTTTACAGCATGCCAGATCTATGGATACTTAATTTTACTGGCACCTTTGCCACTGCTGCTGCATCCGGATTACTGGTTGGGAATGCTTCTACCCATTTTGATTATCTATATGTGTAATCGCTAAACAGTCTTTGTTCCCTTCACATTTATGCAGATGTATGAATTCCATACAAATAGCACGGAATGGTTAGGGTGGTGTAGGTCAACTCACTCCCTTCGGTTTAAATACTTCCTGTGCATGATATCTACGGCAAACGTGACACGCTGCTCATGAGGTTTGTATGTGGTTCGTAATTCCGTATGTTAGGGGTATTCTGTTAACCAAATGTACCATCCCCCCTGTTGAGACATGTCTGTACCCATGGCTCCACAAAGCCGCATATCTGAATATATTAGACGTTAATATTGGCTTTCTCACTGTGGATATGTGCAGTCCGTGTTCAAGGATTGCTCCTCGTCATAACCACGTCGGCTTTTCTGCTTTCGTAGTTGCTGTTTGCATTGTTTGTACAGTTTCTACATCTAAACAGTCTGAGGTTTGTCATTCCTCATTCACACAGACACTTTCCAACTGTGACGCTGCTTGTTTTGCAGGTGCATGAGCTCATGCCTCAACTTTCCTACTGTTATCCTGTTGCATTCTATGCCCTGCACATTTACAATTACCTACTTCAGTGGGTAACTGCATGTAGTGTAATGCATTCAGGTTCGTATGCGCATGCTTAATCGGTTTACCGGTGGATGTTATCATTCCCCTATTCTTCCACTGCTGCTCATAAACATGCACTGCACAGACAACAGAATGACTATCGGGACATATGTCCACACATCATTTTTCCGCTACAGTACAAGCACGTGTTAAAGCTATCTATTCTGCTGCTTGAGCAGACACGTTATGCTGCAGGGTTTGGCCGTCTACAATGTCATTATCAATAACTACTGCATAAACTACTTCATTCGTTCCTGTAGGACTCTGTCTACATGATCCGTACACATTAACTGTCACCTCTGCATCATCTAAGGGTATATCAGTGTTATCATGTCTGTGTGTAGTTATTTAAGCCATTTCGTATAGGCTACTGTGTGATGTACCATACACAGGTGTCAGACGTGACGTTGATAGGTTTCATGTTGTACAACGTTCAATCACCATGTGAGGTTGACTCAGTGGTATGGTCAGACATGACACATGTGTAGCACGAGTCAGGAATTCTATCTTCTCTTGCAGCAGATTGATGGCAACTGCATGACACATTCTCACAGTGAGAGGGTGGTCTAGTAACATTACGGCCATTACTGCCATGGGTGCTACAACAACTGCCTGTACACAATGTGGCAGTGACCATGCCACAGTGTCCAACTGCAATGAGTAGTCATCTATTTGGCGTTGCTTACTTCCCTGCTGTTGCATCAAGACTGACGTCATATATCTCCGCTTACAATCTACGGTCTGACAACATGTGTTATGATTATTCACGAGACCTACTACAGCTGTTAAGGCTATCAATCGTTCTAGTCTGCATAACGCTGTTTCTGCTACTGTAATCCGGTGTACTATGTGTTGTGCTGCCATGGGTGTATTAAAGGTTAAGGCAAACAAGACAGCGGATTCCACAGCATTGTTTGGTATCCAGATTTAACATGTGTTAGTCGGCCCAGACACGACATCATTCCCTTCTTGTTAGTTGGCTTGGGTGCTTATTATATTGCTACCTTCCTATCGTCATGTGATGTTCTACCCTACTTGGATACCAGATATGCCATGTAATTGACCTGTATTCTCTGTATTTGCAATTTATGCTTGCTTACTTTATGTCCCTGTTCTGCTGATTATCTCAATAATGCTATTGTATCTTCCATACATTGCTGCTGGGTAGGGGCCGCAAGCAGAATATCATCCAATTAAAGTGGAGCTTGACTGGCCCCGGTGGAGTTGACACCGGAATGTAGCTAGCCATCCCCTGTGAGAATATCGTTGTACTTTCACAGTAGCCCCGCGATAGCCGGGTATGGCTGTATCTGTCACCTTGACTGTACAAGCAAAGCAATACGAACTATGTGGATGTATAGGTATTGCAAAGTAAGCATAGCTTATATGTACCACGGTAAGATACTTCTGTGGCATGTTCATAGCATTGAATATAGTGTGTGGGTCTGGCACCAACGCTACCCTAAGTATTCTTACATTATTTACAGCTTATACATACTGTACCATCCGCCATTCCCCTTTTGGTTTCCGGTCAGGAGATACAGGGGTATTGCATGGTGAATAGCGGTTACTTTGTGGATGGGGAATTCCCTCTCTGACTTTGCAGATATCTTCTGGTGTCCACGGTCTATACGCTACGGGGGTTGGGTCCTGGCCTTCCTGTCCTGCATGATGGTTCGGTACTTCAATTAATTGACAGATATCCTCACTCTGTTTTAGTACTGTGTTCTTACTCGGGTGTCCCTAGGTATGTTACGTGTTCGGGATGTGGTTTCAATAGCTTCTATTACATTTGTTCGTTGTGCTACCTCTGTTGCCACAGGATAACATGTGGGGACTATCCTGCCCTCCCGCTTAATATCCTGCATGTGGTATCTGAGGTGGTAGGGTGTTGTGGGGGGGGGGCCGTCGGTACTACTGTATTATGATCTTCTCTGTGTACGTATGATGCTTAGCCATTTGTAGTGTTCTATTCCCTTCGGTACACTACCTCAGTCCACCGATGTGCATGACGGATACCCAATTGTCGCTGTTTTGTCGCCTGCACATCTTAGGGCTGCCACCTTTTACAATGCACAATGTGGGACATTAGTGTTCGGAACGTGTAATTTGCCTTGAAAATGCATACCCACGGCCAGTACATAGGACAGGTATTCACGTTTTGCCAGGAGAGCGACCAATTGTTGTAGCATTTCAGTTGCTTATTCTGTTTATTATTATATTTTGCTGTTCCACATACAAATTTACTGTTTTACGCTACCATCTTGATATATATCTGGGAAATGTTTGTCCTGAGATATCAGGACATTTGACATTTGTTCGGTTTATTTACAGGACACGACTGGCCAGAGGGCATATCCCTCTCAGGGTGGAACAGGTGTTTACCTTGGAACATATGCATCAAATTTTCAGGGATTACAATGTTTCAGTAACGATATGTTGCCTAATATACCATCAATGTCATATTTATTACCCCATTTTGCTGCGTAACTCACAATTATGTGCTCTCTGCGATTGCATATTCTTCACGTCACCCGTCAAACGCGGATCACATGATCTGTTGCTTCGATAATCTCCCATATCCTCTACACGACTGCTACGCACCCTTCTGTCATAACACGTGTGTCTCCTTCCCTGTATCCACTGTAGTGTCTACAATCACTATTTACTCTGCTGTGTGTTCCCCTGACCTATGTTCAGATTTAACAGTATGTGGGTAGGTCTTCGACCCGATATCACTACTGTTAACAGAAACACAATGTAGTCTGGTCCCTGATCTACAATAGACACAAAAGGCAGACACTCCTTACCTGGGCCTCCTGTTTAAGGCTGCACGTTTTCTTCTTGGGATCCAGTTTTCCGCTTTTCAGCCACAGATCAGACAGTAAACAGCCTCTTTACACACAACAATTCAGTCGGAGGTCTTTTCATTCAAGAAGAACCATTTATGCATATTCTCCAGCATACATGTCTAACCAGCCATGCACTCTGACCTGTAGCTTACCAAGGGAATTCCGGATTACAAGGATCACGATGTGAAATAAGTTGTTACAACCAGACTGTAGTTATCAGTAGGCTTTTCTAAGTGACAGCCGATAACACAGGAGGCTCGGGTTCGAAAGTTTTAGTAGTGTACACAGGCAGGCTAAATAATGTACAGTCCAAGTATGAGAGTTTTGTCTGACTCTATACAGTAAGCAGTTTCTTTATATAGTGTTTACAATCAGCTTTTGCCCACCTTACTGACGTGGTCGGTCACAGGGCATTTCCATCACTATGGTCCGCAATAGTCTATACATACGTGGGTGCTGGGCTCGTGCTTTTAAATTGTTTTCTCATGGGAATAACACAGCCTTGCAAGGCACCTTGTACATTACAGTATCCTTTTGTGATTGTAGCTGTTTCAAGGACCCTAGACTGTTACGATACAGTGGACAGTTAATTTCTTAATACGTTGCTTTGTCTCTCTGGTAGGGAGTTGTACTGCTATCTTCCATTGAGCTCACAAGGCCATCCTCCTCTGGGGAAGGAGTGCTGTTATGCATGTACATACATTTATTGTTCTGTAACCCAGCAAATAATTAATGATGACAGACATGAGCCTGCTGTCCTGCTTACTGCCAGGTTCAGAATTCCATCACAGTACAGCTTAGCTTCACCAATTACATGCAGGCTTAGTTCTACTGCCATATTGTACGGTACAATTCAATACATTATATAGTATTTAGAGTGTAAACTGGAACTTCATATGTGTTTCTATATATTTTACGAACAACATCCATCCAGCCATATGCATGTTGTTCCATCCTTTACCTTGACCGTGTGTATTTGTCCGTCCAGCCACGCTAATCTCCACATGTGATGTCCCAGTTTCCCCTTCTTTGCCTGTAGCACCCTGTTAGGACGTCCTGTGTGGTAGGCACCTGTTCCGCTATATGTGATCGACTTCACTGCAAAGATAATCATCGATGCGGTGGTCCAACGACAACTTGTCCACATGTGTACACTTATGTGCACCGTGTCGTATGCAAACCTAGATGGTTTGGACGGGTACATACTACATGCTGGATGTACACATTCTGCTGACACATTCACATGCAGCCATTTACATATCTGTACCTGCGGTGGGTTGGTGACATGTGGGGTACGTATTTGCCCGCGTGGCATTGCCTAACACAAACCTCTTACCACAGTTCAGGTATGCACATTGTGTGTGGTTGTATAGCTGCACACGGATGCTAGCAGGTTTGGGTGCAGGGGTATACATGGGTGTGACTGACATGTACAATGAGGCTATTGTGTAGTACATCCGAATGCATGGGTTCTGCTTCTGGATATTGCACTTCATCATACACCATCCAGTGTATGCAACAGAGACGTTGCTGGGTCTGGGATATGTTGCTATGCACATGTTTGCCTGTGTTTGAGGTATCTTGCTTCCTTACTGTTGTTATGTCAGCACAGCTACCCGGCTATGTACTGTCACTACTGCTTGTGACCATTATGGTTGGCACCTTTTCCAATGCCCATAGTGGGGCATGTTATGTGGACACTTCGGAATTTGCAGGACTACACATACCCAGGGCTAGTGCAGTTGACAGAACTTCACTTGTTTGCCATACTATGAGCTTATTCTGTAAGCGTTTGGGTTCCTTATTTCTTTTCTTATGCCATGTCTGTGTTCCATATCGTAATGTATATGTTTTATGCTACTATTTACATATATATTGCGAGAATTTGCGTGGCAGGGGATCGGGGTCATTTTCCATTTTACGATTGTTGCAGGGACACGACTGTCCAATCAGGGACTGTCCATGGCACATTGGGACAGCAGGTAACCCTGGTGACCATGCCCATGTCGCTGCTGGGGTTTCCACCTTTTCCATTTTCCGATCTGGGATATTTCCGGGACTCACATCTGACTTTACAGGCCGACACATACAAACGGTCACTATATAGCATAGAAATTCACTTGTTTGCCTAAATAATTTGCTTATTATTGTGGCAATTTCCTTGCTTATTCTGTTTATTGTGTCATTTAGGTATTTCTGTTACAGAAATAACCAATTCATGCTACCATTACATTACATACGGGATATCATTGTGTCCTACAATCGTAGCACATCAGCCATTTCTAATCGTTTTTCGGGACACAACTGTCCATGGAGAGACTGCCCCAACCAAAGTGGGACAGGTGGTGACCTTAGTCGCTGCTCCTATGTCGGTGCGGCGCTGACATGCGACTGTACACCTTCTCTGAGTGTAAACACTGACAGTGCATTGCGGGACGAAGGCGGTCTTATGCGTATCCTTTGCTCCTTGGACGGGTACACTTATGCCTTCGTGGCTTCTATTTGCTTCTCCGTTAATTTGGAACGGTGACTATGTTGCATACTGTACGTGCGTTTCATTCTGCACGGGACCTGGCTGCTGCCATTACTATTGTGGGCGGACCGTGGCTGTCAGCACATTAGGTTGCTCACCTCATGCCGGCTTAGACACGCCTCCAGACGCATCCTACCTGGGCTCGCTCACGTACACTACGCACGTGTCTGTGATTCCGGTGCACTCTCATTAATATGTATATGGCGCTACTGCGCCGGATATTCCATGCACCGCCGGCGCAGGCCTTACGCCGGCCTTGCGCCGAGCTTCATGAATCCTGGGGTATGTCTTTTTTAAATATCGAACTTTGGTTCACTACTTCATGTTGGCATTACACAGTTTTCTTACTGATAATTCATTTGAAATTTGATTAGAGTTTTTGAACTTGGATTTTCTACTATTGTAATTAAACACAATGTAGATTAGTTGGTGCCTTTATTACTGTTTCTTGCCATTTAATCTTTAGCTGATGTTTGTAGCAGCAATACCCTTTAAGAAGAAACATTTTCAACTGACATCACCTACACACAATGGAATTATTTTTGGCCAAAAGATGAGAGAGGGCCACTCCAATTACATACTAAGATTTCCCCACAGAAGGACACTAGAAAGGAAATAATCTGGAGTCACCTGTAACTGTTATAGCTGAAACTGTTTACAGACTGTATTGAAACTTTATCTAGAACGTCAGTAGTTTGTATGTACACCTGCCTAAGTACTAGCTATGTCTTTTGGATGCATTTCTAGGCATCTCCTTCCTTGTGTGACTTGTTTGATATACTGGTCATGCTATCATGACATCTGTGCAGTCCTTATCTGTATGTAAAGAGGAGCTGCTGCCCCGCCAGTAGCTGTAGGGTCCTAATTAGGTGAAGTAATGCTGCATGAGCATACACTGAGTGTTTCATTATCCAAATATATTACAATCAAAAGGGTTATACTTACTGTTAGGCATGTATCTAGGTATATAGAGTAAGTTACACACACCTGTGTATGACCTGACCGAATGATACATATTGCTCACCTGCTGCCTATAGCAGCCTCACAAAACAAACCACAGAAATGCTGGACTGTAGTAAAGAGCCTTATCAAGCCAGGTGATAAACCCTAACCAAACTTATTTCCTTCTAATTCAAACTATAACACTGGCTGCAAATTTGACTGTCATAATGTAAATAAATTATATCTACTCCTCCCCCAACAAGGTTAACATTCACTCCCACAACCTCTGAAACACTGACAGACTAAACAATTTCTTTCTCACAGACCAGTACCTGCTGACAGTAAAAACAACCCTTTTTAAGCTAAAACCAACAACACTGTCCCCACAAAATTTTCCGGCGCGCTACTTAAAATGTTAATAAATTCTTTAGCTTATCCAGTGTTTATGCTTGTAAAAAAACTTCATGAAATAATTTTATGCTCCTTATATCTGGAATCAGACATATATCATCCCATTGCCCAGATATGCCCCCGGATTCAGCAAGCTCTGCATGGAGTGCAGGAATAGAGCAAGAGCTGCTGCACGCAATATGGCTGATGAGCAATCCAGGAATGAGCTCCTGGGACATGCATGAGTGCTCCTACACTATTCCTACACGGACACCACTGCAATATGCTAATTACCTCATTTGCAGGTGAAAACCATGCAAATGAGGTGAATTAGTGATCTAGGAAGCAGACAGGCATCTGTGCAGGAATAGTGTAACCTGCAAAAATGTATTTGGTTACTAACCGAATACATTTCTGCAAATTTCAAAACAGAGGCATGACAGCTCTAAGGAAAACATATATTCACTGTAGTTGGCATGCCAATAGGCAAATATATGGCCATTGGCATGAGAAATAGTTGCAAAATTATAAAAAAAAACTTTCTTTTTTGGCTGATTTCGGCCGTTTAAGCATAGGACAGCGATGCGCAAACTGGAACAGCCCGAAAATAAGAACAAATTTGGAAATAAGCTTTTAAACCCAAATCAGCATTTTGCCATAATAGTCAATGGCATGCATAATACAACAAGTACTACATTAAATTTCTTTACATTTGGTGTAGCTTGTTGGATTTCCTTTTGGCTCCTTCAGGTCCTGCTTTGTGGATTTAGCAGTTGTTTGTCAATTCGTGTTTTGAAGTTTATAATACAATAATACCAGGGAATAGTGGTTGCTAAGGGGAGAGGCTCAGAGTGAGTGTGGTAACTAGGAATTAGCATTCTGTTTATGCAAATGAGGGGATTGATACTGAATCACAGATTTCCGCTCAGTGTTAGCTTGCACCCATCCGTGTAGGTGCAGCAACACCATTGTATAAGAGGTAGATGACCTCATAAGGGGAGTGTCATGCATGCTGTAAGCTTATTGGAGCTCTGTGGCCTGTCTTTGTCCTTAGTAAAGCACAGCTAAGGAAGGGGGTGTATCAGAGGCTGCCTAGCAGTGTTTGCATTGCCTAAATGGGTGTGCGCGCCGTGCACAGGTTTTAAGAAAAAAAAAAAAAAAACAGGAAATAGCAGCTCTGTTCAGGGTGGCCGCGGTGGTGCAGCAGTTAGCGTGGCCACCTCACAGCAAGAGGTTCTCAGGTTCGATTCTCGGCTGGGGTGCATTCTGTGCAGAGACTGCATGTCCTCCCTGTGGTCATGTGGGTTTTCTCCTGGTGCTCTGGTTTCCTCCCAAAGACATGCTGTAGTTGGATTGGATACTCTAAATTGGCCCTAGACATGAGTGTGTGCATGTGTGTGCCTTCCGTGGAAGGCTGGGTGCTGGGCTGGCAACTTGACACCATAAAACTCCACTGCCACTCATGAGTGGACTGGTGATCTGCTGTGGTGACCCCTAACTGGGAAAAAGCCAGAAGAAAATAGCAGCTCTGTTCACATCTGAGCACTAGGTATGCTCGCTGTATCTCAGGGGGTATACAGGAAGGCAATGGGAAGGGAAAACAGCAGTAGGAAGGCAATCAATGAGAACTAGCATAGCTGGCAGGTGAAATGTATCAGAATCAGCCAATTACACATGGAACAGCCTAGCACACTACTATAAACTATGCAAACACCTTCCAGTCTATTTTTTCCCACAAACTCTACACCACCGGTGTACACAGATGGGGAAATTTTACCTGACAAAACTAACAAAATATTAGGGGCTGCTGTTGCTCTCATACATCAATATGTGCAAGAGGTTGAGGGCGATGAGGATATGAATGCTGAAGACCAACCCACAGTGAGGAGAAAGAGAAGAGTGTACAGACCCAGGGTAACCTACCAGGGGCTACATGAGCTGGAGATATTGGAGCACTATAGGGTGGACAGGGACATTCTACAGCAAATTGTTGAGCTGTGCCGGCCATCCCTCACACACAGAACCAACAGAGGGGAGCCCATCTCAGTGGATATCAAGGTATGTGTAGGCTTAAGAATACTAGCCACAGGTACCTTCCAAAGGGCAACTGGAGATATCATTGGGATCTCATAGGCATCAGCATCCAGGGTACTCCACCAGTTCCTGAATGCCATGTCAGCACATGTTGGTGAGCACATATATTTTCTCAACACCCATGAGGCGTTGACCAGCAATATGCGTCTCTTCCACCAAATAGCAGAATACCCTGAGGTAGGGGGTGCTACAGACTGCACGCACATACACATCAAAGTACCACCCAGTGAGTAGGGTAGGGTCTACATAAACCGCAAGGGCTTCCCCTCCATCAACTGCCAGGTCATGTGTGATGCCCAGGGCATTATCTTGAATGTGTGCTAGCAGCCCTGGAAGCTATCACGACTCCCACATCTGGCATATGACACAGCTGTACCAGTCATTTGCCAGTGGGGACATCCCATACAGCCACCTAGTGGGAGATGCTGGTTAGGCACTGGAGCTGTGGCTGATGACACCCATCAGAAATGCACACACACCCGAACAAGAACTCCATAAGGAGGCACATGCACAAATCAGAATCATAATAGAGCATGTGTTTGGAATGCTCAAGTCACGGTTCCACTGCCTGGACATATCCGGTGGAGCCTTGCAGTACTCTCCAGCTACATGTACACAAATGTTCATAGTATGTGCCATGCTACACAATATGATCTTGCAGAAATAGCTGCAGCAGGAACAGCACTTGGCAAGGCAACACAGCCCTCCAGCATTGCCAATGCCATCACAGGCAGAGAAAGACTCTGAGGAGGAACAACTTGAGCCTGCCCAGGTAGGCAGAAGGCATGCCCAGTATGCCCAGGCCTTGGCAAAGAGGCAACGCATAGCACATATACTGACACGGTAGGGACCCAGGGAATGACACCTCTCTCTGACTCACACATACAGTAAAAGGGATGTCAAACATGACACTACCTTGCTTTAGTATGTATAGGGAGTGTACGATGTGCATCCAACATAGTTATCCCTCCAGCACCGTCGTCAGTACTGGCATAGCCACAAGGTAAGTCACTCTTCCTAATAATTGCTGAATGGAGTAGTATGTTCAGATAGTTGTATCTATGGTATAGATGTGAACATGCAAGGGAATTGGGTGGCTGAATGGGATGGCAGAAGATAGTGTACACCTATATGGGCAGCATGAAATCCAAAACAAATACTGGCGTCATCATACTAGGCAGTACTAGACAAGGTGACAAATCACACTGCAGTACATGTGGTGGCCCAAATGTGTGTCCATAGGACACATACATGCATGTCAGTGAGGCACACATACCCACCACCAGCCTTAGCCAGCAGGACAGGTGTAGATAACCATAAAGAAAGGCTGTGTTAAGGCCTCCAATTGATGGCAATGGTTAACAGCCCCCTTCTAGACCTACACAGACAGACTACAACAGGTCTGGTAGTTGTATGTTAGTTCTGAAGAATAAGAAGTCTGAAACTGAAATGTAGGGCAATACAACCTAAGACCTGTACTCTACTGATATGCCTCCAACCTGCATGATAGGTCAAAATACAAAATGAAATGGAAGCCAAGAGAGTACCTGAAATACCAGTGCAGTCATAGCAAATGTTTAAAGTCATCAGGTGTGATCCCCCCCAATTCTGTGCAGAAATGTAGTAACATGTAAGTGTGAGGTGTAATCACAGTGGAGCACAGATTACCTGAGCTGGCCCAATGTACAGGATAGATTGTTGCATGGGTACAATATGCAGTGGTCCATGTGTTAGGTTGTTTTGTGTTCAATATTGTCTGGAAGTGATAAGCATGTAGGCATGGAGGGTTGTGCCTCGGTGGTCTATGGGCAGTACTGTGGATGATAGGGCCATGTTCCGACAACTGCAGTGCAAACTACAATGTTCTCAGCAATACCCATGTCAGCAGTCGTCCATACTCACTGTCCAGATGTCAATATCTGTCACCATCTTTAAGATGGACATGCCATGAATGTGGGCCCAAACATACACACAGTACAGAGGTGGAAGTACCCAAGACAAAGTACATAAAATGTAACTGTCAACTGCACACAACTTTGGAATCGTACATACAGGTTACTAGCACATTAGATGTCTGTGTAGTATGGAATAGTGATGTAGTCTGCCCAATCACTGGTAGAGCACAAAAGGCACAGTTATCAAGTAATGAGAGACTGCCTATGTCCCCGCACAAGGCAGCATAAGGGGAATGTCCCATGTATATCTGTGAGTCAGCTGCAAGAAGCTTCCATATCACACATGCACTCAGCTCACCCTACCATCAGCCACAAGTTTATCACAGGTCATATCCTTGTTGTTGGGAATGAGTACAGTATGACCCCCACTTCTGTATAGGAATACCCACAGAATGCAGCATGCTGAAGTGGTGTCCCATGCATGTGTGTCCCTAGCTGTAAGCAGCACCCTGCTAGCTTCCAGACCAATGGATTAATATGGACAGGAACTATTGCCATTAACACCTCGCACACTTACCCTGTCACCCCAGGGGAATCCAATGGCTTGCAACCTGGGAATGTAGGAGTGACAGAATGCACTGACCAGCTAAAGATAGCCTGCATCACTACCAAATGCCTTACAGTCCTATGTCAAAGCCCTGTGCCTCACCTGTACTGCCATTGTATGTTATCTCATGGGGTCCCAACTAACAACATAACACAGTCAACAGAACACAAATGCAAGGCCATGTTGACAAATCCCAGTAGCATGCCCACCATGTCCTACTGCATGAACTGTGGACCAACCCCTAAATACCACTGGGATGAAGGGACAACTATAGCAATACTTCTCAGCTATCACTCGCATAATGTTAGGAAGAGGATAGAATAACAGAGTGGTGGGTGTAGAAGCAAGGACGTTATGGAATGTGTTTAGTCTGAAACTCTGGTGTGTGCCCATACTACCTCTGCCTGCAAACCCAGTAATGCATGGCTACAAACCTGCTTGTAAACCACAATGTGAAGGGAAACTGACCAGATATATGAGCGCTGCCTCTGGGTAACCTGGGTGAATCTGTACAGCTGAGAGGTATGGCCACAGCAGGATATGGCCATTCTGTTACATCAATATGTGTACAAGAAGGGGATCCTCAGCCACCATAGTATCTGTACAGCTGAGAGGTATGGCCACAGCAGAATATGGTCATTCTGTTATGTCGATATATGTACAAGAAGGGGAAGTCACCATAGTACCAAGGTGCTGGACCATTTACACAGACCCATCAGTAAGTGTCTACAGCTACCCCTCCAGAGTAGCATGAGTGTGCAAGAATATGTAGGCTGCAGACCACAATACTGGACACAGCTTCATTCATCTTGTATTTCCCAGGAAATAACTGTGAGCAAATAAGTATATCTTTCAGTAGTTGATGACATAATACATCACCGTGTAAAACACTACATATGTCTGTATATCTCTGCTAACACCAACCATGTAACACAAGCAGCACAGACAGCAATAATTACAGTATCCGACTATCTGTCACCCATTGTGACTCCACATTGTCAACCTATCTACAGATATCCTGCAGAAACAGGTTGCTAGCTGTAGGTGTAAAACACCAAACCCTGGACTGGTGTACAACTTACCTGGAATGTATTCACACACTCAGTACAGAAGGTCATACTGGGCATGCTCCTAAACTTAGAGAAATGAAGCCCATGTCTGACAACACAGTGGACTATACATATCTGTCAGTCGCAGATGTCTGTGCACACACACCACATTGTACACCATTCATGCTTTGCACACACATTGGATAGGAATACTCACACATATCTAAGGCCAACACACTATAATATGTCAAACATAAACACACACAGATACAGGGAAGTGAGAGACAGACCATGACAGAGAGATTCCCATTATGATGCTTGTGCCCCCCACGACACATCCAATTGGTCAATATCACATGATGTGCTCATATCAATCACTGTCGACATTCCTTTTGGTAGCCCTCAGCCCTATAGTGTTTATGGTGCTTGTGATAACTGTGTAACATGATAGTACAAATCAGTATTCATCTAGCATTTGTATACCCAATCCTGGCAAATGTAAAGTTGTATGTGACTGAGTGTGTGTGTGTGTGAGTGTGTGTGTGTGTGTGTGTGTGTGTGTGTGTGTGTGTGTGTGTGTGTGTGTGTGTGTGTGTGTGTGTGCGTGTGTGTGTGTGTTTTTCCAGAGGAATGGTTTATGTCCCGTTCACATACACTAGAATTCCCATTGCCTATGTTACCACTGATGCTGATGTCAGTCACCTTGAAATAACCTTCTGGCCAAGTCTCGGCCCTATAACCTGCCTGGCTCTTGCAATACATGTGTAATACCATAGTGTAGAAAACTAGTTAGGTAGGAGTTCTAATCCCAGACATAACAACTGGGAAACTGTGTGTGTGTGTGTGTGTGTGTGTGTGTGTGTGTGTGTGTGTGTGCACGCGCGCGTGTATGTGTGGAGAGTGGAGAGGAATGATTTTGAGGCCATTCACACTCACTACACCTCCCATTGCCCTACTTTAGCATGCCTGCTGATGTGAGTCACCTTGGAATAACCCTTTGGACAAATGCCAGCTCTATAAGCTTTGTGGCACTTGCGATAACTGCATAATGCTGTAGTATAGCATACTGTTTAGATAGAAGTTCTAATCCCAGACATGGCAACTGTGTGTTTGTGTAAGAGAGTGTGTGTGTCTTTGATGATACCTGATTTTATGGACATTGACACTTACTACTCTCCCATTACCCCTCCTTTAGCACTGCTGCTGATGTTAGTCATCTTCAAAGATACCTGTGGAGAGTTCTCTAACATATTAACTTAATGGTGCATGCCATACATGCAGAACATTATAATGGCAGTAACAACATAGGTATGGGCTTGAATCTTATCTGTGGCAGGTGTTTGTGTACAAATGTATGTCTGTATCTCAAAGATGTTGGCCCCATTTACACCCAGTACACATCTCAGAGCCTGATTTTAGCAGTCCTGCAGATATCATCCACCTTAGAAGTAACTGTTGCCAACCCAAAAGGAGGATGAAACTATATGTATATGACCTGCAGATAAAGGTGGGCCCATAGTTGTCATGGATAGTGTGTTTTATGTTAGCAAAATGAATGAAATGTTAAATGATGGTATCTCTTACAGGATAATTGTTTATGAAGATGTACATAGAATAGTTACTTGGATTAAGACTACTTTGCAGGAATGTTCAGCAATGAGACTATTGGAGTTGAACTTATATGAATATTTTATAATAGAGGACCCACTAATATCGGTGATGCAAGGCATACCCAAAGTCCATAAGAACCCCATAGACCAACCCATGAGGCCTATAGTCTTTGGCAAAGGATGATGTACAGAATCCATTTCTATATATTTAGAAAAAGTTTTAAGACCATATGTAGATCAGAATTGTTTTATTTTGAGGGACTCAAAATAATTTTTAATGGACCTATACCAATATTACCATACAAATATGGCACTCAGAGGTAATATTATGGTGACTTTGGATGTACAATCCTTATTTACAGTTATTCCGAATAACAAAGGTATAGTCATGCTACAATATTATTTAAGAAAACATTTCAATTTAGAAGCAGTAAAGAGAGATATGATAGCACTACTGATGGAACTTGTTTTAGAGAATAATATATTTACTTTTGGAAACCAATTGTACCTGCAAGAACATGGAGTAGCCATGGGCGCTCCATGTGCTAACAGTTATACCAATATAGTTATGGTGGCAGGGAACAAGAACATATAGTAGAAGGTAATTTTAGAGCATATATAAAATTTTATAGACGGTTTGTGGATGACCTCTTTTTCATTTGGGAAGGCTCCATAGAACAACTGTTACAGTGTGCTGAACATTTAAACTGTACATCTACATTTTTAAAAGTTTCCTCAAAATATTCTAGCAAAAGTATAGATTTTGTTGATGTCACCATTAACATTACAGAAGAAGGGAAAATAACCACAGAGATATATAGAAAAGAATGCTATGAGAACACCTATCTATATAGAACTAGTATGCACCCACATCACATTTTTAATAATGTAGTAAAGGATCAAGGCATTAGACTATCAAGACTGTGTATAAAAGAGGAAGATTTTGAGAAAGAAATGACACTTTTGGAAGAAAGATTTATGAAGAGAGGGTATCATAAGGATAAATTAGAATCCTAAATCAAGTTAGAGGTAGTACAGATATGACAGGTAGACCCTACTTCTCAGAAAGGATAGAAGACAATAGAAAGTATATGGGTCATTATAGACGCAACCGAGATAATGTACAGCACAAAATGACAGTTAAATATGCTAATAATATGCAAGTAGCAACAGATATTTTTGGAAATATTGGCTTGTATTAATGGCTGATCCTGAAATTAGAAAAGTGGTAGGTGGTTATCCATCTTTTGTTTATAAAAATATGACTAACATGTAGATAATGTTATGCTATTCTAATGACACTAAGAAAGGACCTAAAAAGGGGGTTAAACCATGTAATAATTGTAACTCCTGCCAATATGTAGAAGTATTGAGGGAGTTTTTCCATCCAGATCAGAAGAAAACTTTTTGGTTTAATAAGGAAGGAACATGTGACACTGAACATCGTGTCTATCTTGCTATCTGTGAAACATATAAGGCCTTTTATGTAGGCAAAACAGATAGAAAGTTTAAATTTAGAATTAGGGAACATCTATATGATATACAGAAGCGGGTTTCTACAAATGCCTTAGCCAAACATGTTATGAATACCTCTAATTTACACACATTTAAGTTTTATATAATAGAAAATACCAGGGTTAGCAATAGGCTAGGGGATATTAGTAATAAAACAGAAGTAAATAAGACAAAATGGATAATTAGATTAAGGGCTGATATAGGCAAGGGACTAAATGATAAAGTCCCGATAAAACCTATTCTAAAAGCTAGACCACTTAGGAAGCAATATAAAGTTTACTTATAGTTGTCAATTTTCATACATCATTTATACACCCTCATATATGGGTTTTCAGTGTAACAACTAACTCCCCCCCCCTTTTTTCACTAGACATTCTATCAGTTCACTATTCAGGGACAGTTTGCATATTTATTGTTTATTCAGGCATAGGTTTTTAGTTTTTATAACAAACACACATATTTTTATATATTATATCTAGTCAATAATTTTGTATGTATTTTAAATGTTTTTATCTTTTATTCCATGAATGCTTTCACATGTATTAAGTTTAGTTCTTCTGTGTTTTGTAATATGTCTTTAAATTGTGGTATTTTTGGTAAGAGATTTTTTATTGGATATTTCTTTAACTAATTAAATAATGCAGTATTTAAATGTTCATGTTAGATGCCATTGGAAATACGTCTGAAGAAGCAGTGGATTACACTGTGAAAGTGCTTACGTTATTTCTAGTTTAATAAATAGACTACTTTTATCACCAAAGAAGGTGCCATTGCTTTACTGGGAACATATAACACAGTGCCATAGTATTGCCTTACATCTTTATATTTTCAAACACCTTCAAAGATACTTTTGGACAACTCTCTAACATGTAAGCTCCATGGTGCATGCCATAAATGTGGAGCAATGTAATAGCAATAACTACATAAGTATGGGTTTGAAGCTCATCCATGACAAGTGCTTTTGTGTGTACATATGTATGTCTGTACCTCAAAGATTTTGGCCCCATTTACACCCAGTACACATCTCAGTGCCTGATTTTAGCAGTCCTGCAGATATCATCCACCTTAGAAGTACCTGTTGCCAATCATAAATCATGTAAGGTCAGTGGTGCATGTGGTAAATTCATGACCATAATGGTCCTTAAAGATTGTTAGGTAGACATTTGAACCTCAACCCTTGTAAATGTGTGTGTAGGGTAAAGTTATTTTTGGGATCTCTCACCCACTACATCACCCAATGCAGTATTTGCAAGGGCTGGTGATGTTCCTCACCTTAGAAGTACCTTGGAACAACATCCATACTCTATGCTCCATGGCGCGTGCGATAAATGTGGTACACCATAATTGCAATACATTGATAGACAGGGGTTTGAATCTTAGTACTGGAAAGTGTGTATGTGTTTGGGTGTGTCTATCATCAGTATTCTGTGTGGGGGCTGCTGTGATTGTGTAATAACAGAATCCATTGAGGAGTGTTTTTTGGCTACATTATTATGCTGAGGGCCTAGTATATGTCACAATGTCCACCTTACAAGGCCAACAGATGTGAAACACCAGAGAGGTTGATGTAGACAATCCATAGCCCTACATGTGACAGTATGGACTGGTGATCAATATAGGCAGCCCTTCTATTACTCAGAGAACACTCTCCACCCACGTCTCATACACAAATACACTTGGCTAGGCAACAACCACTATATTGGGAGTTCCCTGCATATTGCCTCACAGATAGTAACCACGGTGTGAATTCAGTGGACTACATGTCTGTTGACCACAACAGTGCCACTGACATCAGAAAGTACTTTGATGTGTTACATCTCCTTGCTGAGTGTGTGTTATCCAGCAAGTAAAAGGACATGGCACCCTGTTCCATTCCCTCAGTAAACAAATAAATGTGTACAGTGGCCCTTTTGCCATGTTCCCCACTGGACGCCTGCAACAACTGTAGAGTCTGCAAACATACCCCACAAAGGGAATATCATGCCTTATACACATGCCCTGTATGGACAGATGCCACTAACTCCAATGAATACCCGTATCATGCTGTCAATGTAGGTGCAAGCATGACCTCAGTTACATGACCATGTCTCACCAAATGAGGTCAGGAATGCTACATCAGAAGACAACAATCTGTCCACACAACATGCCCCACAGACTTCATATACACTTCCACATGTCAAAGAATATGTATGTGGGACATGTACACAACCCAGACACTGTCCATGTTATGGAATATAGATCACATAGATGGGAAGCAGTGCAGATCACTGGCCACCCACAATAGTAACCCAGATGATAATTCCAGGCTAGTAGCACTGCACGAAGCTTCAGAGACCATCCATGTGCAACTAACAGTGGGCAAAACTGCCATTCAGTTTGTAGCCTGCTACAGACCACCCTCCCAAACACAGGAACCTCACTCAGCTTTCCTGAGAACACTGGAGAATATGAAGGTCTCTCCAAACATGATTATATTGGGTGACTTCAACTACCCAAACATCGATTGGGAAAACTACTCAAGCCCAAACACCCTCACCCAACGGTTCCTAGAATTTATAAACTCAAATTCTATGGAACAACTGGTCACCACTCCCACAAGAGGGGAAAACATACTGGATCTGGTCATCACCAACATGGGGTCTCTATGTTCCACACCAGAGGTATACCCCTCATTGGTAAGATCAGACCATAAACAAATCTCACTGGACATCCATATTCCATCCCCACCTCTAGCCAAGGAAACCACAGTGAAGAACTTCTCAAAAGCAAACTTCACACTTCTCAAAACTGAGGTGGAATCCTTCAAAGCTCCCGGGCCAGTGGACAATATGGCCCAAAATGCAGAATCCTTTACAAAAGCATTCTATGGACATCTACAGGAATGCATGGAACATGCTATCCCAAATAAAACCAAGACTCACTCTTCCAAAGGCAGGAGACCTGTCTGGTGGACCCCAGCCATAAATAAGCTATACAACAGAAGGAGAAAGCTACTACATGACAGAGCTACGATCCCTCATAAAATCTTCTAAGGCCAGCTTTGAAAGAAAAATTGCACAAGACACTAAAGATAATCACAAGGCCTTCTTTAGTTATGTCATAAACCTGGGAGGCAACTCCCAGATATGCTCTGAGTTAGTGCAAAATGACAAAAAATTCACTGAACCCACAGACATTGCCAACATCCTGGCAGAAAGGTTCAGTGCAAACCCCCCCCATCCCCCCCAAAAGAGCAAATGTCTATCCCAACAGAGTGTAGACTTCCTGAGATCACAGATGCACAGGTGAGAGCTGCCCTCTCCAAAGCTAAAAACACAGCATCAATGGGACCAGACGGTGTCCTGGGCTGTGTCTTACATGAGCTCCAAGAAGAACTAAACCCTCATATAAAGTCACTGTTCAATCTCAGCCTTACTACAGAATATGTTCCCAAGGAATGGTGTACAGCAACAGTGGTCCCACTCCACAAAGGTGGTGCCAAAACAGACCCTGGAAACTATCGCCCTATAAGCCCGACTAGCCTGGTCTGCAAAGCTATGGAGCGTATCATCATGGAAATCATAAACAAAGACATTGGGAACCTCCAGACACTGGTTCCTACCCAATTCGGCTTCATTAAGGGCAGATCTTGCCTCTTGTACCTGGTCAACTTCTTTGAAACAGTTACCAAAGCCATAGATGAAGGGAAGGTAGTCCACACAGCCTACCTGGACCTTGCAAAGGCCTTTGACACAATACCCCACTCGGGCATCATAAATAAGCTCACCAGCTTGAATATCAACCCCTATGTCACAAGATGGGTTGCAAACTGGCTCAGAGATAGAACCCACATGGTCAGAATAGCAGGTGCCATGTCAGACTCTAAACCAGTTACAAGTGGTGTCCCACAAGGCTCAGTCCTGGGACCTCTCTTGTTCGGTATATATTTCTCTGAGGTACAGGCTAACATGGGTGGACTATGGCTGACCAAGTCCGCAGATGACTGCAAACTGGGTGCTATAATCCACTCTCTGAATGACACAAGCATCCTCCAAAAGGGTCTCACAGAGACGGATAACTGGTGCCAGAGCCATGGCCTAAAGCTAAATGCCAAAAAGTGCATAGTCATCCCCTTTGGAAAAAACAAAGTGCCCACAAACTACCACATAGGTGGTAATCCATTAAGTACAGAAGAAGTAATTAGGGACTTAGGGACCCAAGTAGATAGCAATCTCTCCTTTGACAATCACGTTGCCAAAGTGGTTAGAAAGACCTTCTATATAGCCCACCTTATCATGAAAGGGTTCACATCTAGATCAAGAGAGGTCATTGTGCCCTCTACTCTTCACTTATCAGGCTCATAATTGAGTACAATGCCCCGTTTGGGATGTACCTTACCCGACACCTTTAGCAACTGGAAAGACCCCAAAAGTATCTCACCAAGAGGATCAAGGGGCTCAAACAGATGCCCTATGCAGTTCGGCTAAAGAAACTCCAGCTCTACTCAGTTGCGTACCGCCTACTCAGAGGCGATCTGTGTCTGACGTATAAAGCTATGTCCAACCCAGAATTAATGGACATGCTTCACCTCCGGAAATCTAAATCCCTTAGAGCTACACGCTCCAGGGACTTGAACCTCAGCACAGAAATAAACAGGACATGCTGGATGGACAGATTCATATCCCAGAGGCTTCCCTCACTCTGGAACAAAATCCCAATCCATGTCAGGCAGAGCCCCTCACTAACCCTCTTCAAGAGAAATCTTGACGAATTGATGGGAGATTGTAAGTTTACCCCTGGGATCTCTTCGGTGTCGCTGCTTGACAGAGGTACAGTAAACAAACCTTAAAAGGGCTACCTTCTGTGACCTACTATACAGAGGCACAGTCAACTAATCTAAAAGGGTGGTGAAATCCAAACACACTCTGGCTAGGCTTATAAATGCCCTAGGGCAGATAGCCTAGTATCAACCTATGAACCTATGAACCCATGAGTGGATGGTGAATACAATATCCACCCCTGGGGACCACTCCAGGGATTACACGCCTGAGACACACTGGAGATATTGTCATGTGGCCTGATGCCAAGGTATTCCCTTGGCCTAGCCTTGTAGAGCCTTCAGGCCCATTCACCTACTACACACCTGTGAAGCAATGAAACCATGGATCTCATGGATCTCATTACTGGCAAGTGTGTGTGTGTGTGTGTGTGTGTGTGTGTGTGTGTGTGTGTGTGTGTGTGTGTGTGTGTGTGTGTGTGTGTGTGTGTGTATATGTGTGTGTGTATGTATATGTGTATATATGTGTGTGTGTGTGTGGAGATGAATTTATTGGCAATTGTAACAGTGATTGGGTGGTATATCTTGCAACATGTGCATGCAGTTCATTCTATGTTGGACAGACTTCACGACCACTTTGATTACGTATGTCTGAACACCGTAGTGACATACGAACTAGAAGGGAGACTAATGCCCTATTCTGACATAACACACAACAGAATTCAGCCAGGTTCCAGTTTACCATCATTGACAGAATTCTGGGTGATAGAGCCAACAAACAAGGATGGCATTCCATTCTCACTAAAAAAGATAAGTATTGGATCATCAAACTGGGGGCTTTGTTTTCACCCGGCTTGAATGATCATTTATAAAGTTATGTGTTTTATTTAAATTTTATTTATCACAATGTACAATGGATATTTTATTTTATTGTATAACTTTATATTTTCTCTTTGTCTCTCATATGGGAAACAAGTTGACTGTGGGGAAGAACACTTTGGGAAGAATCCTATTGGATGACTCATGCTATATATATATATATATATATATATATATATATATATATATATATATATATATATATATGTGTGTGTGTCACTTCACAGTCAATATTCTTTTATTCCTACTGAGGAAAGCCTGTTGGCTGAAACCAGTCTGGGTGTATATTATATTCAATAAAAGTTTATATACTTTACTTATCAGCCTTTTGGATGCTTTTTGATGCTTTACACTGAATTTGGTGCTGGAAATAAATTCAATCAAAACTAGTTGTGGGTGTGTAAATGCCCTCTTCCCCAATGTACAGCTGTACAGCAATACTGGTGTTGGTATATATACATGGGTGTGGCTGTTGTGGGCACATTCACCCACATTGGGGTTATTGTTTTGCATATCCCCCTGCTTAGAGTGCCCTTATATTGTACAGTTTATGTTAACAGGTTAAGTAGTTGTTAATCAGCATTTATATCACGTCATCTAAAGCCAAAAACACTGAACACCATTTAATCGAACCTAAATAATCTAAAGCACACAATATCGAACATTCAGAACAGCAAATTTTTTCCCAGGGAAAAAAAATTGCTATTCCGAAACACATTCACACAACACAGGCACACCAAAAAAACAGCAATCCACACACTTACACTTAAAATCATACATCTAACCCTACACTAAACTATACAAACACTACTATCTATCAACTTACCTTAACCCAACCATAACCCTAAGGTCCATCACTATCGCACCCTAACCCTAACTCACTTAACTCTCCCCTAACCCTAAACTCTGTCACTATCACACACTCACCTCACCAGCGACCTAACCCTAACTCACATAACCCGTGCCCTAAACCTAATGTCCACACAATCACACACTTACCTGAACCCCCGTAACTTTCCACCTCAGTGCTAAATATAGCAAAGCCACAGAAACGGACAACCAAATTATTTCCCTTGGAAAGAATTTGATGTTCTGCAGCTTCGCTATTTTTAATGTTCGCTGCATAGGGTTCGACATTGTGGCATTCAACGTTATCGGCTTTTGATAATGTGATATGAACCCGTTGAGCACACTATGTGTGTTTTTACACCACCCCACACCCTCCAAAGCTGGGGGCTGTGCCACCACACCAGCACACCTATGTTTACCTACTCCAGGATTGCACTACAGTGGGAAGAGGACATATACCCTGCCAGTACCATTGTCAATAACATTAAACTGGCGGACTGATTATTTACTGATGTAATGTTTTGGCAATTTGGTCTTAGTGGAATTACATAGACCAAAACGAGTTCAGTGCAAAATGATGTACATCCATGTGAACAATATTCTCTGTGTATTGCATCAACACCAAAGCCACTGTGTGTGTTTTATTCACAAACATTTGGTGTGTGCCACCCAGTCCACTTACCATTGACCACTGTAGAAGAGCTGCTTATATCAGCAACCATGCACTCATCTGTATACACACCTCAGACCTATCAGCCATGTGGCACATGCAGTAACTGTTATACAGATCTTTTACCTGTGTTCAGCTGTACCCAGGTTATGACACAGTTAATGTCACTACAGTGCCACACCCCTTGTAGGAATGGACACCAGACCAACATACTGCTAACACACAGACACGTAGAACACAAACAGAATACATTATGGAGACCACAATCAGTCAGTGTTAATAACACCTATAATGCATCATGGCTGGACAGCTACACAAGCTGATGTGTAAGCATTAATCATTCCAGCTGAAAATACGTTAAACAGCATTACATTGCTAAACCTTAGGACATTCACTCTGTGCATCAGAACCATATTAACATGTCCCTGCATCAATGGTATGGATGACAGGGATGTGGCACAGGTATCATCATATGCACAAGATGTGTTGTGGGTTTGCAGAGGCCTGGGCTGAGCTATTTGGTTGACATCATGTGTGTGGGTTAGGGGGTACTTTATTAAATGGGCTGTGCAGATGTGCTGTGTGTAGGTATGGAGGTGCCCCAGCTGTGTTGGTGATGTGGGTGTGTGTATGTATGCACACATTTCTGCCATGTGGCTTCACCATACAGGAGTTTGTTGGAGAGCTGCAAACCGTACATGGCAGGGTGTATAGTTTACCGTGTCTGGCCACGGGCATGGGAACTGTGCCTGCCTAGGGGTCCACGGGCACTACCAGGCAGAAGCACACATATGGTACTCTTCTCTGATGATGACACTTGCCCACTGGATCCACATCCCTCTTGGGACCAGCCAGGACCACGTGCACATGGCCTGCTGTATTGTGGTGTGGACAGCACCCCCCTGCAGTGCTGGAGCTAGTACTGCCACTACAGGAGCGGCTGTGAGTTGTTGCACATCCACGTAGACCTCCACCTGTCAGTGTGGTGTTGTTGACCTATGTCCATGTGGCCGATGCCCTACTCCCACCACATGTTCTACCGCAGACACTACACAGTTGAGGATTCCCACCATCTCACCCAACTGTCTATCCATGACCTCTGCAAAATAACAGTGGGCACCTGCAAGATCACGGATGTTGTTAAGTACAGCAGGAAGAGTACCCCTCTGGAGCTTTAGACTATCTCTGGTGTAAAGTTCCATACAAGTCTGTGTCTCTATTATGGCCCAAAACATGCGCCTGGTGACACCTGCTGTGGCATTTCTGCCAGGGGCATGATGGCCAGCAGACCTCCTATGAGCACCCCTGTACCTCTGCCTGTGTGGTACCTCCCCGGTCATCCAGCTATGGCTGCTGTGTACAGACACACTTGCCATAGTCACCACACTTTCCTGTCCCATGCCACCACCCACCAACTATCCCTCATCTATGGCCACCGGTGATGGGGCATTGTGACTGTGTGCGGGGATGGGGTGGATAAAAGTGGGATGTCAATCCATGGCACAGATTCAGCCCCTGACAACTCTGCCTGTGCCTCACTATGCCTATCATTATTGTCAGAGTCTGTATGGACACTAACATCAGTTTGCCTGCAGGAGGGACCCTGACCCACCTCGCCACCTGTGAGGGGGTAGACAAGAAATGTAAATTAAGACCGGTACAGTGTGGTTTACTTCTTCACACACACACCCACACACACACACACACACACACACACACACACACACACACACACTTGCAGGTGAGGTGGCACAAAGATATTACACAGACTTCTCATTACCCAACAGTCAACATGCATGACATATAGACCTCAACAGCATGCACTGCAGCCATACTCAATCCTTGTTACCAACATTATACATCTCTGTGATGCATTAGTTGTGTTAGTAGGTGATGCCTCTTCCCCAGGAACACACTGCACCCATGTACACAATATTGCTGTGCACCTATACAACACACTGGCGTGTACAGTGCAACATATCTCACAAGTGTACACACCATTGCTGAATATGTGTATATGTGGCAGTTATGTTTGCTCTGTTGCTCACAGCCCATATGTGTTTGTCTGACACATACCTGGGATGATATGAGGGCTGATGTCAGTAATTAATGCTTGTCCTTTGATTTGCAGATCTCATCATCAGCAATGCATGCATGTGCAATAAAATCCGGTTACACTGACAGCCTTCAAAGCTTAATATGGATATGAGGCATGTACACACCCTTGTTGACATGCCAGCCTCTTCTATGATATGCAATGGGACCACAATACTGCATTTGTTAACATTACACACACCCATGTGACATATGACCTGTGCAATCCAATGCAGTATCAAACAAATGTGTTAGTCATGCAGATGCTGAACGAGATGCATACAATATGTGATTTGCATAAATGTGCACACCCTTAACACAATGGTTTGTTTAACCACCTGTTAAATGAACTACAGCAGTCACTATTCCTGGAAGGGGTATACTAGCATGGCCCTTCTTCACTTGCCATTATTTGGTTAGTCTACCCTTCAACTGTCCCCCAACTCTGTCAGATTGCAAGGTCAGCTCATGTGCACAGTCCATGGTGGTCACACAGTGGCTTCACTATTGCTGCAGAGTCAGGGTTATTTCTGGCACAATTCATATTCTTCACTGTGTTGAGATACAGCCATTCTTAGCAAGCTTTGGTGTATGCTACAGTTCACTGTTGTGTTTCAAGTCAACACTCCTTCCCATCCTCAGCCTTATTGCAGATGCTTGACAGCTATGGGCCACACATGAGTTTTATTTTGCAGTGTTCCAAATATCAAGCACCATGTGTACTGGCCTAGTTCCAGCTAATGAACAGCAAACCTAAAGGTGTACACTGACACCAGCAAGCTAAATATTAGGGATGGTGGCCCTGAGGTGGGGTGAGGTGTTGCTTGTGCACCACATGTATCTTTATGAATACTGTCTGCATGTTTGAGCCTTGGTCTCATGACACCATTACACATTGCAACACATGCCTTTGGGAGACTTGATGTTATGCTTATGCTACTTGTAAAGAGCCCTGGATGATGTATCACATGGGACAACTCTTCCGTCTAATTACCTTAACCCATAGGCCACACTTATACAGAATCCAGGCAATTGTCAACACAGGTACTGCACAGGCAGTACTTGCTAGACATTCCTGCAAGTCCCGCAGTGTTGCTGCATGTTTCTGGGCAACCTCCATGGACCAGTTTGCAACATGTTTTGTCATCTGTTTTGGATGGGCATCTTTTTCTTTTGTACTTCAATGTTGTCCCATACCAAATACACACATACGTGACTGTCTGCACTGTTTGCCATGGTATATGCAATGATGAGGTAAGGCTACTTTTCCCACTCCTGAGTTTTACCTTTCGGATATGGGATCCATTGCATGGTTTGTGAGATGTGTGCAAGCCACGGCTACCTCTGTTGTAGGTCAGTGGGCTAATGTCATGGACATACTTCTTGGACAGCAGACCATGACTTGGTGTGATACTGAGGCCCTGTACTTGATGGAAGGTGTGTACTCAAGAAGAGTGAATGCTGTCAGTACATCAGAAGCTCCTTCCACAATAGGTTATTTGGAGTGTGTTCACACATATACTTCCAGTGTTTGTTAAGGTATATATTCCCCATATTTGTTATCCTAACATAGGATTCCATATTACACATGCATTGCTCATGTTGGGATCACATTACAGGTTGTAAAAGGTGTAGAATGTGGTATTGTAATTTGCTGTTGTTTATATCAGGAACAGTTGCCGTTGTAATAGTGGTGTATATACTGTTGTAGCCACTGTATAAGGGTAATGTTTCCGACATGTCCCTACTGTAGGCCATTTGTCCCAACATTATGTTCATCTCTGTCCACACATCTTGCACTGACAGGTTGTTAGGTATACTGCAGGACTTTTACATACCCTTCAGATATGCCACCGTGGTGACCACTGTGATGCAGTGCAGTTAACACCAACAATAAGTGAACATGTGCAGCATGCATTATGGGTAGGTGTGTTAAATGTGTGCATGGCAAACAGCATGGCCATAACATGGTCGGTGTATTGGCAAACCTGAACAAAACAACTCCATACTCACCAGCTACAGGCTGCTGCCTCAGTTGCATACCAGAGGGACCTAAATATTTGTGAGACAGAAGTAATGTCAGTAGCCACACCTGTGACATTGGCACAGGGTGGGAGCAGCATTTCAGCATGACAGTACAAACCCACAATACTAGAGATTATGCACATCTGTTCATTACTACACTGCAGCAACAGACTATCTTATCTGACATATGCATGTACATACTTTACAAATGAAAATGGATAAGCAACAGTAGTCTAGTACTGTTGAAGAAAAAACACTACTTCACCACACAAGGGGCAAAGCAACTATTGCAAATGGAACAAACCAAAAAATAAGAGTCGACTCTGATGAAGCCTGTGATTAAAGGTGAAAGCGCTTAGTCTGCCATTGTGTTCCAATAAAGCATTTTTTTGTGGTTACCAACGTGGTGCACTTTTATTATTTTTTGGTTTGTTCAGTCTAGTAATGTTCCCTGGGGTCTTACCTGCATGCTCCTCGTCCATTGTGTGGGTGGCACCCACCTCCACAATGCTGTCTTCAGCCTGCTGGCTTGGCTGGTGGGCAGGTGCCTCAAGGCTGCCAAGGAGCTCCTCAGCATGTGTCAGTGGGGGCTGGATGGCATGACCCCCACCTGTAGCTAGCTGGTCCCTCCTAACTGCAGCAGCACACTGACAGGTGTGGCAGATCAGATCGGTGCATTGATGAAGCACCTGCTCATAATTTCTGTTGTTCAGGCCAACATCATTTACCATGTGGATGAGTTCATTCCACAGGGTGGTCCTCTCCTGCAGATCCTGGGCCCTGTGGCCAAAGAGGATGGCATGATGCATAATGATGTATTGGATGATTGCATCGTTTTCCAGGTTTGTGAATGCGGGCAGATGTTCCCGGGACATTGTACCTTGAAGACATAAACAGGAAAAAAGGTCACAGGACCTCATACGATTGTCCACGTGTACATCAACAGTGGATATTACTTGCAAATAATCCAGTCTATGCCATAGCACTGTAAACTATCATAACTTTGACATCTTGCATTACACTCCTGGCCCTGACTTGTCCAGTTCCCCCAATGTTGGACACTTAATGGCATAATCCACTATTCACCATTCATTTCTGCATATAGGGATGACAGTGGCCATCTTCCATATGGATGGTGTGTGAATGGTGGCATGTGTGTGTTTGACTGTAGTGTGTGATGTAACTGTGAGCACTTATCTGTGTTCATGTAGAAGGCAAACGGTGATGTTCTCATGACCCATGGAGACTTGCTGTTGATGCCATCAGTCAGCATTATGTCCATGCTCACCATTGATGCAGGCAGGAGTGTGGGTGATGTGCATATCCCCATGTACTAATGTTGTGGACAAGGTGCCACTGTTCCCACCTATCCTGTCAAATGCAGGTTTCCTGTATCCAGGGCATGTGTATATGAGGTGTGCTTTACCCCCAGTACAGGTTGACTTGTGTTACTGGCTCTGAGACTGCGTACATATGTGTAGACATGGTTGCAATTGTCCTTCGTGGTTTGGAAATGTCTGATTTCTAGCCATATTCAGCCTTACAGAAAGTCACCTGTGAACCTACATGCTTGTTCAGATAGATGTGCACTTGCTTCCAAGTTGTGGTCTGCACCTATGTGTCCCTGTACAACCAGTATAGCAACCTATTATATGCTTTGTGTCTTGGTGCTGTCCACCAAGGGGGATTACCCAATCCTTGGTGGAGGATGGTTGTACAGGTAAGGTACTGCTGATTCCATATAGCTACAGTGGATATGAAGTGTACACACCCCTGTTACAATGCATGGTACTTGTGCAATTGGAACATGACCCCACAAAAGCACATGTCAACACTATCCCCACCTGTGATGCATCCTATAGCCTGCTCAGTTCAATAGGGAACATAACAACCTGTCCAGTGGAAACATATGGGAATTAATACTCAGTACAGTAAGCCATTTGAATGTGTGTGCACAGTCTTACACTGATATGTAACTGTTTGTACTCTAACGTCATATCACATCTTCACTTGACAATGGTTGCTCACCTTCAATGAAACAGCTTTGTTTCTTTTTCAATAGAATTTTACAGGTTATGGGTCACATTTGAGGTGAGAAATATTTTGACATGACTTTATGTGGTCTCATTGGCCTACAGCACACAGACCTAGCATTCAAACAGGGGCATTTACACTTTGATATCCAGTGTATATGGGTGTTGATATAGTTGTTAGTTGTAGGCAGGGACAGTGGGTCATAACACAGTTGTACACTTCTCTGATTACTACGTGATAAGCATGCCTACTCTAGTACCCATATCAGTGTCATGGCAATGCAGCAATCAGTAGCAGTACACATTTTATTTTATTATATGCAGTGACAGTGATATTACACACATGTGCAACATACACATCCTATTTTCTGGACTGCTTCTGACCCATGTTATTACTTTTGTGCCTTTCAGGTGAACATATGCATAGATAGACTTGCTCAGGGGATGCCTGGTACACATTTGTGTTCTATGTCATTATGGCACACTGTATTTACAGTCTTGCAGCTCAATCATACATCTCAACCTGTTATACCAGGACTTCTGGTCATTGGTCCACCTCACTGGGTGATAAAACAGGGAAGTCAGTTTTGATAAAGTATCAATATAGCTGCCATAACACATGTCTATGTGTAAATGACTTCCGATATCGGTCACAACTGTGAGCTTTGTCCAGAACAATACTGTACAGTTGAATGTTATTAATTCAATATATCACATGCAGTTTAATACACACATCTGCAACAGTGCTTTACTATGCTCATACCCTATATAGGTATCCTAGATTTACAAGAATACAAACATGTATAATACCCATATTCACAGGTAACATATGGATATGGGCAACATCTCATTAACTGCCCTAATAGTGGCACAGACACGACTGTTTGACAGACACTCTAGTGGTTGCCATATGTGAGCTGTCCTTTCCCAGGGTGTGTCAGGCTCCTCAGCTGTGACCCAACCTATCCACCTCTTAGAGCATCACATGTGGACAAAGCCTAACATTAGGGGTGGACCGTAGATATGCCTATTACAAACCTATGACATTTGTAGCATGATACATTTCACATTACCATGACAGTTCTAAAGGTGGTGGGGTCTGAAACTCGTGTCTGTCATGACATCATTACTTCCACCTTTAGCTATTTGTCAGACTAATATAGATGTTTGGAAGAACAGAACAAACACTATGATGGCTAAATCTTGACATTCTGTGAAGATCTGCACAGTTGACAGGTATGGCCCACTGCAGACAGAGCCAGATGTTATGTCCATATTGATGGCACATATACATCTTTAATAATCATCTATCCCATTATTACAGACCAAGTACTACATTCAATTACATGCTTACATGTTTCACATACCTGGTTTATCTTCAGGTTCCTTCTGTGTACAAGATGTCTTCTTGTTTCTGATTTTGAGGTTTTGTTTATGTGTTTTTTTGTTGGTCTCTCTCTCTCTCTCTCTCTCTCTCTCTCTCTCCACTACTGGGATCGAGCTTGTTTGAATAAGTTGAAGCATGGCTTTTGTAGGTGATGCTCATGTAGAGGTGATGGCCTCTGCACCAATTGCTGTTCCCCACTTGCTAATTGCATCCAAGCAGCTGTGTAGTTCTTCCAGTTGCCAATGTCATAGCAACCCACTACTATAATAACTACATCATGTGGGCATTATCCCTTTACCTTTCCTGTATAGAAGACATCCTTCATGCATGGGGGCAGCAGTGTTACAGACAGCAGGTAGGAATACCTCTTACAACAGGACTTGTGGACACAGACCAACTACATGTTTGTATAAGGTTCCATACCTAGGGACAGTGTGTGAGTATTGCTGTTATATGCATTGAATACTGATAATTTTGCAGTGTTTGTGTGTACATGCTAGTTTTGCATAGAATGCTGTCTGTCTGCATAGCTCTCAACTGTGGGCCTATCCACATGATGGCCAGAGAACTGGCTGTTATGTTTTGTCTGTTCCCCACACAGGTCTTGTCCCTGACATATCAGTGGCATTCTCTCCTTTGATTGCTGTCAGTACATGGAAACATCCATTTGTGTTTCTGACTTCATATTTCTGAGTAAGGGTATGTCGCAAACAATCCTGTAACACCAGTAACTTTCACAGTGTATAACAGTGATATTTCAAATATAGTCCTGTGTTTCAGCCTCTGTCCTCCACCTATATAGCAAGCTTTGTCCAGATGTCATGCAGTAAGAGGTTGATAGGTATGGTCTATCATTTTTTAGTGCTGACATTCCTGATATCATTCCAGTGATGTTGTGGACTCCCACACAAGTTGTGGGGTAGGGTCCATATATTTGAGGGGTACAGATGGACAAAACATGTATGACCCTGTACAGTCTGGAGATCAGTGTATAGAGAACACTGTTATATGCCCTTGTAAGACATTTTATAGGGGAGGGGTATTAAATGTTTTTAACCTAGGCTGTTACAACATATGAGGAATATCAGTAAGAAGAAACGTTACGGTATATGGCTGTACATTTTCATATGTTTCACCATGGGAACAGTGGTGGGTTAGAGCTTACTGTCTTGCACACAGTTCGGTTTGTCAGTGTGATAGTGATGTTTTAAGATAAGCATTGTTATGCAAGGGATATATTTACATTGTGACAACTGATACTTTCCCCCTAGGGAGTTGAGTACAGAGTAATTGGAGGCTGTTGAACTACATCTGTAATTAAGTGTTAATTGATTCTTATCCTCAAGGCAAGTGTGTTTTTTACTGTTGTACTACCTGAAGGCTTTAGCCTAGACAGCAATGTATGTTATGTTTTGCAGATTACTGTATCATACGTTTTCTTTGAGAGTTGCATTAGTCAAGTATTATGTATTTCAAACACCTAAATGCTATTAGAAATGGCATAAACAACTGAAATAGTACACAAATAAACATTTATATGTACGCAAACTGTGTGTGGTGTCATGTCTTTTGCACTGTGTGTGGGTACATGTTTCATGCAATAATTCTCATTTGTAGGAAAGAATCAGACACTGGCCATTTGAAAAGGTGGCAACTGTAGGAATAATGGCTGTTTGATATTCTGTGCACCCTCTATATATACTTTCTTTATAAATATCTCTAAGTATGTGTGTGTATGTATCATTAGAATGTTTAGTGCTTCCACATTGTACATTCCCTATAGTAGACTGACTGTTCTGCATGATATGTTAGAGAAGTCATCCCAGTATTTTACAGCTGAAATGTATTAATGGTAATTTGTTGAGAGTATCTTGTGCAGGGTCCTGAGTTCAAAGACTTGCACGGGTTGGTTATTTTGTTGCAAGGCAGAAAAGTTCAGCTATGGAGGAAGGGATAATGGCAATAATTACAAGGAGTCCCTATTTTGGGCCCCTTCACCCCTATTTACCTTGCCTTTGGTCAGATGTTTTGAAGTGAGAGGTTCAGAGTGTGGATCCGATGTCCGGATGCACTACATACATATATATATATATATATATATATATATATATATATATATATATATATATATATATATATATATGTATATATATATATATATAGATATATAGATACATATAGATATATACATATATACATATATAAATACATTTTCCCTACTGTTGAATGACTGTGCTGCATGATATATTTGAGAAAACAGCACACCTGTTTCCAGCTCAGATAGCTTAGTGGTAGTTTGCTGTGGCTATGATGTGCAGTGTCTTGGGTTCAAGTCTTGCAATGGCTGCTTATTTTGTTACTGGACAGAAGAAGGGCTGTTGGATACAGAGTGATTAAGGCACTTTTAAGCAGTTGTAAGTGGTTTGCTTGGGTTTGCACCATGGTAAGCAATGCTAATTTCCGGTTAAATATGTTTACAGACAGTTAGCCTTAAAAGTGCTTAATCTGTGTAGACATTGCTTAGTGATGTACAAACAGGCTTAATCCCACTTACTACTGCTTAAAAGTGCTTACTCCTGCTTATGCCCATGCTAATTTCTTTAAAAGAAAAGAAAAAAAGGGTGATAGGAAAGTGGTGAAAAAGGGGGCATGGAGAGGGGAAAGACAATCAGGAAAGTAGCTAGGGATGTGCAGGACGGGTGTAGGGAAGGTCCATAGCTGTCCATTTCTTTGACAACAACAGCTGTGCATATATACTGAATTTGTAGGTATATGTGGACATTCAAACCCCTGAGAGAGAGGTGAGGACAAAAATAATGTGTTGTGAAGCCAATAAGACCAGATTACATGTGTCCAGTGGACAGGTGTGCAAAATGGACAGCTATGTATGGGGCGAAATTTTTTTTTGGGAACAGACTGCCCTTTTTTTTAAGGTGAGAGTGGGATGTTGGGGAAGGATAGTAGGTATATTTGGGGGGTAGGTTGGGTAGGAAGGCAGACAAGACAGACAAGACAGCATACAGTGGAAGTATATGACACATGTGGGGGGGTAAACACCTTGGACGGGGAGGGGTGTTTGGAAATCTGAAGCTCATGAGCCCCCAAATGGAAACAGTGGGACTGAGGTTCCCATCCATGGGCAGTCACCATTGCACCTTCATGGGTCCGAAGGTGGCTGTGCTGGGGGCTGAGCAGGAGGGGCAGGCTGACCCTCTAATTGCACCATGTGACCCGCAAGCTGGCGTAGTAGATCTCCAAACTCCTTTCAGAGCTCGCTATGCACCAAACCCCAGACCTGGCTTTGGGTGACAGGATCCTGTCCGCGCCCTCTCCTGGGGGGGATGAGCCCCATCCCATGAGGCGATTCCACCCAAAGGTGGTGCAGGACCAACAGACAAGGAGGTTCTGGGCTATTTCCCAGATGTGCTGGGGCCTGGTGCCATGGCCAGATGAGATAGGAGAGGTGGGTCCGCTGAGACCGGCCTTCCCAAACATGCTATGGTGTTGCAGTTTTAGAATATATGTGGGTTAGTAATAGTCAACACAATCCAGGATTAGTTATAACAGCATGTATAGATATTCCCATTAACCCAAAACAACAGATTTGAAACAGTTGCATAGCAAACAGAACACATGTATATATGGAGCCACAGTGGCCATTACAGCAGCATGCATGTTACACCACCAATGATAGTATTTCAACATGGAACATTAGTAGAAACACATTTCAATATTTGTTGAACAATAGGACATATGTCCAAACAGTAGGTATGGTGTAAAACATACCCACTGATTTGTGTGTTTAGATTATTGTTGCAGATATTGTTGGGGGGGAGATGTCAATTAACAACTTGTATATCCTCGCAGTTCTCACAACTTTAATGATCATTGCGCTAATCATTACTCTACAGGTATTATTACAATACCCTATGGCCTTGGTTTGGGCAGTGGTATGTTTGTACACAGTCTACACTTCAACTGTCTTATAGCTAAATTCTTCTCTTGGAGGCCTGTGGAGGGAATGTTTGTTAACACTAGATGACTGTTTCTACCCGTATCCCCAGATTCCTAGTTATAATTCTGCACATACCTCTCAACTTCTTAATGCAAACAATCTGTACAAAGCTTGACAAACTGGAAGTACAAATAGGGACATATTTTAAATATTGCTCTTATAAACATTTAGAAAGTTGCTAGTGTAACAGGATTTGTTTTAATATAAATTTTCTGAAGGATCTGAAGTCCGAAACTCAAATGCATGTCATTATTTAGTGACTATAATCCTGAGATCATCCCAGTAATTTGCCAGGAAAATGGAGGAACAGGCCAAAAATATGAAGCATATATCTGGACATTCTGCAGAAATCTGTACAGTTGAAAGGTATGATTATGCATACAGCTTAATACCACTCCCAAGATTCAAACCATGGCTATGTGTGCTAAAAAATACAACAATTTGTATTTCATCAGAAGGAGCTATTTAGAAAGCACCATGTTTTTTTCAGTGTTTTCTGTATAAGTCTCTCTTGGTTGTACAATCTGACCTTGTAATTACAACATTCTTATACAGATATTCCTAGAAAATATTTTTTATGTAGCACAGTGTGAGAAACAGTTGACACAACAGTACTATTCACATACCAGATCTTGGTGAATGCAACATGTGAGGCCATACAATACCAGAGAAAACACAACCAGTCCTGGATTTAGAACTTTATTGCCAGGCAGTTACACTTTTATTTAAAGATTACTTATATGGGACTATTACTGTCATATTGTCTGGTTTATTCAGTGGAAACCATACACATTTTTTATAGTGCCAGGTGACATTTTACTCCTTTATATTTATTTGGTATGACTACTACAAGCAGGATTGTTACTCACCAGCCTCGTGACGCAGCCTTTGACCTGCTGGCATGGGCTTCCTGGTTCACAGCTCACTCAGCTGCAGCTGTGAGAAACATTTATGCATACCTATCCATCACATACACAGGCTGGACTTTGGTAAACAATTATTACTATGAATACTTGCACACTGCTAGGACATCTCCCCTGTCTCTTGCTTCTTGGACCCATTATTCCAAGAGCTCCCTCTTCCTCCGTTTCAAGTCAGCATAGTGGTGCCGGACCTGCTCACCAGTCCGAGGGATACCAGTGGCACTGGTGAGATCACAGGCCAGACTTTCCCAGGCTTCTGCTTTATATTGGGAGCCCTGGTACTGGTCCTGCAGAAGTCTCATATCATATTTTTTTACCAGGAGACCTACCATGAACTTGGACTCCTGTATGCCCCAGCGCTGTACCCGGAAGCGCATGTCCTCTCCAACCCGTGCAAACCTGCCTACAGTGGAGAGCTACAACCATTTATGAGCTGTATTCCCGCCTGCGGGGTTTAAATACGGCCAATTTCCTGCCCTTTACCATGATTGGACAGTTTTAAAAATGCTGACCTAAGCTAAGATATGGGCAAACCTGCTTAGCTAAAGTTGGCAGTGCTTAAAGGGTAGGTTCAGCATTGCTTACCAATGGGCAAATCCACTTAGCTGGGCTATCCATTGCTTAGTATTCATATGTACACAATACTTACAGCCGGTCAACATAGCTATGCAATGCTTAGCATTGCTTATGTTTTATTATATTGGTCTACTACCTGTATAGGATTGATTCATCATTCATTACATAATATTAGATTTATTTACCTTCCCTGACATCCCCCAATGTGCTGTGATTAATTTATTCTTGTGTGACTATACTGTATGGGGCACTTGTGTTTATATTGGGGTTTCACTACTTACTTTATTACACTGACACCTCACATCTGGGCCTAATACACTACTCTGGTTGAGGAAAATCAGTTACTTCTTGCATAAATATGCAAAAAATAAAACATTTAATGTTTACACATACAAAATAGAAATGGTTTTGGTGTGCCTCAAACCGTAAATGACTACATGCAAAGCATACACTCTAACCACTACACTGTTGCATTTATGTTTGCACTGGATGTCTATTGCTTTTTAACTTATCGTGCTGTTTCAGCTGGGCTAAGCATAGCTAAGCAATGGGCACATCCATGTAGTTATGCTTAAACTTTATTGCATGTATAAAAAAAAATATTTGTTGTGTTTTTTTATTTGTACCCTTCAGAATATCCATGCTAATGCTGAACCTGTTATTCTATCAACTTTCTGCTTTGTGAGATGATTGTCCCTTATGGCTTTGTCCACATTCCTTACTCTGATGGGTTAGGAGTTGTGTGCTATGTGCTTATGCTAAATCTGTTGTTCTATCAACTTTTGGTTTGGTAGGGGCAATTGTCCCTTATGGCTTTGACCAGATTTCTTACCCTGACAGGTTGTGGGTGTTACAAGCATTCTTGCTCATTTTAAATTGCCGAACAGCAATTCTGGTGTGCTGGGGGCATGTGCATTGTGAGAGCTCTGCTCTCAGACACAACCCCTGTGTTTGTACATGGAACTGTATCCATTTTACAGCATGGCAGCGCACCTTCATACATATGCATTGTGTGTTGCCGTGCTGATAAGGAACGGTCCCTGCCGTGCTGATCAGGAACGGTCCCTGCCATGCAGGAATAACTTATTCCAGCACAGCTGCTTGCTGAATCCAGGGGATGATACAGCATTAGATTTATCCCACTTAAGACCAAGAGTTATACTGTCACCCTTCTTGAAAATATTCAAAAGATGCATAAATAATTTTTATTTATTTTATTTTATTTGACATTTGTTAACTGGATTGGTCCAACTAAGCCAAGGGCCCATTTTCAGTGGAGACCTGAGGAGAAAAGCTCCAAACAATATACAGACATGCAAAAGACATACAGTAACAATAATGGTCAAAAGTACAATCTCATAACATGAGGAGATAAGTTCCAGTCTATAGCACTGAAACTCCATAATCCAATGAAAATTCCATTGCAAAAGTATACAGTGTAAAAGAGGTATACTCAGTTGTTTAACTAAAGTTAGAGTGATAGCATTGGAATATGATCCATCTTTTTGATGCCAGAGGGTAAAATCACTGAATTACATGTCAGAGAGTAAATGAATTAGGAGGAGATAATTCTAATGGAACAGAGAGCATTAAGTCCGAAATAGAGGATGTAGAGACAATAGCGATGTCATGTGGGGGCTTGGCATGGGCAGGACCAATTCTTTTAGAGATAGTGTTCTAATTGCCTTTTAAACTAGTGTTTTTGGGAGATATTTCTTATATTGAGGTAGGGGTTCCAGACATGAGTTACTGAGTACTTGTAAAGGGACTTTCCAATGTTCTTGCTGGGTTTGTAGATGTCAAGAAGGTGTTTGTCAGTTATGCAGAGGTATCGGAGGGGAATGTAGTGAGATACTAGGGTGACACCTGTGGCATCGGGCCTCATAACACCACTGGGCAGGGATTAATTACACATTAACACACACCCTGTCAGGCATTATTGCTTGCTTAATGAACAGGTTTAGTTATGAGTGCGTATGTATAAGCTCTTTAGTTAATTCTTTTGTTGTCCCTCAGTTTTGGGGATATGGGGCAGCACTCTGGGGACTGACTGGGCTGCTTGCTGGCCTTGCAATGGCTCTAGATATTACTACATAATACCTTGTAAACACTACTGAGATGCCAAGGCAGTTTTTTATTTGGTTTCATCTTCTGAAATACAAATTGCGTTCTTATTCTCAATCTTCATCTACTCCCAGATATTTATACATTCCTGTTGTTCTAGTTCTTTTATTTCATGTCTCTCTTCTAGAGTGATTTTTGTTCTTGATGACTCAGTTCTCCTCATCTGAATTCTGCTTTTATACTGTACATTTATCAAAGATAAATGTCATTGTTATGACATTTATAGTTGTACTTTCAAATGCTTCTCAGGAGAGCTAAACAATTTTAAAGCATCAAGAAAATGTAAGTGCAATACCATTTAGCAAGGCCATTTTCTGGAGCTGAAAGTCTAGCCACAGCCTAGACTGTTAAGTAAAGAACATGATGTCTCAACAATGTGGGAAACAAGAATACAGATAAAGGGCCCAATTATTGGTCTCAGTGTAAGCGACCACTTACACTGAGAGCAGGCTGACAGCAGGTGTTTTAGAATCAGTCCATATGTGTAAGCCTGTTTATAGATAAGCCTTACACCAAAGTAAGTTGCTTGCACTAAAAGCAGGTCTTTCAGAATCAGAGCAGACTTAAACTGAGAGTAACTCTTTTGGAATCTAGTCCAAAGAATTACTCTGAATTATCTTTTGTTGAATTTTTATAGCTTAGACACTAATTTACCAGCTTTTATGATTCAGCTATAAAGTAGTTTGCCCCTGATTCATAGTGATTGCTATATAATTTATCAAACTATTTTTGCACATAGGTAAGCATTCCATAATCCAGGAATATGGAATACTGCTAAAGACTTTTTTATAATCTAGCCATTCCGTATTTAGGCTGTGCCTTTTTTTAAGATCTGCAATGAATGACTCATAGGATTTATTTTATTGCCTTCTGTTGTATTGCCATTTGTCATGAGTGAGTTTCTATCTAAAAGACTTCTGAATGCTTTAATTCTATTACACTATATATATTGGAAGAAAGGTTATTGGTAAATAGTTCTCAGGATGGTGCACAGGTTCACTTTTCAGGTGGAATATCTTTTTCCCATTGTTCAATAAGGTGTCAGTTCAAGATGTGCAAATAACTTTTATTTGGAACAAAACCTTGGTACAAAGTTATTAGTCCCATTGGCTGATGTTGGGTACAGCAGCTGGATCTGTTTTCTTTCTCTTTTTTCCAGTCAGGTGCCTTTCTTAATTTGACTTAGTTTTATTGTCTGTTACTTCATTTGGTTTTATATACTCTACCTTAACATTTCTTATGCTTCTGACTTTCTTAATTTGTTCAATATTTCTTCATAGATAATTTTCCAGAATTTATTGACTTCTTCTATTTTAGATGGCATTGTTATTGGTATTCTTATTCCAAGTTCCCAATAAAACATTTTGTGCTATCAGTACATTTCTCAATTTATAGTTTTTCTTTATATTTCTATGTATGCATTCTGTTTTTTTTCCTGCATATGCTGATATGTTTAGTTTATTATTAGAAATAGTATAACATAAATCCTGATCTGTTTTGATGTTGTCTTGTTGTATCATATCTATGTTTTGAAGAGTATTTGATCTTTTGCTGTTATATATTCTTCTAGAAGTGGAAAATATGCCTCAGACACTTAATACTACTCTGCAATCATTTTTTTTCCATGATGGGACTTTTACATTTTCCTGACAACACATGATTTTTTATTAGCTCTGCAGCACAAAAGTATATTACATTTGTTTCTGTTATGTCATATGTATACCTTTTAACTGTCTCAGTTGTTGTGTTCATTCATGCTATCAATTTATGAACATTTTGTCTATTATACAGTTTCTGTAGTTTCTTGTCTTATCTGTCTATATATATATATATATATATATATATATATATATATATATATATATATATATACAGAGAGAGAGAAAGTAAAACAGAGAGAGAGAGAGAGAGATACATCTTTCTATTAGAACCAAATACGAATAAAACTGATAAAACCAAGCCAAAAGCTCCAAGCACGATCCAAGTTTAAGTTTCTATTAGACAAAGTGTTTTTTAATGATACTTACCTTACGTCATTCTGTTCTTGGCTAAGGATGTTCTTTGCTTATAATTTTATGTCTTTCAAATGCATTATAATATTAACTGGTGATTCCACTGATTTTACTGGAGATGTATATGGAATTTTTCTTGGTGGTATATCTATCTATGTACGGCAGGGTCCTGCTCTGTCTCTGTACCATTTCCTGATGAATTATTGACTTGTCTTCTTGAGAAGTTGACTATATAGGAACCTTAACACTGTAGTCTTCACTTCATATTTGGTCTAGGATACTAATTTCTGTTAATTACTTTGCTGCATCACCAAACATTTTGATTCTTGATAGATCAACATGACAACATGGTTTTACTCTCTCGTAGGAATGAATAGGTCCTTAGAGCATTTTGTGTTGTTCTTTTTTTAGCCCTTACTTCAAAATCTTTTTATCATGAGACCTGTGTGCCCAGACTTCCATTTTTTTTTTTACTTTTGATATGTATTGTTGTTGGTATATAATGCAGTTCATAAATGCATCAGTGTCTATAAGCAACAGCAGCCAGCAAATGAAGATACTCAACATGAATGAATATGAATGCATCTCCAGTATGCTTGCTCCTTTTGCTATGGTAAGTGGCACCTTCTAATCATTTTTTTTAAATATTCCTTTTTTGCTTTTCTTTTCTTGGATTTATTTGAATGCATTATTTTATTATATTTTAAAAGCATTTTCTTTTTCATCCATTGAAATAATGTAAACAAACACACACTCATACAGAAGGGCATCTTGTTTTGTAACTGGCATAAGAAATATTATTTTGTAGTCAGGTTTCATTGAAAAAAATCTCTGTCACTTCATCATGAGAAAACAAATGAACAGCACAAAGGTGATGGAAAAGCAAGAGTAGTTTATTTGAATACAACAGTTCTTCAGATTGATACAATAAAAACAAAAGTACCAGACCTTATAAAAAATGAACAGCCATGCAGAACTTTGAATAATAAAAACTAAGCTGCCCTGGCTAGAGTGTGCTGGGGTGCCAGGGATTATTGATGGCATGACATGATAAAATACCTGACTTGTGTGCTATTAGCTAGAGCCAATGAGGACCTCAGTCGTGAAACCAATGAGGAGCCTACAAGGAGATGAGTATACCAACAGGATAACTGACTAATCAATAGAGAGTGTTGAGACCCAGGCAGTGGATGGATGGGATATTTGCATCCAATACAAATTTAAAGCTCTCATGCTGGCTTAGAGTACCAAGCGGGCAAAGAATCATTTGGTGGAGAGAATTTGAAAACCATCTTCCAGGTGGATTTGCTATTTTTCTCAAGTAAAACTTAATGTTGTCAGGCTGAGTAAGTAGCCTTTCACTGTCATTCACAAAGTCGTTTATATAACCGAACAAAAAAGCAGATAGAAAAGCATGTCAACTTTCCCATGATCAATGAACACTTTTATTTAAACACTGGTCTTCTGAGACTAATCCAAGGAAAACAGAAAAAAATCAGGCTTTGTATAAATTAAGGAAAAAGAATGCTTCAGTAACAAAAGCTGAGATGCCCTAGCCAATAGGAGGTTGCTTAGGGTTGGAGATGTTCAAAAGCATAGCATTTGTGTTGCTGACTATTAACAGTTAGGGAACTTGTGGGATGAACCAATGGGAAACCTGTGAAGAGATAAGTGTGCCACTATGATAATGGATAAATCAGTGAAGGGGAATGTGAGCTAGTAGATGGGTGGAAGGTCTATTTGTGTCCAGTAGAAGGTAAGGCCTTCAGACTGGCATAATGATCGAATAGAATTACAAACTATTCAGTGAATGGATACTGGAAACCAGACAACAGTTAGATTGGCTAAGTGCATGTAATATAATTCAAGACTCTCAAGCTGGATAAGTAACAACAGGGGATCACTTTTGCTAGAAAGGAGTATCCGCAGCTATGGGTGGACTTGCTTGCTTCTGGTAAAAAAGTGCTCCCTTCGGGTATTTCAGTTAGACTCATATCACCTGAGAGCTCAATAGTTCCTCTCCATCTACAGCACTGATGCATGGCTGCTCCATTTCTCACTAATAAGTTGGTTGTAACTTAATTAAGTGCTCAAGTTTAGGGGTTGTACAAAACCAATGTGTAATCCATTTGCCTGATGTATGTATGAGAAAATCAATTCACCAGACAGTGTCCTCATCCCTTCACTGAAAATGGACCTCAGCCCAGCTGGACAATCTAGCTACCCAAACAACTAACTAACTTGCTAACTAATTAAACTGAATACATAGATCTGTATGTATACTTTAGAAGTGCCTCCTCCTGTGCAACCAAAGAGTTAATAAACTAAGTTTTGTGGTATGGGGGCAAGCAACCATGTCTAGAAACACTTATTTTGATCTGTCTTGCAACTTTAGATGCAAGGAGTGTTTTTTGATGTGTTAGGATTGGACAGCTGCATTCCATGTAACCCCACATCAATCACTCATAGCAGAAGCTTGAGGACCTCCAGCTGCATCATTCCATTTTACCCGAGTTACTGCTGCAACCACAGAACATCACGCTGCATTTTCTTGTAATTCATTATCAGTCTAACTCTATGCACATAATGCAAGTAGAACAGTAAATGCATCTCTGCAAAAGATTTTACACTGATTAAAGGAGAAACAGCAAAACTTTAAGTAAGCAAAGTGGGAATACAGGCAAAGCCATAGAAATGTATAAATCTAGTCATTTTGCTTTGTTGCTTTTTTATCTTGTTGCAGTTATAGAGATTGACATGATACCGATTCAGGGTCTGAAGAGATGATGCCCAGTTTACCATTATAACATAGAGAGATGTGTTGATTATTAAACCTTTTTATGTTGCTTACTTTATGTTTTTGACCTGCACTCCAAACATTATGGATTATGTTTATATTTGTTTTGTGGCTATAAACAGTATGCTTGTAACTTACAGTCATTTATTCCTATCCATTTCATACATGGGATATAAGCATATTTTCTTTCAATCAGGAAAGGACACAGCAATGCATAGTCAAGAAGCACAAATAGATGATTATATCACAGCTCAGTTACAACCATGACTGAACAAATTTTAATCTAGTAATTTTGTTTATTCAAAACAACAAAAGAACAAGACAATACATAACTTAATATTCAAGAGTATAATGCAGTATACAGTTATAAAATGTAGGCTATCCCAAAAAAGAAATTATGTAACTTAGCTGGAACCCTGGGTACTCATAAGTTAGTTTTTCTTAAGTTTCCTGGGTGTATCACACAGGCTGAGAAAACCCAAAGAAACATTTTACAATAACTATTTGCTCTGACTTTGATCTCACTGTCTGTGTGGTGATACTGTGGGAATAGGGTTACCACCTGTCCCTCTTTGCGAGGAACAGTCCCACTGTGGGCAGTTGCGTCCTACAAAAAAAACCTAAAAAATGGCAAATGTCTTGAGATTTTAAGAGAAAATATATTTCTTAAGTTTTCATTAATAGCTGCATAAAATAGTTATTTTGTATCTGAAGCACATCAATGTTATATGAAATAGCATACGCAACTAAAATGCTACAAAAATAAGCTTTTATTTTTGCAAAAAAGTGAGTTTCTGTCCTTTGCATTGGCTGTGGATATGTTTTGTCCTGCAAAATCTCACATTTCTACAAAAAATGTCCCACTTTCAGCATTTGAAAAGGTGGCAACCCTAAGTCGGAAAGGATCTATATCACTTCAGCAAAGTGATATTTCAGCGAACGGCATTTCATTGGAAATGCCGTTCACTGAAATCAACTCTTGTGGGGGCTGTGTCCACTATACTCCCTGCTAATTATATATACCAACTCCAAGATCACAATACAGTTAGGAAAGGGAAAATTTCTCGATCCTCACTGCACCGTGATCTCAGTATGGACAGTTCAACGAACGGCATGTTCGATGTAAGTTAACCTAAAATGACATTCACGGACCTGAATTTTGACTGAAGTAATATAGACCCATGGGAAGTGACAGTCTAGTCATTTTCACAGAACTAATGCATGATGCAAGGTTTTCTCATCTCATTTCATTGCTGTGTGATCCATTTAATCACTGCAGTAGTCACAATCAAGCATAAATAAATGTAATGGCATATTTTATGTGACTCACTTTTTAATATCATAACAATTTTATACAAATTATGTGACTCACTTTTCATATCACCCAAGCTGCACTGTCATTACCAGAACTGGAAACGAAGCCAACCCTTTCCCCTCCTATACCCACCCAAAAATAAGCAAAATGTTTTGTGAATACAATCATTGTTCAAAATGACACAGCACATTTTAAAATAAAAGCAAGCTGCGCAGAAATATTGTGACAGTCGCATTCTTGATGATGCCATTCCTCGCAGCAGTAAACGGTGCAGACAGTAAGCTTCTTCAGACGTTCCTTTGAAATACACAAGAAACATTACATCAATTGAGAAACATGCTGTTGAACTGGGAGAACTGAGCTGAAACCAACCTCTTGTTCTGATTTTATGCACAGGAAAATGACAGCACTGAACTACAGATTTTATATTGTCATTATCAGAGAAATCCTACAAAAAGAATGTTTGAATCCTGGCAGAATTGTGACATATTAACTTCTACAGTAGAATGAAAATACAGCTTACTTGGAGGTTTCTTAGTTCCAAAATCAGCTTGCCAAATATATCAACAATGCTGCACAGAGTAATTTTAAAATCTGTTGTTCTCTGGAATTAATCACTGATATTGAAGGTGACAGATTTCCTAGACGACTGCCAAGGTGTAAGTGTGTTGTGTCAGGCATTATGAAACAAATTGCAGTGCATGATGCCAAGTACATCAAATCATCTATATAAAAAGATAAAGAGACAGACAGACAGAAGTACATTTGTATTTTTATTAGACTTAACAAGAAAAACTGAAAAAAGTCAAACTTTGTGAAAGGCATAACTATATGCCTTTGTACAGCTATCTGCCCACAAAGCCAATAGCTTTGATCTTATTTCCATGTCCCTCACCCAGAATGAAAACTATTCTACTGACTTCAGCAATATTTCAACCCCCTTCAGGGAAAATGTACTCTGGGAATTAAAATTTGATTAGTTCACAAAGAGCAGTTTTGCCATAAATAATTTATTTTGATTAAATAAAAATCGTTCATGTACACTTTATTGACTCATGCACATAAATTAAATTGACATGCTGACAAAGGATGTGAGAGGGGCACAAAAAACAATGTAACAAAAGGGGTGTAAATGTTAAATGTTAAAATGCTGAGTTCTGATAATTGTTAGCAAGGATAATACATACATGAGGGGATATCTGCATATAATGCAGTTATTGCATATTAGGTGTATAACTTTCTGTATATACATCTAATATGCAGTTATTGCATATTAGATGTGTATATGGAAAGTTATATGTAGAAACCAACAGTACTGCTGTATTTTCCACTTCATCATGTATAAACAAGAACAAATGACCACACAGCTGTTGTCTTATGTACATCAGAAAGGAGCAGCAGTAAAACCTGCCAGTGAATCCAGGAAATGAAAGTGGGAGAACAAAAGATTTGTTTCTGCCTGCTGCCTGTACCAATAAGGTGTCCCAAACATCCTCTTAAAAACATAAAAGGTAGTTAAAGTAATAAGATGTGCGTTCCCCCATATTTTCTAAAGGATGTAGAATCTGAAACTTAAATGTATGTCATTATTTAGTGACTTCAGTCCTCAGTGCTTTATCTGAAAACCACAAACTTTTATGACAAACTGACCAAAAATATGAAGCAATAATCCAGACTAGTGGAATGGATCTCCTAAATTGGGGGTGAGAGACCTTAAAAATATGGCTGTCTGATGGCGATATAGCAACTTCCTTTGCCCAAGCCATTCTTGCCTTACACAGTTATCTGACAGAGAGATGGTACCAGATTCAAACCCCTGCCTATCATACTACACACTCTACAGAGCTTTATATTGACTGCATCTGTCGGAGGAGATAGTAATGGAGTTTGTCACAAATAACTGAAATTAATGTGTGAAGTAAGAAAGCACTTTAGATGGCAATTCCTACTGTATTAGTGTGCCAGACTGATGAAAAGGAGGCACCTATGTCAATGTTCACAAAACTGTGATTAGTCCAATACCAATTTTGCTTGGCAAAGACAGTCTTTTCTGTGCATTTCGGAGTTATTGCTGTGTACATTAACATTATAGATCAAGAAGGGGTAGGACAGAGAAAACAGGATGAGGACATAAAGAGGACAGTGTTGGGTTAATAACATAAAAACACATACTATTAAGAAGAGAAAACATTATGAAATAATATGGATTTGAACCCTTGACAATATAAAATATAAGTGTACAGAGAGAAGGATTATCTCAGTTCACCACAAAGGAAGTCATACCTTCTTAAGTTAAAATTAGATATTTGAAGGGACAGTGACAACAGATCAGAGCAATGGAAAATGTTGGCATCAGGTTTCATCGCAGTGAAGACGAGTGTAACATTCCATAAGGTGTATGCTATATCGAGTAGCCCAATAAATATGTTACAATAAGTGTCTCACAATAGCACTATCAGTTTGTTTTTCTACAGCACAGTGGAGCTAAGCACATGTACATGACATGAACAGTACTGTGTGGTCAGAATTAAAATACTCGTTTTTTACCATAAGATGTGAAACACTATTTAAATTCAGGCAGCACTGCTGCATGATGCCAGGCTCTGAGCTGAGGACAATAAATAGTGAAGAGAGAATGGGAGACAGGGATAGAGATACAGGAAGAGTTTTGCTTATGGGCCCTTTCTGCAGGATCTGTGCAAGAAAGTGTTCCCAATAGGGAGTAAGCTGGCCAATACAGCAGCAAGATAATAATGTGTTAATAAAATGTGTAGCCAACAGTGATACACACAAGAATCACATAAAACACATTCAGTAACAATTTCACATGGGTATGGATCTGAACCTTCACACTGTGCAAAACAGTCTACAGACCTGAACTTTATCTCAGCACACCACATATCAACTCCTATCTCAGAAAGTTAATATCTGACAACAGATTGAAGTAAATGAGAATGTATGCATTTAGCCTTCTTTGGAGTCATGACAATTGTAAACTCCCATAATGTGTACATTACATCCGGTAGCCAAAATGATATGCAAGAGTAAAAAGTAATGATAAAGAAGGGAAGAAGAGAGTGACAGAGACACAGAGAGATGGGGACAGGGGTAGACACAGGCAAAGAATAGTACTTTTTCTGGGCCATTGCCAAACATCTTTGTGGTACATTACTGTTAATTTTGTCCCGATAATTAATCTGTCATGCTGTGCACAATCACGTTTACAACAAGGGAGCAAGGAGGTCAAGAAAAGTAGAAAAATGATTATGACTTATGACATAAGCAGGACATCATATGTAGCTATATATTAGTAATATAAATAAAACATTAAATGATGCTTTCACATTGTTCTGGATTCAAACTGTTGACACTATGCAAAATGCAACCTATAGACTTGTGACATCTCTCAACACACAACACAGGAACTGTTAGCTAACAGCCTTACAATTACTTATTTGATGGGACAGTGGTATAAGAATGAAGCAGGAGAGAATGTAGGCATTAGGCTTCATCACAGTAATGACAATTTAAATATTGCATAATGTGTACAATACAGCCAGCAGTATATTACATGATCCAATGCAGAACAGAGATGTGGAATCATAAAATTTTATGTGTCATGATCTACACATTTCTCAGGGCACTTGCATTACATTAATCATTATATTGATTACACAGGTATATGGTTACACAGATAACATTTCTGGGACTTTTCATGTATTTGAGGTATGTTGCAATTGCTGTTATGTAATTGTTTGTGTTTGCATGACATGATTGAGTAATAAAGTCAATAAATCTATAATGGGTATGTATGAGTCATAATTAATATACTTCAGAACATGGATATAAATGAAACAATACTGATGTTATCACGTTTTGTGTGTACAGCAGGAATATTGTCCAAATGTGCCCCTTTTGCTATGTTTGTTAACACATAAAGGATTTATTCTGCTTAATATCCTGCAGTGCTTTCTTGGCAGATATGAAAATGGTGTGACTAATTCTGAAACACACGAGGAACCAAGCGTGTGAATGTTTGTGGAAGATTGGACAATGGAAACACTATGAAAACAGGAATATTTTTAAATCTGACTCCTCATAGTGCTATCAGTCTGTCTTTCCATAGTTCTGCAATACTATGTACAGCAGTGTGAAAGGCATCAAAGTAATACAGCCAAAGGCGCAAACTCACAAGATTTTGCCATAAGCTGTGCTTTGCCATTTCCCAAAGGTTATAGATGCTGCTTGGTGCCAGGTATTGCAGAAATGCTGAGGAGATAGACTGATGACACACAAGGGGTAGGAAGAGGGAGACAGTTGGAGGCAGGGATACAGACATATGAAGAGATTTATTTATGGGATAGTTCTGCACATCTTTGTATTGTGTTACTGTTTGGGTTGCCATGATGATTATTCTTTCATGCTCTGTATGCATAAAGACAAAAGGTAAGATGAAGAAATGTGGACAAAAATCTGTACACTTTGGAGGTACTGCTCTGTAAAATAAAGTGTTTCCAATATGCATCAAGAAGGGACAGGAGAGTGAGACCATGATGAGGACATATGGAGGATAATGGTGGGTTAACAACACATGTAGCACACAGTTACACATATACTGTTACTATGGAAAAACATTACATAATTGTTATGACTTACTTCTGGATTCAAACCCTTGACAGTATAAAATACTAGTGTGCAGATTGGAGGAAATCTCAGCTTAGCACATAGGACCTCATACTTTATTATGTTCAAATTACACATTGTAAGGGAAACCGACAAGAGGCAGAAGAAAGGGAGTGCTTAGGCAGCAGCTTTCATCTCAGTTGTGTCAATTGTAGCATCCCTTAGACTGCATGTGACAGCCAGCAGCATAATAGATATGGTGGAGTAACTGTATCACACTTCTGTAGCTCAGCAGACTTGAGCATAGCATACTTGTGTGAAGCTAACTATGCTAATGCAATCTACGGCAAAAACATACATGATTTTGCCATAAAAAGTGAACTGCCAGTTTGCATTAATTAGTATTGCTCCTTGGTACCAGGCATCATGCAAATGCTAAGGATTCAGACTGATAGATAACACAGAAGGGGGTAGAGAGCTAGAGAAGGGGAGAGGGAGGGAGGGAACAAGTAGATTATGACAAAAGGAAGATAATGGCAGCTCAATACAAAATGCAGGCAACAGCTACACATAACGAACACACAAACATGACTTGGCAGACACACTGGCAATTATTACATCAAAAACAATGCATGTGAGAAATATGGCATTGAGATTTGGCCACATGTGATGCTCTCCCAATTTACACATGTTCAAATGTTAAACACTGAAATACATTATGGCTTTATTATAATCATTACTAGTTGTAGGCAAAATGGTAAGAATTATGGCATATTGGGCTGTTGGGACTTGCGCACTAATACAATCGAGTAGTACCACCCTGGACTAAAAGCCATAAGAAAAAAAAAGATAAAATGTTAACCTTTGCTTATTAACTGTCATTGCCACAGGAGAACTTTTTTAAGTGTTAATTTGAGATATACTGATTTACAAATGAATGGAGATGTTCTTAAGAGATGCCTGTATGTGACTAACTTTAAGTAGTCATGGTGCTGCATTTCTAAATAAAAGGCAGTATTTGTGGCTGTAAAAACACTTCAGAGACATGGAGTTACATGACCTGAGTAATACATGTTGGGGTATGTTACATATACATGTCACAAGACATATTCTCCTAAACATGTAATTATGATATGTGATGATTCATAATATTTATAATAAAACTATTGTACATATCATGCTTATTCAAGTACATTTTAAATTAACTATCATTTTAGGTTCATAGGTTCATAGGTTCATACTAGGCTATCTGCCCGAGGGCATTTACAAGCCTAGCCCATCGTTTTGTGGCTTACGCCACCCCTTTAGTATGGGGAACTATACCCATTATTTTGCTGTGCCTCTGTCGAGCAGTGACACTGAGGTAATCCCTGGGGTATATCTGCGATCTCCCATCCATTGGTCAAGATTTCTCTTGAACAAGGCCAGCGAGGTGCTCTGCCTCACATATACCGGGATTTTGTTCCACAGCATAGGGAGTCTTTGGGTGATGAATCTATCTCTCCAGCACGTCCTATTAATAGCCGTGTCGAGGTTTAAGTCTCCCGCCCTTGTGGCTCTGATGGATCTAGATTTTTTGAGGTGAAGCATATTCATCAAATCTGGGTTTGACATGGCCTTGTATGTTAGGCAAAGGTCACCTCTGAGCAAGCGGTAAGCGACTGAATAGAGCTGGAGTTCTTTCAGTCGGGCAGCATAGGGCAGATTTTTGAGACCCTTTATCCTTTTGGTGAGGAACTTTTGCGGCCTCTCCAGCTGCTGCAAGTGTCGGGTCAGATACATTCCGAATGGGGCATTGTACTCAATCATTGGTCTGATGAGTGATGAGTAAAGGGAGACTATGACCTCCCTTGATCTAGATGAGAATCCCTTCATGATAAGGTGGGCAATGTAGAAGGTCTTCCTAACTACTTTAGCTACATGGGTGTCGAATGACAGACTACTATCAACCTGGGTCCCCAGGTCCCTGATAACTTCTTCTGTGCTCAGTGGATTGCCACCTATTTGGTAGCTAGGGGTAACCTTGTTTTTCCCGAAGGGTATGACTATGCATTTTTTGGCATTCAACTTTAGGCTGTGGCTCTGGCACCAGTTATCCGTTTCTGTGAGACCCTTCTGAAGGATATCTGTGTCAGATGTATTTTCTACTATGGTGCCCAGTTTGCAGTCATCTGCAAACTTTGTCAGCCATAACCCTCCTGTGTTTGCTTGTACTTCAGAAAAGTAGATGCCAAACAAGAGTGGGCCCAGGACTGAGCCCTGTGGGACACCACTTGTGACAGGCTTTGAGTCTGACATGGCGCCAGCAACTCTGACCCTGTGGGTTCTGTCACTCAGCCAGTTTGCAACCCATCTTGTAATGTATGGGTTAACATTTAAGCTGATGAGTTTTCAATGATACCCGAGTGGGGTATTGTATCAAAGGCCTTAGCCAGATCGAGGTAGGCTGTATGGACTGCCTTTCCTCATCAATGGCTTTGGTGACTGTTTGAAAAAGTCAACCAAGTTTAAAAGGCATGATCTGCCTTTGACAAAGCCAAACTGGGTTGGATCCAAAGTCTGCAAATTCCTATGTCTTTATTTATGAGGTCCATTATGATCCTCTCCATGGCTTTGCAGATAAGGCTTGTCAAGCTAATGGGCGGTAATTTCCAGGGTCGGTGGAGGCACCGCCTTTGTGAAGTGGGACCACAGTTGCAGTGCGCCACTCCTGGGTATGTATCCAGAGGTAAGACTTTGATTAAACAGCTGTCCTAGCTGTGGGTTTAATTCCTCATTGAGTTCGTGGAGCACACAGCCGGGGACACCATCAGGTCCCATGGATGCTGTGTTTTTTGCTTTGGAGAGAGCAGTTCTCACTTGGGCATTGGAGATGTTTGGGGGGCTGCAATCATTTGGTATAGATATCTCTCCTTGTGGGGGGGAGGGGGGGGGAGTTTGCACTGAACCTGTCAGCCAGTATGTTGGCAATGTCTGTAGGATCAGTAATCTTCACATCATTTTGAACTAGTTCTGAGCATATCTGGGATTTTCCTCCCAGGTTTCTAACATAGCTAAAGAAGGCCTTATGATTGTCTTTTGAGTCTTTAGCTATTTTTCTCTCGAAATTTGCTTTGGATGATTTTATGAGAGCTCTTAGTTTTTTACTTATAGTGATCAAGGGTGTCTTACCTTTTAAGGATTTTGCTCTATCTTGTAGTAGCTTCCTCCTTTTGTTGTAGAGTTTGTTTATGGCTGGGGTCCACCAGACTGGACGCTTACCTTTGGTGCAAAGAGTCTTTGTTTTGCTTGGGATTGCCTTATCCATGCAGTCCTGCAGGTGCTGGTAGAAGGCATTTGTAAGTGATTCAGCGGCTTGAGTACTGTTTTCCCGGCTCGGGGCCTTAAAGGAGACCACACTAGTCTTTAGAAGTGTGAAGTCGGCTTCGAGAAGTTCTTTACTGTGGTCTTTTTATTTCAGGTGGGGTGGAATGAGGACCTCCAGCGAGATTAGTTTGTGATCTGATCTCACCAGTGAGGGGTATACTTCTGGTGTTGAACATTGTGCTCCCATGTTCGTGATGATGAGATCAAGTATGTTATCTCCTCTTGTGGGGATGGTGACTAGTTGTTCCATGGCATTTGAGTTTATGAATTCCAGGAACTTTTGGGCTAGGGTGTTTGGGCTTGAGTAGTGTTCCCAGTCTATATTAGGGTAATTGAAGTCACCTAGTATGATGGTGTTTGGTGATACATTTATCCCCTCTAGTGTTTTCAGGAAGGCCATGTGAGGTTCCTGAGTTTGTGAGGGTGGCCTGTAACATGCTACAATTTGCAGAGCAGTCTTGCCTATGGTTAATTGCACCTGGATGGTCTCCGATGCATCGTGCGTTGCCACCAGTCTTGAGGTGTGGGTGTCCTTGATGAATATGGATGCCCCCCCTCCTTTCTTAGTATTGTCCGGATTTTGGGGCCGGAACGCATGATATGAGGTAAATCCTTATAGTGCTGGGGTGCTCTCAGGAGCCTTGAACCAGGTTTCTGTCACAGCACAGACATCGATGTTCTCCATACTGAGAAGGGCTTGGTCGTGCATTTTGAGATTTAGACTTCTGGCATTGAGCAGCATTACCCTTAGTTTTTTCCTTTTTGTGTTCTAGGGTGGTAGGTTTAGAATTTGAGCCTTGCCTAAAAAGGCACTATGGGGTGGCAAGAGCCTTTGCCAATATCCGAATCCCAGGTGTGACAGGTGCAAGCCGTCCCTTGCGAGGCAGCGTGGCTTGTCCAGCATGTCATCCCAGGCAGACAGACACTGGATCCCCTTTGAATGACACCAGTACTTAAGCCAATTGTTAAAGCTGATCATCTTATCTCTGTATTGTGGCATCATTCTTGGTGAAGGTAGGATACTGCTCAAGGTCAGGGTCATACCTGCCTGGGCTACATAATCAGAGAGCTCCTCAATGTCTCTTTTCATGTAGTCCAAGGAGGTACGTCTCAGGTCGTTTACACCAGCATGGACAATGACTGAGTCGTATTTGTACCTGCTGTTGAGAGACCTGAGTGCTTGCGTAATGTGGCGGATTCTAGCGCCCGACAGGCAGCTTACTGTGACCTTCTCCTTACTCAGTCTGGTGAGCGGGACGTCAGTGTGTCTGACTATGGAGTCACCAATGACTAGTGTGTCTGGCATTGTGTTTGGCCTTAAGGGCTGTGACTGTTTGACACTCTGACTGTGAGGTCTATGTGTTGCAGGTGTTGTGTTCTGAGGTGGTGGTTGTTTGGGTGTCTGCTTTGGTGGCCTCTGCTGTTTTGGTAGATTTTTGATCAGAGCCTGAGTATGTCTTTGTGTGTTTATGTGTATGATTTGAGGTTGTGGTGGTACTATGTGAGACTGGGTCTATAGTGTGTGTGGTAACCTTCTCCTCCTGACTGGTCTTGCCAGTCCTATGTTGAGAGAGCTCAGCCTCCAGTTTGGCCGTATAGTTGCATCTCTCGCATGTATTTGTGTTTTGTGGGAGGAGGAGAGGGTTGTCTGTGTACATGAGGCAATTGTAACATTGCCTCAATATTCCCAGGTTCACCAGCTGAGCAGGAGAGGACACTAGTAACTGATTCCTCGACATGCTAGAAGGAATAGACAAAAAACTTTAAAAAAGATTCCGGGGGACGTGGGTGACCGAGAAATGGGGGTTTGCCTTTTTGGGGTACTATCTATGACAAGAGTGCCGTATCAAGGTAATAAGTACTGTAGGAGCAAGTGCTAGGTTTAACAGATAGAGAATAGTCTACTTGGAGTCAAGTAGAGATGATCCTTTTAGTTCTAGGATACGCTGATTAGATCAGTAGTATAGCTCAAGGAAGGTAGTTTTAAGGGAAAATTTGAAGAGTGGACTTTAGGTAGCCCGAATAGTTTAAACCAGCTTAACCGGCGCTGCCCTAGTGTGCAACAGTGGCAACTCCACGCTAAATCGCACTAAAGCGCTAAAATGCGCTTTATAGCAGGGGGCTGGAAAAGACAGGAAATGACCCAAAATGGCCAATAGACTACAAGTTACTGCCTTAAACCACTCCTCTAAGGACAAACAGGCAGCTCAGTACTCCCCACTCTCACTGGTGAGTAAAGAAACTTCCCCTGACCAAACAAGGAAAATGGAGAAACACAGGAACCAAGACAAAGCCCAGGGATCAGCAAAATCTGGTCTCTGGAACACTAGTTAGAAAAGTATGGAAAAACAAGGATATTTTTTTTTGTTTTTTTCAAGTTTTTTTACAGAAAAGCAGAAAACACAATAAATGCTATGATTTTCGATTAAATGCTATCAAAAGCTAGTACACTTGAGTGTATTAGCCTGTAGTTTAACTTTTAGGCAAAACTTAAACTAGCAAGTGCAGTAAACAGTTTTAGCTTATAAACACAGTAAAAACAGTGCATTTGTTTAACATAATAGGTTTTCCCGTTCGATTCTTTGCTGGAGCACCTTCTGTGTGGAGTCTGCATGTCCTCCCCATGGTGGAATGATATCTAAAGACATGCAGGTAAGTGCATGAAAGGGTGTGCCTTCTTTGAAGATTGAGCGTCGGGCTGGCAACACAGCACCATAAAAATCCACTGCCAATCATTAGCACACCGGAGTTCCACTGTGGTGACCCCTAACCGGGAAAAGACGAAAGAAGACCACTTTACATACATTATATTGGACTTGTATAGTATCAACGATACATTTGCTGCAAAAATCATATTTATTATACTCATTTTTATTTAGTCTTACATTCTTAATTAAAAGTTTGTGACAAATGCCATTCTGATAAATATATGTGTATACTGGATTCAAACCCATCATTGCCTGTCCTATTTCTCTTAGCTCACTTAAATTACACCTAATATCACAGAGATAGCTAGCTGACAGATGTATTTTTTTCACTCAGTACTAACAAAAGTGCTGACAGCAGCACAGTGGTATAGGGGTATCATTGTTACCTCACAGTAAGAGGTCCTCTGATTCGATACTCGGCTGGGGTGCCTTCTGTTTGGAGTCTGCATGTCCTCTCTGTGTTTGTGTGGTTTTCCTCCAGGTATTCCAGATTTCTCCCACATTCCAAAGATATGTGTCTGGAACATTTCTCCCTGGACATCTGATGAAAGTAGGCTCTGTCCTAGGTAGACTTTCCCAGTCAACAAATAAAAAATAATGGCAACAAACTTGATTGTGCTACTGAAGGCAGCCCGGATTACATTTTTGGCTTTTCACTTGAAATGGCATACAAATGCAAAAGGGCAAAAACGTAAAAAGAGAAAACCAGTGAAAAACAAATAATCACCACGGACTCCTTGCTCCAGCAAACACAGAATTCTGGTATCCTTGTCAGGAAGTAAAGCAACACAAGTTCCTGAACGCAAAATTTATTAAGACAGCGTTTTCGCTGTGTGCATAGACACATCTTCCTCAGAGTGCATAAAACAAGTAGTAAGTACATAGAAGCAGTTTTAAAACATGCACCAGGAAATGATGTCATGGCCAATGAAATAAAGGTGCAAACCATAAAAGTAAACCAAACTTATTATAAAATACATTTACAAAATAATTCAAAGAAGGTTATTTTAAAACCTATCGACTGACAGTAATAACTTAAAAAATAAATAGTTAATGAACTATAAAAAACGTATCAGTTAAAATAACTGAAAAACCCAATATTTTGTAGGTAATGGAGAAAAAATATATATATATGTGTGTATGTATGTAAGGGTGTACACAGCCTTTTAGGAGTAATATAAAGTGTAATATAATAAAATATAGTACAAATCACCTGGAGGGTGTCAGTGCTACAGATAAAAGGGGGGCTACAAGGTGTGTAGTAACCCGATAGGGAACAGTGTCTAAAGGCAAGTAAAAATTAATTAACACTACAGGGGAGATGCTATGAGAGAACTATATCACCTAAAGTAACTTCTAATCTTTAATACTGAGGAGATATTACAGTTCTCATTTAGTCCTGGATGTTTAAATGCATCAGTTCTAAGTTGCCATTCCAATTCGCAAAGTTCTAGTAACAGAGGTATAGGGCCCCCTCTAATCGTACTAAGTATTTGTTCTATAGCCATGAAAGAAAAACTGTGGCCTGGGGATTGGATGATGTGCCTAGCAAGTGCATTGCTCTCGTTGTTGTTCCTGATCGCATAAAGATGTTCGTAAATGCGGTCACGGAACCTACGATCGGTCTTACCGATGTAGAAACACGGGCAGCAATCGCAAAAGGCCACATAAACTATGGATTTACTTTCACAGTTGAGGGGGGCTCTGATGTTGTATTTTTTATTACGAATTTGGAAGGTTTGTCCAGATCTAACTTTTATACATCTGTTACAGAACCCGCATGGGAACATACCCACTTTTCTATTAAATGGTGTTTTGGAAGTGTTCCTCTGCAACAATTCCTTCAAGTTGTTGTTCCTTTTAAAGACAAATTTCGGGCTTAAACCAAATTTTTCTATGAGTAAAGAGTTGCTCAAAATAAAATCCCAATTTTTATTAATGATGTTAATAATGGCCTTTGAGTCTAAACTAAAGGTCATAATGTAACTAGTCGATGGATCAAAAGTAATGGGTTCTGTGTTTACCTCGATACTAGTGCCACTAACGATATTAGTGACAGCAAAGTCCCTAAAGGAGTGGGTAGGGGACAATTGGTGGTTGTCCACACTAAGAATGGCCTTGAAGAAACCGTTAGTTCTTTTAGTGTACACCTCCGAAATAAGTTCACGTATAAGATCAAGTGGGTACTCTCTATTAGAAAACATGTCTGATAAGAAATCACATTCTTTCTGGAAGTCCTCCAACGTACTGCACATCTTAGCCGCCCTCACTAATTGGCCCTTAACAATGGCCTTTTTCTGCTTGTAGGGGTGATGGCTTGAGAAGTGTAAAAAAGAGTTGCAGTACGTTGGTTTTCTGTAAATACTAGATGTATATGAGTTGGACTGGGCATTTTTACACAGTCTGATATCAAGATAATCAATTTCAGTGTTTGAGAATTTGTACGTAAATTTCAAAAAATCAGTGGTAGAATTGATAGAAGTGATGAAAGCATCAGCATCTAAGGAGTTACCCCTGAATAGCAAAAACACATCATCTAAGTATCTCGTGTAAAACTTTACCTTTGTCATAAGGGTAGGAGATGAAAAAAGCAAGTGTTTCTCCCAGTATCCCATAAAGAAGTTTGCCACGGATGCCCCACAGGGGGAACCCATGGCAACTCCTTGTTTTTGGAGAAAATACTTTTTATTGAAAATGAAGAAGTTAAAAGAAAGGACAATGTCCAAAAGTTCAGTAATAAGTTCAATTTCTAATGTGGGAGCACCCAGTTCTTGGAGTATTAGTGCAATCCACTCAAGGGCCTCCTGGTGAGGTATTGAAGTATATAAGTCCACCACATCAACAGTGAGGAAGTTATCATCACTGTTGAAGGGTAGACCATTAATACGTTCCAGGAATGACCATGAGTCTTTGCAGACCCCAGGTAAAAGATGGACATATTTAGATAAAAGTTTGTCAACAACTTTGGCACTAGGATAGGTCATAGAGGACCTTCCGTCAATCAAGGCCCTCATAGGTGGATCAACTAGGTCTTTGTGGACCTTGGGGATGCCAAACATTACCGGAAGCTTTGGTAACATGATATCCAAGTAGTTGTAAGTATCCATATCAATTTTATTTGCAAGATACAAATCTCGAAAGTAACCTCTTATCCTATTATGTGCTGTGTGGATTAATGGTGGTAAATTGTGGTAATAAGTACTGTAGGAGCAAGTGCTAGGTTTAACAGATAGAGAATAGTCTACTTGGAGTCAAGTAGAGATGATCCTTTTAGTTCTAGGATACGCTGATTAGATCAGTAGTATAGCTCAAGGAAGGTAGTTTTAAGGGAAAATTTGAAGAGTGGACTTTAGGTAGCCCGAATAGTTTAAACCTGCTTAACCGGCGCTGCCCTAGTGTGCAACAGTGGCAACTCCGCGCTAAATCGCGCTTTATAGCAGGGGGCTGGAAAAGACAGGAAATGACCCAAAATGGCCAATAGACTACAAGTTACTGCCTTAAACCACTCCTCTAAGGACAAACAGGCAGCTCAGTACTCCCCACTCTCACTGGTGAGTAAAGAAACTTCCCCCTGACCAAACAAGGAAAATGGAGAAACACAGGAACCAAGACAAAGCCCAGGGATCAGCAAAATCTGGTCTCTGGAACACTAGTTAGAAAAGTATGGAAAAACAAGGATATTTTTTTTTTTTTTTTTCAAGTTTTTTTACAGAAAAGCAGAAAACACAATAAATGCTATGATTTTCGATTAAATGCTATCAAAAGCTAGTACACTTGAGTGTATTAGCCTGTAGTTTAACTTTTAGGCAAAACTTAAACTAGCAAGTGCAGTAAACAGTTTTAGCTTATAAACACAGTAAAAACAGTGCATTTGTTTAACATAATAGGTTTTCCCGTTCGATTCTTTGCTGGAGCACCTTCTGTGTGGAGTCTGCATGTCCTCCCCATGGTGGAATGATATCTAAAGACATGCAGGTAAGTGCGTGCATGAATGGGTGTGCCTTCTTTGAAGATTGAGCGTCGGGCTGGCAACACAGCACCATAAAAATCCACTGCCAATCATTAGCACACCGGAGTTCCACTGTGGTGACCCCTAACCGGGAAAAGACGAAAGAAGACCACTTTACATACATTATATTGGACTTGTATAGTATCAACGATACATTTGCTGCAAAAATCATATTTATTATACTCATTTTTATTTAGTCTTACATTCTTAATTAAAAGTTTGTGACAAATGCCATTCTGATAAATATATGTGTATACTGGATTCAAACCCATCATTGCCTGTCCTATTTCTCTTAGCTCACTTAAATTACACCTAATATCACAGAGATAGCTAGCTGACAGATGTATTTTTTTCACTCAGTACTAACAAAAGTGCTGACAGCAGCACAGTGGTATAGGGGTATCATTGTTACCTCACAGTAAGAGGTCCTCTGATTCGATACTCGGCTGGGGTGCCTTCTGTTTGGAGTCTGCATGTCCTCTCTGTGTTTGTGTGGGTTTCCTCCAGGTATTCCAGATTTCTCCCACATTTCAAAGATATGTGTCTGGAACATTTCTCCCTGGACATCTGATGAAAGTAGGCTCTGTCCTAGGTAGACTTTCCCAGTCAACAAATAAAAAATAATGGCAACAAACTTGATTGTGCTACTGAAGGCAGCCCAAATTACATTTTTGGCTTTTCACTTGAAATGGCATACAAATGCAAAAGGCAAATAAATAAATAAGCAAATATATGCATTTGTAATTTAAAAAGAAACAGCAAGCTATCAATAATACTTTGAACTGGCATACCACATCAGAACTTGTATTTGTGTTACACATCATCAGGGACTCAGGTAATGTCATTTTTTTCAGAAAGGGGGCATAAAGAAATTCATCATCATCTCATTTGTGACATATCAGAAGTCAAATGATATACTTTGAAAGCAAAATGTATTACAGTCATGATTGTTAGGCTATATGGATAAATAATCGATAATATATTTTACACATTTTCACATTCATCGTGTTAATAAATTTCTAATCTCATACTTTAGACATCATGCATAGCAAATGTTATTCACGAGAAGAATAGTATGCAAATGTAATTCATGAGAAGAATAGTATAGTTTCCCACAACAAATCATTGCTAACAGCAGTTCGTAAGGACTCTAGGGAATATATCCAGCACTTATCGCACAGACTTAGGGTTGTGAGTTCATATCCCAAAAAATGTGTCAATACTTCATCTGACAACATAAGCAAAATTATTCTTGCTGATTTCATTCCTCCAGCACCTCTGTTTTGCTTCCTATTCAATATATTTACAGCTTGTGCTACAGAGATAGTTGGCTGGCAGGTACATTTTTTTACTAAATACTATTGAAAGTGCTGCCTGCCTCCACTGATGCCAGATTTGTTTGCACTACAGAAGGCAAACCAAATTGATTTTTCCATTTTTTGCCTTCAGCCATGAACCATGTTTGTGCACTGCCAAGTACAAATGCAAAAAGCAAATAAATAAATAAATAAATAAAAATAAAAATAAAAAATAACAAATATACAAAAATATATAATTAAAAGTACCAGAATTACAGGTTAAAGCTAGCAATGAACACAGCACTTACAGAATTAACCTGACACATTTCATGCTTTTAACATCTGGTTGCCACATTACAAGTAGCATTTCTGTTGCACATCATCAGGCTTACATAGAAATTTACAGCAGCTCATTACTGACACAATATATATAATTAATAATAGCAAAAATGTTGGATGACAAATCGTGAGATATGGATGAGTCCTCTAACATATATGAGACATATATCCACATTCCTCATGTTAATGCTTTGTGTTATCACACTTTGCAAACTGTAATATGTTACATCATTCAAAACACATATTAACAATGATAAGAGATGAGTTTCCAAGAATACCATATTTGTCACAATGATTCACATGGACTAAAGGTAAGATTTTTGACAGTTATCACACAAACATTAGTCTGATCATTTCATATACAAAATTGTGTGTCAGCATTTATTCTCAACCCACTCAGAAAAAATATCTGTAAACTTGATTTGAACACTGCATTGCTGCCCTCCTTAAGTAGCTGACAAGTGGAATTTCTTCACTCAATACTATCCAGAGTGTTGACAGAAGTGCACTGAAACCAGCCTCAGTTGCATTACTGATGGCATTCCAGATTAAAGTTGTGTTTTTTTTTTACTTTAGAAAGTGAACTGTGGTTTACTGCTACTGACTCCTGACAGTCAGCAGTGTACATTGTCAAACAGGCCACAAAGGATGAAGAGAAAAAAGAAAAACATAATAAAATATTATTTAAATGTTACCTTTTAAATGCTTCATCTGTGTTGTTGAACATATCCTCCTTAAACATCACTACTTTTACACAAGCAGCACCCACTCTGGACATAAACCATCAAGCCATGATATCATCAACACATTTTAGATTATTTTCAGTATTTGCCACATACACAGACATACATTAGAAGGAATAAAAAGTAGATTACATGCACTTAAGTTGGGACATTACATAAACTGACATTAAAAGTGCAACATAGCCAAGTTCTGAAAGTTATCCCTTGTAATTTGCCAGTAGATGTGTGGATGAATGGGGTATTGGAAACAGTTTAGCTAATGCTTCCTCTCACAATATTAAACAAATGTTTGTAACACTACATTTGTGTTCTTCTCTTTATTTTGTGAGTGATATTCCTAATTCTATACTTTGGTAACATGAATGCAATATTGTTTGGATTGTCTTTGATATTTGTTGAAATGTGTAATGTACTTAATTAGAATTTCAGAAAATCTTTTACAAAGAGGCACATTGTAGTCATAAGTAATTAATAAAATGTTATAACTGTTTATTTCCTAAGTCATTGAAGGTAATCCCTGACTTCTTGGTAACTGTCTTCTCCATGACATGCCCTTGGTATGCGTATATCAAAGAGGTGAGAGTGTGAAACATATATCATTCCTGCAGAGTACTCATTCATACTTGCAAACAATGCTCAAGTAACACTTCTCAATACTCATTCTTGCAGTGCTAGGGTGTGTGCAAAAAATCATGTAGGTCATCATACCATGGTTACCTGCCCTGCAATTAGTGCAGATTGTGAAATTCATAAATGCCAAATATTTGACACCTGATTTGCATATTCACACTGCTCAAAGGGCTGAATCTGCATTATATAAGTCAATTATGTTAGTAAGAAACTTGTATCATTATAGGGGAGACTGGATCAAGAGAGTTTGAAACTGTTATTTGACTTGCAATAATCTATTCTGCTTTAAAAACAGATCTGCTGTAAATGTATGCTGCTATTTTTTTACAAAGTTACTGATGGCTTAAATTTCACAATAGCATTGTTTACTGTCTGCACTGTTTGTCCATTGCTGTTGGCATAGCCAAGTATATCAGTCATTTCTTTAAGTTAATTTTTAGACATAAAGGTTATATTCTCTATGAATCTGAACAATTGATCAAAAATATATAATAACACTATTAGCAAGTTTAGGGGGTTACATTTGTAGCTCAACAAATGCGTAGACTTTGTGATATATATCTGCTTGCCATCAACACAAATGGAAATTAAAATAACTGTATTCATTTTTAATTAAATTTTAAACTCTTTGTTAATACTGCTATTTAGTATAGACTTACACAATTGCTGTCATCCTTAGAGAGTTTTATCAGTGCTTTTCATTTCCATTTTTTTTTTTGCTTGGGGGATGAAATTTCTGTATTAATTGTGTGTACTCAGAGAGAGCCTTTCATTTCAAATGATGTTGTGCATGGTGACTGAATACATTCATACATATCCTGGTTTGCATTTATTTTATGTTTCACCATACAGGGCTATAGCACCCAAGACATCTGGGCCACATAAATCACCATACACAGATGCAGAGAATTAAGTTATACAGGACCTACAACAATTCAGCTCATTCCTGTTACAATGAGTCAGAGCTCTCACCATCCTACCATGGCCATACTAAAGAGCAGCAGGTCATTGGCATGAATGTGGTAGGATGACATGATCAGGACTATCAAAAAGTCAGATATTAGGCCGATGATATGATAAAGAATGATAAACATTGGGCACTTATAATTGCCCAGGAAATGATGGCCACTGATGGTGGTCCTACTGTGTGTGTACAAAGTGCCCCCATTGCTATATACAAGTGGCTAGAGAGAACTCAGGATACATGGTGGTGGGTAGAGAATACCTCAGGATTGAACCCTGTACCTTGGGTGTAGGTAACAAGAGTATGAATTCCCTGCTCACCACCATTTGTAAAAAATGTGCAGATTTTTGCCTCATATTTGTTCTGTTCTGTTTCTCATAAAATCTGTGGTTTCTGTATTTTTGTTTTTTACATAGTTGATTAGTGCATTGGTAGCATTGTTTTCTGACAGCTACAGGTTCTCTGTTTTGATCCTTGGCTGGGGTGCCTTCTGTGTGGAGTCTGAATGTCCTCCTTCTGTTTGTGTGGGTTTGCTCTGGTGTCCTCCCATCTTATAAAGACATGTGTCTGGAGTGTTTCTCTCTGGGCCTCTGCTGAAAATTGGCTTTTGTTACAAGTCAGACTTTCCTGGTTAACAAATGTTAAATAAATAAAAACGACAGGCATTTGAATTTCAGACTTCATATTCTTCAGAAAGTACATGGTAGCACAAAACCTTTTATTCTAAGAATTTTCTAAGTTTATAAGAATGATATTTGAAATTTGTCTGGATATTTGAAATTTGTCCCTATTTTTGGGACTGTATTTCCTCATTATTGGCTTCGTCCAAGTTTTTTGTGCTAAGAGGTTGAGAGCTATGGTGAGAACTGAATTCACTAAATGGTAACCATTTAAGTTTCAGTCTTCCTCTCTTTAGGAAAATAGCTGTTTTGGCATAGTGGTATGTTGCTCTGACTTTTTTTGAAAAGGGTGTTGGGTTCAAGACTTGGCAGTGAAATGTATGGTGGTAACACAGCATTTTATTCTAGCAACTTTTCAACATTATACAAGCAATGTTTAAAATGTGTTCCTGGTGTTTGGGCTTTTGTTCCCCCCAATAAATTTTGGCTTTTTCCAGATTTCTTGTGCTGCAAAGTTCAGAGATACAGCTGAGTGTCGAGTAGATTTTACAAGGAGCTGAGAGCTGCCAGGGAACAGAAGTTTAGTACTGCTTATGCTGAGTCTGCTTGCATTGTTAATAGCACAACAGGTAGTATACTGGCTTTTGATTCAGAAGGCTGTGGGTTCTACTCCCAGAGTATGGAGATGAATTGCTGATACTATACTGTGTTATAAAGGGCTGGATGCTGCGTACTTTTTGGCAAAGATACCTAGTAACTAGGAACCTGTTATCAGTTTGCCATCCATTCCCTATTGCAGTATTACTAGCTTATCATTTTTTTAATGTACTATAGGCAATTTATTCCTCAAGGGCAGCAGGCACTTTATTTGTAGATGAAACAATGAAATATAAAGTTGTTTGCTAGCAGCAACCTCTTCATTAGTTACAGATCTTTTTAGTGTGGCATTATTTAGATGACCTTTACTTCTTCAGAGATTGTGCATATTTATTGATACTGGTGGACTGTAGAAGTCTGAGTAGTCATTTATGATGGAAATTTTCTGAATTGGGCAGTTTTGTCATTATTGGTGCATGCATTTTGTTTCATTGTTTACTGGAAAAGTGTTCAAAACAATAAATTTAAAACACCTTCTAACAACTGTACTCTATTGTACAAGGAATATAATTTAATACAATCAGGAAGGTGTATCAAAGAGCACGTGTATGTTTCATGTGCAAGGGGCCTATGATTTGAAAACAACCCAAAGTTAATCTTTATCTGCCACTGGCAAAATGTATTTTCTTTGAATGTGGGTTTCAATGCTGTTTCAATTAATATAAGTTTCAAGGGCAGATACGTTTTAATGCTAAGTCTATTTTCACTGTGAGACTGCATTGCTTTGTTTAGCAGATATCTATTAGTGTTTGTGCTGTAAAATGCAAAATAAAAATTTCAAATGAAATCCAAATCATTGCAGAAGTAAAGCAGTATGCACATTACAGTGTTTATGGTAAATGGGGTGAAATAACCAAGGAGTGAGACATTGGAATGGATGTAGGGGGAAGGCTCCATTCGACCATGATTTTGTGAGGAGGGGAAGGGCAGCAAACTCAAAGACAGCCCTGGCTGAACTATACCTCTCAACTGTCCAGATTTTTGCAGAATGAATAGATTTTTGCTTCTTATGTTTGGTTTGTTCCTCATAAAATTTGTGGTTTTCTGGCAAATCATTTAGGAATGAAGTCACTAAATAATGACAGACATTGAGTTTCAGACTTCATAACCATCAGAAAAATATATGCTAAAGCAAGACCTGTTATTCTATCAACTAAGTGTATACAAGCGCAATTTTTAGTACTGCCTGCATGTTCCCCAACATATTTGGCCTTGTCTAGATTTCCTGCATTAAGAGGTTGAGAGGTACGTGCAAATAAATCACTTTATAGAATTAGGAATATACAAACCTCTCAACTGTCCACAATTTTGATTCAAAATGTTGCTCTCCCCGTTATAATCCCTCCACAAAATGGCAATTTTGGAAGAAAACATGCAGGGTTTACAATTATAAATAATTGTAATGATCAGAGCTATAGATGAGTTTTATTTCAGAAATGCATGTATATTCTCTTATTTGTTCAGCTGCTCAAGTTAACAGTACTAATATTAAAAAGTGTCTCTTCTTTGACAGGTTCCCAGCTGTATTATGTGGCAATTTTATATTTTTGCATCACATTTTTGGTCCATTTTTCATAAAATTGTGGTTTTCTGGCAAATTAGTGGCAAATCATTAGAGACTGATGTTAGAAAATAATGACAGACATTGGAGTTTCAGATTTCATACCCTTCAGAAAGTTCATACTAATGCAAGACCTACTACTATTCTATTATCTTTCTAAGTTTATAAGAGCAATATTTAAAAATTGTCCTTATTTTTGTTCTTTGTCCCACTTCTATGTATGGCTTTGTCCAGATTTCTTGTTTTGAGGTTGAAAGGTATGAGTGTCAGAGCCATCACCATCAGCCAGAGACATTTCAAATTGTGACATACTTGTTGCACCCCACTCACCCATGTAGTGACTCTGAATGTGTCCAAGCAAGACAAGGAGCAGTTGTGCAGTGTAAGTGTGCAGAGTATCCCCCCATCCAAGGTAGACACAAGTACAACAGTGGCTTTTCATCTGTCCTTGATTTTGCAGAATGTTCTGGTTTTCTGTCATATTTTTATACTGTTGATTTATGCTTCTTATTATTCAGAAATGCACACTGTTGCAGTGTCCTGTTGCTCTGTGTTTAAGAAGCAATGCTTTAATGACCATCAGATAAGCTTGTCTTAAATTATAAGATGCAAGTAACCTTTAATAAGCATACTGTTAAAGAATTACCAACACTGAAAGCCTTTTTGTTGTTGCCATGCAGAGAATATTTGCATAACTATATAACGTATAAGCCTTAGGTATTGAAATGCATATGGCAGTATTTGTAATAAAGGACAGGCTTACAGTATTTTCAGAAGCTCATTACATTTGTTGGAGACTTGCAGTCATCTTTGCAGGCTTTACCCATAAAAAAACAGAATGCTAATCTATCATGTGTGGTCCATAACCTGTGCTGTAATCATTTAAGCAATTTATCTTGAGCTTGCTTCTTGTTTGCTGTTCAATTTTTACTTTGATCATGTTTTCCCCCATGAAACAAGTTGATAATTGTCAGGCAGCAGTTCTTTTTCAGATAAGAAACATTTTTACAAGTGGGGGTATCACAGAGATTGCTACTTTCAGCATGTTACTTGGTACTTTTATAAAGCTGAATATAAATTATAATTAGAACTGCAGTGCAAAAAGAAGTGGTTTGAGTTGAGTGCTGCTTGTTTTTTTTATACTTGATTTTGACTGGCATTCCAGTAATGTATTTAAAATTTTTTTTTTCATGTCTCACAACCTTTTTGTTTCTGTCCAGATATTAAGTAAGCTGTCATGTAGCTAATGCACTGAAATCTTTTTTTCTTCTACACTTCATTTTGTTTTGATTGGACTCTCATAATGATGGTTTGGCACCCAGGGCAGTGTATTTAATTAAAGCTCCAGTTGTTGTGGTTTTGAGCATAGCTCCACCTCTTTCTAGTTGTCCACACCCCTTCACATTGGTCCTAATTCATCTGTCTCCTGCAGCCCCCCTTTAATTTGATAGTAAAATGAAAAAAAGGCTTCCACCACAACGAAAAGTTCACTGAGAAGTTCTGTTAAAATGTAGGCTTTAATAAAACGAAGAAATAAAAAGCACAAATTGTGCTGTCCAAGTTGCAGGTCAAACAGGATAAGCGCTTTCAGTTAAAGAACCTTCTTCAGATCCTAGTGTGTAGACCTGACTTACTGCTGTTAAATAAAGATCCTTAATTGCTCAACCAATCACATACAGCAATCAGATGCACGCCTTCCTTAAGCCTCCATTTCATTTCTTAATTAGGCTTCTCTCTTTCAAAATAGGTTTAATAGGAACTACTCTGTTGAGCCCTGGAAATAAATTAGCTCTGAGGTTCATGATCCATTTGCTTTCTTCCTTTTCAGTTTTGTTGACAATGTCTCCTCCTCGGAGGTTAGTAGTCACATTTGAGATAACCATAAAGCTAAATGAATGCCCTGGATTTTCAGACACATGTCCATATAGGGCATTGGTTACCACTTTATTCTTGATGTCTAACAGGTGGCGAAGTATCCGTTCCTTAAACTTTCTATTGGTCTTTCCTACATAATAGGCTTGGCACAAATTACAAGTGCCAACGTATATAACATTCTTGGTGTTACAGTTAGCAAAACCAGAGAACTTATAGCATTTGTTTGTTACGGATGAACAAAACTGTGGGAACATTTAATGTGGCTGCAAGCTTTGCAAAAGCCACATTTCCAAGTTCTAACCTATTTCCTCCTTCTGTACTCTGCTTGTTAGGTATTCCATCATAGTTGCACAATAAATCCTTTAAGTTCTTCTTGTTTTTATAACCAAACTTAGGTGTTTCCCCTACTATTCTCTTAATTTTACTGTCAGCAGTTAAGACTGGCCAAAATTTCTTGATGGTTTCATGGACATCAAAGGAGTCAGTGCTGTAGGTCATCATGCATCTGAGACTGTTGCTGTTTCCACCTTTCTTCACATCACTCTGCTTCAGTTTTGAGTAGTACGGTTGCCCTTTGTTGTATCGAATGGACATTGATTTGCCTTTACTCTTGACTGATTGTTTTTCATTATAGCCTCTTGAAGCAAAATTCTGTAAGAGTTTGTCTTGTTCCTGCAGAAAATCATCATCGTCTGTACAGAGCTTGGATATCCTGGTCACTTGATTTTCAACAATATTCTGAAAAACATGTCTCGGGTGCATGCTATTGTAGTATAGCATATGGTTCCTCCAATTTGGTTTCCTGAATATAGTGGTACCAATTCCTTTGCTATTATTCATTGAAATTCTCACGTCTAAGAACTCAATCTCATTTGCTGACGTTTTCACTTCGAATCTTAGAAAGCTAGTTGTACTTGTTAAATAGTCGACAAAATCATTTAGGCGTTGCATACTGCCCTTCCATAGGAATATAACATCATCCACAAACCTGTTGTAAAAGATGATGCATTCCTTCCATTCATTTTTCGTATCCATTTCCCATTGCCTTTCCCATTCAGCTAGGACTATATTGGCATAGCTGTTTGCACAGGGGGTGCCCATGGCTACCCCCATTTTTGCCAATAATAGCTCTCACCATAGAGGAACACATTGCTCTCCAGGACCAATTCCAGGAAGCTGCATACTAGATTCACATCCATGTTTACTTCAAAATGAGAGGCAAAGTCCCTTACTGCTTCTATTCCTAGATTGTTGGGTATGCAAGTGAATAAATTGTTGATGTCCATCGTCACCAAAATGAGGTTGTCTATGGAGCTTTCTTGCTCCATTCTTTCATACAGTCTCTCCAGCAGCTGACCAGTGTCCCTCAATACAGTATGTGCGAAAGGCAACAACTTCTTGAGTTCAGTTTCCACTTAGATTGAAATGGGCTCAGTGACCCATCCTCTCCCCGAAACTATCGGTCTCAGAGGGGGGTCAACACTGTTCTTATGAATCTTAGGCAATCCTTTGATAACAGGTACAGTTGGATATACCATTTCAAGAAAGTCATAGATTTTTATCAGTTGCTCTAGTCATTAATTTGTCATACAGGACATTCTGTACTGAGGACATCAGTCTGTCTACTTGATACTTCTCGATTTTGTGGTATGTATCAGTATGGCTTAACATATCCTGCATTTTCTGGGCATACTGTATTGAATTCATCACTATTAAGGCTCCTCCTTTGTCAGCTGGCCTGAAAATAACTTCTTTCATTGTTTGCAATTCTTTTAATGCCTGAAACTCATCCTGTGTTAAATTGTAATAGTGTTTACTTTTTCCTTTTGACCTCCATTCAAACACCTCATTCTCACATAACCGTAAGAACATCTCCACAGTGGGATGATTGCTGGGGACAAAGGAAGTTGTTTTTTTCAACACAGATGATGTATAGTTTGTACCAGTATTTTCATTGTCAAAAAGACACTTCAACGTAACGTTCCTACCAAAGCACCTTAAGTCTGTCACTAACTCACTCAGGTCAGAATGTATTGAGGGTATGAAGCTCAAGCCTCTTTGCAGAACACTCTTTTGGGTAGCTGTCAGCTCATAATCGGATATATTAATTACCAATGAAATTGATTCATCTAAGCTCATTGAGGTTCCTAAGTTATCTTTCTCTTTTTCCTCTCTCTGCTTTCTGACCTGGATCTCCCGACATTTTTCTGTGTTAATAAAAAAGGGAGTTGCTGTAACAAAGGTGCATGGACAGATCCCTTCTTAGGTATCACGCTCGGAACTATTTCACTTGAAGGCTGAATGCTTCCTGCAGACGCATTGTCTACATTCGCTGCATTATCACTTTCCGTTAGCGATGTAATGACCTCGAGCATACCAGAGTCATTGTTAACTATAGTACCATTAGTCCTATTGTTAGGAGTATTGCGAGAGGCTAATTCAGGATGTTGCCCATTAGTGTGTATATTACTGTGTACTTCTGCATGTATATTCACACTAGAAACAGTCCTGCGTGTCACAGGTACATTTCCCATGTTGTCAGAGCGTTCTTTTCTATCTGGTGCTCTCTTATCCCTCGGCCACTCAAACAAGCGACCGTTAGTAAAATCAAAATAATCTCTCTTCAGTTTGTTAATTTTTATATTTTTCAGTTTGTTCTCATAGGTTTCCAACTTATCTTGCAGGGTTTCTAGCTTAAACAAGCAGCTATCGGGTAATCACATAGTTTCCATTTGCTTTTGCTTACATTCAATAAGAGCAGAAACCTCATCTTCATGTGGTTTAATGTAGTCTATTAGCAGCTGCATGTAACGGAAGCTTGTCTCTATGTTAATCTCCTGCCATTTGGCCAGGAGATCAGGGTAGGTGTTCCCATAGCTGGGCATACACCTAATTCTCAATCCCCTCAGTATCACATTATGATGTAGACATGCTTCCATGTGAAATCGCTGCCATTGCAGCCTCTTGAGCTTATAGGCTGCATTCCCAACTTCTCTAAAGATGTTATCAAATTCTTCATTACAGTCTGTAATCAGTTCCTGATTCACACCAGTCTTTATATTGATATCAAATAAAGGATTGAGCATACCAGCATTAAATGTAGTATTAGTTTTCTGACCATTTTCCATCACAAAATATAGTGTTGACACCAAAGCAGTAACAAATAACGACTGTGTGAAGTGTTAAGGTAAAAAACAAGCAAGCACAAACAACCAAACCAAAAACCACCCCCAGAGGAAGCCTTAATAGGCAAAAATAGTAAAATGAAAAAAAGGCTTCAACCACAACGAAAAGTTCACTGAGAAGTTCTGTTAAAATGTAGGCTTTAATAAAACAAAGAAATAAAAAGCACAAATTGTGCTGTCCAAGTTGCAGGTCAAACAGGATAAGCACTTTCAGTTAAAAAACCTTCTTCAGATCCTAGTGTGTAGACCTGACTTACTGCTGAATAAAGTGGTAACCAATGCCCTATATGGACATGTGTCTGAAAATCCAGGGCATTCATTTAGCTTTATGGTTATCTCAAATGTGACTACTAACCTCTGAGGAGGAGACATTGTCAACAAAACTGAAAAGGAAGAAAGCAAATGGATCATGAACCTCAGAACTAATTTATTTCCAAGGCTCAACAGAGTAGTTCCTATTAAACCTATTTTGAAAGAGAGAAGCCTAATTAAGAAATGAAATGGAGGCTTAAGGAAGGCGTGCATCTGATTGCTGTATGTGATTGGTTGAGCAATTAAGGATCTTTATTTAACAGCAGTAAGTCAGGTCTACACACTAGGATCTGAAGAAGGTTTTTCTAACTGAAAGCGCTTATCCTGTTTGACCTGCAACTTGGACAGCACAATTTGTGCTTTTTATTTCTTCGTTTTATTAAAGCCTACATTTTAACAGAACTTCTCAGTGAACTTTTCGTTGTGGTGGAAGCCTTTTTTTCATTTTACTATTTTTGCCTATTAAGGCTTCCTCTGGAGGTGGTTTTTGGTTTGGTTGTTTGCCCTTTAATTTGAAGTCACCAGCTGCCACTGTTTGTATGTGCTTAGTTTCTTAGTTTTTTATCTAGATAGTAATTGTTTGTGTTATCCTATGCTTCATATCCACAGACATAGCAGATTTTGCACACCTACATATGCCAGTACCATCTACAGCCAGTGATTTCCCCCTCAGATTCCTTATCTGAATTTGCTTGAGCTTCTAGCCCTGCCTGTGGTCCTGGAAACTGTGGTCCTGGGCCCTGCTGTCCTTGTTTAAGCTGTTTCCTGAGAATTATATTGCACAACATGGCACAGATATAATATTCTAGAATCTGTCCTGTGACACCACTAATATATTCCCTGTGAGTGTGAGCCTCTGGAAAGTATCTGTAGATAGTATATGTAATGCTAAATATACCTTTGTTTCCACTAGAATTGGTTCTTCACAATTTCCTTGGGAACTCAGGTGAAAGAGGCAGAGATTGCATATTTCCTCTGGTATAGTGCTGTTTACCCTGTATTGCTCTACAAGTTTTGTATCATGCAGTCCATGATAAGTCAAATATGGGCTGAACATCCTTCTTATTTTTAGTTGAGGTCTAGCAGCAGCACCTTGAATGAAAGCCCTGTTGCACATACACGTTAATGATGGCAGCAGCAACCACTAGCATTTTTTCTAAGTTGTATTACAAAGAGTTTTGCATTTCAAGGCAAAAGTAAGCACTGAGTGCACATGAATTTCTTTATACATTCCTAAATAGCTTTGCCATACTGGATTGCTTGCATAGCATGTAATTCAACTACTTATACATTCATTAGCATATTGTACTGTTTACCTGTGTCACAGAGCATTCACTAAGTGCAGATTTCTTTAATGAACATGAAATAGTTTGCTATCATGATAGCATTATTAGTACATGTATTCATGAGTCCAGCCCTGTAACAGTTCCAGGTCAATATTTGTTCTGCATTTCCACAGTTTTATGTAGACATATTCACTCTAAGACACTACTAAAAAGGTGAAAAGCCTTCAAAAATTTAATCTGATATTATTTTGTGTCACCTTTGTTACTCTTTCCCATCTCCTCTTGTCACCTTCAGATCCTTACATCACTCAGTGTATGGATACTTGTCTTCACAGCCTTACATCGTTCACTGTATAGATACCTGTCTTCAGGTGTTATATCATTCAGTATGTAGATACCTTTCATCAGGTCCTTGTATCATTCAGTGTATGGATACTCGGATACTCCTCTCCAGGTGGCCCTTCTGTTTAACAGTATGACAACAATATATAAGCAACTTACGCAATTGTGATACACAGCTGTTCTCTTTCAGTACTGTTGATTTGAACATGTGAGCAGATATTACAATATACCCTATGCCTCTATCAAGTCTGAATATAGCATTTATGAAATCATATTTAATCTCCTTTTCACAGAATTCTAGCTCATTTCTTCACTACAACTCTTTTGCATTTTCTCTTGCACCATATTTATACTTTGTAACTTACCAAATAAAAGGTGTTGGTGTAGTATTTATTTTTATGACTGTTCTGGAAACACATGCAAGCATTTTGCCTAGAAGTACGGTTCCTTCATTTAACATACTTTTACAAAGGGATTTTGTTCCACAATTTAAATGTACATTTTTGTTAATCATGAGTATAATCACACCTCATATAGAAATTAACATCACATTTCTCATGGTTCTCATATTTGGTAGTGCTGTTTTTGCTGTTTCTCCAATTTATCTCACAAACTACACTACATACATCAGATTATTTTGTGAGTGCCTTTAAATGTGGCAATGCAATTTACTCACTCTGCACACAGCATTCATTTTAAGTCTAATTGTCTCAGTAATTTTCATCTTGTAGATCAATTTCAACACCATATGCAGTACTGGATTAATTGTATAATTTACTAACATAAGTATCAAATTACTCATTGGATCTCCGTGCCCCAGAACAAAAAATGGCACACTTATGGCAGATTCTTTCCTTATCTCTTAGTAACTCTAAAATGCATACATCAATATTCTCATTTTCCATCTCTCAAAATTTAAACATACATGTTTCAAGGCACCATCTCTTGTAGAATTTATGCATTCTTCTCTAATTCATTTTTGAATAGTTCACTAACAGGAATAAACTGAATTTCTGGTTTCATAATTTCTATTTCTCAAACAAATTATACTTGAGATAGGTTTCCAGGTGGTTCAGTGGTTGTATTTGAATGATTTTTCAAATGAAGGATGAAATATCTTTTCAATTACTGTTAATATTTTGTAACATTTGATGTTCTGAGTGGCTTAACTAAAGTGATAGCTACATAATACATGTGGCTAGCTAAATCAGCATGCATTTAGTTTAAAGTATGCAATGGACACTGAATGTCAGAGCACTTGATACACATCCTGAATTATGAAGCAGGCTAAAGGAATCAGGTTCTTAAAGATAAGCTTGTGTATTACACTCACATTGTAAAAAACTAGAAGACAGCAGACTAGAGGGAATGACATTAATAAGAATTGTACATTATGTATTCAGCCATTTTATTATCCTGAAATGTCCTTCTGTTCATTTCATCCTGCACTGCATCCAAAAGTGGAATGGTAAAACATCCATATTGCATCTTTTCACATAAAAACTATCAAGTGCTCTACTAACTGATAGCAAAGCATGCAGAAAAGGTCTAGAATTACTGTGTCTTCTAAAAGTCTATCTATTCATCATCGATTACCAGTGTTACTTTCCCCATCATATTAGCTAGAATTTAGTAATGATTGTAACATTCTGATTAATTATTCTATCAGGCCCGTAACTGGAAGTTTCTGCATAGCTTCACATGTTTTAAAATTAAGGAAAAATTACTGACATACAGCACAGATGGGGTAGACCTCCCTATATGATGTCATTAAAAAAAGAACTACAGTATGCTCTATTAGTTGGGTTTTGGATCAGGAAAAATCCTCAGACCCTGGTGCCTTTCATTGAAACGGGGTAGCATGTCTCTATTTTGGAGACCTGCCTATCCAAAACCCTGTGACATGTATGGGCAAAACAAGAGACATGCTTCATCCAAAAAGCTTCTCAACATCTTCAACCTGCATTTCAAAAGAATTGCCATAAATGGAAGAATTACTTTACTCATAATCTTATCAAAATCTTCCTCCAGCACCTCAAGAAGATTTCCATAAAATTACATGAAAGAAGTCAGCAAATACATCTTTTATATAAAGGAATCCATTATAAATCATTCCTACATTTAAGGCTGGAAATGGTACATTCATGCTTCTTACATCTATCATAAGTAGTCTACATCATTCATTAATAAATGACTTTTGACATCCATTCCTATTATTGCTATCTAATCTGACATAGCTTCTCTTAAGCTGTTAGCTCAGGCAGCTCATCTCTAATCTGCTGCAACTCATACAGCTACCCATCTAAGAAATGTATAGTCATTCTAAACAAAGACACACATCTTGAGATTTCCTATGCCATTTTGTTTTAATCCACAATGAATTGCTGGTGATTCAGCAATGTGAACTGCAATGTGAACTGCATGTATGAATTCTGACAAGAGAACTCATAACCCCCTTAGAATTTCTTGAGATACTGGAGCTTCTGTCTCCCTTACTGTTGTCCTAACATCTCACAGTCCTCCTACCATAGCTATCATAAGGTTGTTACTTTTCTGATCATGGTAAGGAATGGTGATCCTCATATGTATAAGACACCAAAAGAGATCTGAGTTTATCAATCAGCTCTCCTAGGAAGATGAATGGATCTTTATAATTAATCCAGACCTGTCTTTTAAACCTTTATCCCTGTACTTACAAATATGATATTCCTAATTGGAACATGACCACTGCTCTCTCCCTGGTATCATTATCATTTATAATAATATATATTTCTAAGAATAAAACATTCTTCATTGACAAAAGGTTATATAAAGGTGCAAGAAACTTTCCAAAGCTAAAAAATGGTGTCTATATAATCTCCTTAAAATGTCATTTTCCCACACCCATAATCATCAATTCATATTACCTTACCTTGTCTCAAGCATTCCATGTTTACCTGGTAATGAGTATACCCACCAACAATCATTTGCACAAGAGTGCCCACAATCCTGGAATTAGACCTTTCCCCATTTAATCAGCAAAACGAAATCAATGCCACTAGACCAAAATTCACTTTTTTATAGTAATTTTAGTAAAAGTTTAATTATAAATAAAGATGTATAATGTTCATAAATTAGCCTGAAAAACTAAAACAATAGGAATTGCTTAGACCAGTATTTGGAAATATAACAAACAACTTCACTATGTAGATTAGCTGAGCAATCCTGTAAGCCTATTTGGTTCTGGAGGATGTATATCAATCAGCTATCATGAATTTTAGAGGTTATCCTTGATCAGATCTTCCCTGATTTTGACTCATATTTTTGCCATAAACCCCCCAAATTTTTGATCTTATGGTAAATTATTAAGGATTTCAACCAAAGATGACACAGATAAGAACCATTCCTGAGCAGCACGAATGTTTGAGAAACAGTTTAAGTGCTTTTCTCCATAAAATTTTTTGGATTTCTTCAGAAACTGAACAACTTTAACACACAGCTTAAATTACATACTCAATTAATTATCTATATATAAAAATACACACCTACATATAAAAAAGATTAAACAATAGATTTTTTTATAAAATCTTAAAGTTATTGTATTTAAAAACATTTAGAAAACATATTCTAGTAAATATCTAAAAAAATGTGTAATGTTTTTAAATTCTAAATCCTTAACATTTTATTAATTTATTCATTTATTGACATTTGATTACAGAGAAAAATCTGACTGACTACGTGTTCATTTTCATCAGATGCCCGGGAAGAAAAGCTCCAAAGTATTGCAAAAACAGTTTATAGTTTTCCTATCTTCAAAAATAATACAAAACTATCCATAATTTAAATAAGTATATCAAATAAGACATAATATGAAAACATAGATAGAACTTATATGACAATGAACGCTAAAAGAACACTATCTCAATAACCTTGACTGTTCTTGTCATATAATTAAACCACCTTAAATGTTTTGGCCACTATACTCTACAAATATTTTACTAACTCAATATATTTGCAATTTACACTATCTGTCTTCGTATCCAATCTCTCTTACTTTCTTTATTTCTGTGGCTGAATAAACAAAATTAATTAAACAGTATTCTTACTTATGAGAATATGCAAACAGAATTACTAAAAAATCTAACACACTGGGTTTATTTTTCTTGTATTGTATACCTCTAAATATGTATTTGTCTTGTATATCTACTTCAATTTGTATTGTGTAAAAACTTTCTTGACTTTCAAAGTTAAGCTGATATTATGTAAAAATTTTCTGTGATTATATGGAGCTTTTCTCCCGGACCTCCACTGAAAATGGGTCATTGTCCCAGTGGACTTTCCCGGTTAACAAATACCAATAAATAATAAATAAATAAATATTTAGAGAATTTTTAGCTACTTTATAGAAAAATGAAAGATAAATTAGTGTAACACAAACAGGAATTGCAATATGAAGTTTGAGAAAAAAACAGGGTTATGATATATTTAGATAAAGAGCCTGAAAAGAGAAACAGACAGAAATAAGGAAGTGAGTGAAGAAGGGAGAATAAGGAAGTGTAAGGTATGGATAGGCACTTGATCATATTTAGGGATATACTTTAGTCTGGGGCTGAGCAAGATTCTATCAAAAATATGTATTTTATTTATTTTTTAATGTCATTTCCCCATGATTGTAACATCACCTCCCAGAGTTACTACAACAAAAAATACACAGATTTCCCTGTGATAAAAAATCCATTTGACAAAGCATAGTTCCAAAACATCTCAAAAAGCAATAACCTAACAATAAATGAGCTCATGCATGACCCCATCTCTAAGCTTGATATCATAAAATAAAGTAGGCTGATCACATGAGAGTTAATAGTCAAATGCAGGCTCGTCTCTTAGAACAAAACAAGTTGAGTATTTTAGTAACTAAAACATTAAAATATGGTCTCAAGTTGGTGAAGATCTGACCTATGTGATCCTAGAAATGTTTCAAGCTAGCAAAAACAAAGTTGTCATAACACATGCCAAAGACTGGAAAATGCTGTAAACAGTACATAGTGCCTCAAAAATCACTTACCAGGAGCTCAAAATGAGCATCTAAGATGAAGACGTGAACACAAAAAGAAAGGAAATGAAATGAGATAACAGGAGGGTTTCTACTGGGACTACCACTGAGCTTTTCTATGAGAATGTTAAATATTCCCAAAATAGCTCCACTTTTACTTATATGAGATTACTGAGCTTTGATCTCACTTAAAGAGAATAGTGCCCACTCAGAAAAATGTAGTCACATGTTAAAAGGCATGTATTATTTCACTTGTGTTATTTGCTGTTTCTTTTGCATTTTTATGCCTCTACTCACCATCATGCAATGACACAGTGTAACAATGTAGTGAATGTGGGATCTAAAGTCTGCTGCACACACATTTTTTGCCAGTCCTTTATTTGGTTTTCTGTGACAGTATGGCAACTATTAAAAATAATATCAAGTGTTGTCAGCTCTGATAGCATAAAGGGAAAAAAAGCCCTGGCTATGGTCCATGTCACCTGAGCTCAGTTAATGGCTTACACACCTGATGGTGCAGACCAGGAAGGGTAACAGTGAGCAGCTGCTAACAGATCTCCCATCCAGGGTGGAGGAGAATTGACTCTGACTCACCACTTAGTTGACACCTTGTGAAACAACTAGCTGCTGAACACTTGGAGCATGAACCATTGAGCACATGATGCCACTCTGCATAAGTATTCCACAGCTGAGTATGTGGACACATGGTTCCTACAGCAGGCAACATGGTTCAGAGCTTGTAGAGCCACCATAAGAGATGGGGGCTTCATTAGGAATGGAATAGTTCACGCTGTAGGTCCAGTAATCTAGCATATTCCTTACAGCCCAAGCTGTTAGGAAATAATGGGCTATTTGTGATAACAAGACAGGAATTAATAGGTGATAGGGTTGTCACTTAACCCAAGGATGCCTAGCAATCACATCACTGAAAGAATGGGCAAACTGCAAGTAAGATGCCACAAGGCTGGTCCATCAGGGGGATCATCAACCTTGATATCATTAAAAACTAATTAGTAACAACAGATATTAAAAAAAAATCAATAAAAATATTTTTTGAAGGAGAGGGATAAGTGCCTTTTAAGTATACCCAGTGTTTGGGTCTATATCATCTTACATCTATAACTCTAAATATACTAAATCTAACATTGCTTAATCTAGTCATTACAGAAATATTGTTTTACCCTCTATGTTCAACAAACTTGAAGACTGCACACCTAATGCGTACAAAGAAACTAGATGCTAATATTGCCTTTCCTGGCTCCATATGATACAGAGATGGAACCCTGACTATGGCTAAACAAGATAGGTTCAGGTAGTCATCTCCACAGTGGAGGAGCTAACTAGGACAGGTTTTAAGTGAAGAAGCATTGTCTGCTCACCATTCCTTGTAAGGGGCAAATTTAAGGGTGTCCTGGGAGTATGTTTCCTGCTAATGACTTTCCAATTATGACTGGGGACCTCTCATGAGCCTTTCACTTGCAAGGGGAGAATAAAAGCTGCCTGAAGGGCTATCTCACTTATGGAAGGAGATGGCAGCTCTGTGCTGTAACCTTTGCACAGTTCTACCAAGCCTTGTATATAGAATGCAGTGGGGAACATTACAACAGAAGAAAATAAAAGCCCTTAGTGTTTCTTGTATGACAGCTGTACCACTTTTGACTAGTATCTGATTGAGAACATATGAGTGCAGTCCTGATGATCCAGATGATAGGAGTAGGGAGGCAAAAAAATACCAACTTTTGATGAAATGCTAGATGTTTGGTCCTTGTTTCACTTGACCCTCTAAGATTAAGTTATCAGAGTTTCAAGTTTTCTTTGCATTGCCAAAACAGGACTTTCAGGTTTTTTAGTTTTTGCAAGATAATGAATAACCAAAAGTTTAAAAATATAATGATCACTTTCAGTCTTTGGTCTGAATAATACATCTAAGGGAATGTTGAGCTTCCTCACACATTTATTGAACTCCATATGGGCTTTCTCCTTTAGTTTTTAATAAGAGCTTTTACATAGAACGTCTATGCTAAATTGCCGAAAATAAGAGTCCTTCCCCAAGTTTATTTATATTTATTTTTCAGATGAATAAGCCTACTGGGCACAAGTGTCTGCTTTTAGGAGTGGCCTGAGAGCACTGTGGGATTAAATGAGTTGCTGTGGGTCACACAGTTTACAAGCAGCTACTGAGGGAATCAAATCAGATAAAGCTTGTTTACAATTTATATTTATTTATTAATGTATTTATTTGACATTTGTTTACCGGGAAGGTCCGACTGGGTGGGAACCCATTTTCAGTGGAGGCTCAGGGAGAAAAGCTCCAAAGACCATTAGTAAAGATTACATTAGTTAAATAGGTTACATAAACATATTACACAACAATTTAGGCATTTCATATGTTCCAAGAACAGTTTATTAAAACAAGACTAGCACAATACAGCACTAGGTTTTAGATACAAGTTAAAACAATCCTTCTTGTTAGCTGAATACAATATATTTTAGTAGGATAACATCATAAGAAATGACAAAACCCATAAGAAGGGTAGTGGACTAGCCCTACTACTCTCTTCCGCCACATCTGTAATACCATATGCCAAACACATCCCACAATTTGGTACTGCTGAGCTAACCGTGGTCCTCCTAAATATAAATAAACAGAAAAGAATATGCATTTCTTCTATACATCCCTCTTGGCAATAATATCTCTATTCTCGAGGAAATCCTCTCCTGGTTGTCAGCTAACATAAATAATGAAACTATAATCATGGGTGACGTCAATATTAATTGGGCCACCATTCAATCCCCCACTACCTCACACAACTTAAACCTTTATAACTTTACCCAGCTAATCAGTTCACCTACTAGACCTTCTAAAAACAACTCCCAAGGAAGCATACTGGACTGGATACTAGTCTCTCACCCCCATACTATCTCAAATAACGGTACCCTTCCTGACTCCTTTAGTGATCACCTCCCTGCCTTCATTCATCGCTCAGCCATCTCTTTGCACTGATCTCATAATTATATTTCTACTTGCTACCTTAAAAACTTCAACCCTTTATCCTTCTCTGGCTCACTAAAACATGCTAACTGGACCCCTCTAAAATCCTTAACTCTTGGATGACACTGTAATTTACTTCAATACTACTTTCATCAACCTATTAAATAGCTTTGCTCCCATCAAAACTAAAAGAGTTAAATATAATACTGCCCCCTGGATAACCAAAAAAACTGTAACATTCATGCACCTCCGTGATAAAGCATGGAAAATTACCAAAAACTCAACTCCTGCTCCTCCCTGACTGACTATAAGCAACTTCGCATCAAGGTCAAACAATGCATAACCTCTGATCATAAATCCTATTACTCCATACTTCAAAACAACCACAAAACCAACCCTAAAAAGTTCTGGAATAGCATCACTACCCTCCTCATCCAGGTAAAAAAGTAAACCACTGCCCTGATCCAAAGACCTCAGACCACTCCTTAGCTGCCCAGTTTAACTCCTTCTTCATTAACTCTATTACTAAACTTACTAAATATTTTACTAACAATACACCTAACCCACACTCACCTACTTCCCCCAACACACCCTCCTCAAGCAACAAAACCTCTCAACTCCATCCCTTTACTCTCAAACCTGTTTCTATCTCTACCATAAAAAAACTCCTACACAACTTGAAGCCATGTTCTAATGCCCCTGATGACCTTCTATCTAAATTCCTTAAGCTGGCCGCCAATGACATAGCCTTCCCCATCACCATCCTAATAAACTGGTTAATCTAAGAATCTTACGTACCAACACTTTGGAAAAAAACTTTTATAATCCCCCTCCACAAAGGGGGAAGCAATGCTGAAATCTCCAACTTCCAGCCAATTGTCATTCTCTCCCCTATCTCCAAAATCTTAGAAAAATGCATTCACCTACAACTACTACTATACCTGCTTGACAACCAGTTGCTTACCCACACACAACATGTCTTCAGGTCTGGACATAGCATCACTACTACTCTGCTCTTCTTCCTCGAATCTGTCAATTCTGCATGCAACTTTGGCCATATTGTACTATCTGTACTATTGATCTTTAATTGTATATACATGTAAATATGCATTGTATACCATACTATGTTGATATTCTACTGTGCTTATGTTTTACTTTATAATTTTTACTAATTGCTTAATTGTTACTATGTTTTGTGGAGCTTTTCTCCCAGGGCCTCCACTGAAAATGGGCTCCTTGAGCCCAGTGGACCTCGCCGGTCATCAAACTGGAAATAAATAAATAAATAAATATTGTTTCTACCATACTGCTTGACCTATCTAAGGCCTTTGAAACAATTTCACACAACCTCCTCTTTTCTAAACTCTCTCATCTTAATCTGTCCACCTCCTCTATCAACTGGTTCTCCAGCTACCTCTCTAATAGGCATCAAGCAGTCAAGTGGAAAAACTGTACTTTCCCATTCCTTAACACTCTCACAGGAGTACCACAGGAGCCCTTATTAGGCCGCCTACTATTTAATATTTTTATTAATGACTTCTATCAGTGTATTTCTAATGTCAAGCTATTCCAATATGCAGACGACTCAGTGATAATCTACTCCTCTAAATCCATCTCCAGACTACAAGAACTGACCCAGGAAGCCTTCCTAGCTACCAAGAACTGGATGTTTATCAACCATCTAGCATTGAATGCTTCCAAGTCAAAATCTTGATATTCATCCCCTCAAAGTCTACTAATATCAACAAAAACTCTTTTTTCATAACTAGCCAAAACAATGCCCTTACTGAAATCGTACCCCATACAAAACTAGTAGGTGTCAGTATTGACGCACAACTTAAGTTTGACATGCATCTCCAAACAAATAAAAAGAAAACACACCAAAAACTAGGCTTGCTCTACCGCCATAACCACTGCCTTACTCCCTATACCAAACATGTCCTTTCTACAACCTACCTCATTCCCTCCCTTCTATATGGTGCCCCTTTCCTTACAAATCTCCAAACTGGCCTAAAGTCAAAACTAGCATCCTGTTACAACAAAATCTCAAAATTTGCCACTAGTGTCAAATCCTCCACCCACTGCTGTAATACCCTTTTAAAATTAAACTGGCTTGAACTCCCCCACCATCTCTCCTTAAGTCCTTCATCCAACTTTCTTATGCATATAAACTTATCTTTAAACCCTCTCTCTGTCCATTCCTTAAATCCTCCCTTAAACTTCACCAGTCAGATAGACTACTCAGGTCAAATAATCAGAACCTACTCGAAGTATACAAACCAGCTGATAATCCAGGCAAACTCCTTGTATCCTTCTCACTATCCTGACTCTGGAACTCCCTTCCTCTACATATTCGTACTGCCAACAACCACTCCACCTTCAAAACCTTGCTCTACTCCCATCTCTCATCCCTCTGGCTATGCTCCTGCTCCCATCTCACCTGACTGTCCTCTATTTCAAAAATATCCTACCTACCTCTCCTTCTGTAATCCTCTTAACCTGAGCTCTATCCACTACCTCTACACACCCTACCTACCTCCCTTCTGAAATTCTCATAACTCATCTCCTCATTGTCAACCTTCCTACCTAATCTCCTCCCACATCCTTTCTCCTCACTTCCTTCTATTATTCCTGCACCCACATTCCTCCTATCAATCCTTGTTACCATCCTTCTTTGACTCTAACCTCTTTTGTGAATACATTTCATAAATCACTATGGTAAACTGTTTAAATATATATACTCTGCTTTCTCTGTAAAAGCTTATTGATTTTTTTCTTTTTTAAATCTGTTGTTAACATGTCTTTTAATACTATGTTTGCTACAAAGGTTTGTTGTTATACTTTGAAGCATTTTGTTTGTTTTCTGTGTTATTACTTTATTGTACTTTGTAACTTTTTGTTTGGTTTGCTGTGTTATTACCTTCTTGGAGATTTTATCCCCAGGACTCCATTGAAAACGGGCTCCTTTGCTCCAATGGACTATCCTGGAAAACAAACTGTAAATAAATAAAATAAATAAATAAATCAGGTGGACTCTACACTGGTATGGCAAAATACTTCCACTACACAGTAAAGAGAGATGTCATAGAGGTGCATACTTATTTTATAGAAACAGGGCAGAGATAGGAGAGGAAAAAATGTACAGAAGAGGGGAAAATCAGTAGAGTAGGATGTGTTAAAGGTAAATTGTGATGGAATCACAAGGAAAGCAAGGAAAAGAAAGGTTAAGAGAAAGATTAGTGAAGAGGAGAAAATGAACAGAAAGGAAGGGAAAAGAGATACGTTAAATCAATGGGAAGTAAGGAGGTGAGCTAAAGGTAGGTAGAGAAAGAGTACAAAGCCTGGGAAAGGATGCAAAATGTAGAGTGGGATGGAGGATAGTACACAAAATAAGTTTCAACAAGAGGTAAGTGTATGAGTGAGTGTGTGATTAACTGCTATGATGTAGGGGAGGAGGGGGAGGGGGGATGAGAATAGGGTGGAATAGTATAACAGAGTTCTATATGATGCGGTAAAAGGAAGACGATGGGAGCAGGTAGCGAATGAACAAGTATTGGATTAGCTCGGACTAGTGCATGAGTAAACCCACATGTTGATAAGGTGTTTTTTAAGCAGTTTTTTTTTTTAATTTGTGGGATTGGCTTCAATTATGATAAGTTGAGGGGGTAGTGTTCCAAATTCTAGAGACATTGTTGGAATAAAGGGTGTCTCTAGTGCTATTGTTGGATTTGGAGATTTGCAATAAAGATTTGTTTGAGGAACACAGGACTCTTTTGTTGGTATGTGGATGGAGTAGGTTTTGGAGGCAGAGCACCTATACGGTTGATATATATCAGTTTTTGGACTGTTATAAGCTGTGTATAGGTTAGATAGTGGGGTAATTCTAACCAGTTGAGTTGGTGTAGAATGGAGTAATGGTGGGTTGTATGTAGGGAATTTGTTGCAAATTTAGCTATTTAGTTATAGCATGTTTCTAGTTTTGCCAAATCAGTTTTCTTTAGGTTGATAAAAATTGGGAGGCATAGAGCAGGGTAGAGAGTAGATGGGTGCTGGCAACTGACTGTCTTGTAGTGTTTGTGAGGTATGATTTAATTCTAAATAGTGTTCCCAGTTTTATGGGGGTCTTTTTGGTCATGTCAGCCAGATATTTGTCAAATCTCATATTATTGTTGATTAGTACACCAAGCTTTTTTGTTTGAGATACTGTGGCAATTTTGATATTGTCAGGTGAGTGAATATGAAATGAGGAAGAATAATCTAAGGATTTCCCGGGTCCAAAGAGCAGTAGTTTAGTTTTATTGGGATCTTACTATGACAACCAGCCTTTAGTAAATGTTCCAAGCTTAACATAAAATTGCCATCTGCTGATACTGAAAGCATCTAGAAATACTGAGGAGAGCCCCTAAGCACTCATTCACACACGCATACACACACACACACACACACACACACACACACACACACACACACACACACACACACACACACACACACACACACACACACACACACACACACACACACACACACACACACACACACACACACACACACACACACACACACACACACACACACACACACACACACACACACACATCTGTACAAGCATACACACAGTTTTGGAACCACCTCACTAACTGGCCTTGTTAGTGTGATATAAAACATCAGTATAATTTTGTACAACACACTGCTCAGTCTCATACAACTGTGGATCAGATGAATTTTAGTAAAGACTCTGAAAACTTACTGCAGTCCAGAGTTAAGGAAACAGTCCTGCCTGCTAAACTGCTTTAGTAAGAGCAACAAATCATGTGGAAAATGTCAGTCACAATGAGTAAAATGTTTTGTTCTACATGCAACTGGGGACACAAGTCAGACACATAGCACCACACCTTCTGCCTCTGGAGGTGGCAACCATGTAAAATTGAAACCTTGTGAAAGGCATTTTGCAGGGGTGTGTTTATCAAACTGGTGCTATATAACGTGTTGTTTGTACCTCCTCAACTGGCATAGATGACTGCAGAATGCAGCTTTGAAGGCACTGTCTTCAATGGTGGCCATTAACAGTGAGGTATCACTACAGCTAAAATTGCTCTACTTATGTGTATCGTGATTGTTAATGTAACATAAACATAGGTAACACACATATTTTATACATTTCTGATTTAGTCTGCCATTTTAGGTGCCAACATTTGCATATATCCAGAGGCTCATTTGCCTGGAGTGCTTTATTTCCATGGCACTATGTATGCATTAGCATGCACTGCTTACCAAGATATTTGACATGACTTCTTTATCTGTATCTCAGAATCTCTATCACCCTGTGTATTGACCCTACCAATCCTAATTTGTGCTGTAAAATGTGTCACACTTGGCACAAGAATTAATACAAAGAGTGTTATATAACTTACTGAGTAGTAACACTTAATGAGCATTATTATCGCATAATCAACTGTGTCAGTCAGATAGTTTTCAAAAGCTAATCATACATTACAGCAGAATAAAACGTAAGTGCATAGTTGGTGTATTTTAATCAGAATATACTTCTTGAGTTAATGTCATCAAGGATATGTTGATTTTAATATCATTAGATAATTAGTTCCTACAGGTTGAACTAATCTTTGAAATGCTTTTAATCTAGTGTTGGTATTAAAGGGCTAAAGCAGAGATTCTCATGGGCAGGTTTGCAGGTAATTGTGGACATTGCTGTTGTTTTTTTTCAAATTGTATACTAGTGTTGATAGTAGTATCACTGAATGCAATCTCAAATCAGCAACCTGTTTACCAAAACTGAACTGAATCAAAGGATTTTTCTGGGTGATAAAATCCAAACCTCCAGGTAAAAAGAATGCAATCACTATACCTCAGCTAGTATTAAGATTCCAGGTTACTGCAACTCTTGGGAAAGTAGAATTTCTCATTGAAATGACATATTTTGAGGAATAAACATTTTTAGTGAATTAGTTGAAAAAATATCAGTTTGCACAGCTGGCAGTCAAAGAGCATCTTTAGTGGTACATATTCTGAGCTGTTATTTTTTCCTATAGAAATGTCACAAATGCATGCCACTCTCTAGGGAAAAGTCTTCTAACCTCGAATAAATTTATGTGCAGAAATGTGCATAGCATGACAGAATGACTTTACAGTTATAAGAAATCTTTCATTACCATCCATTAAAAATAAAGGTGATACATATATGGGAAGTAGAAAGTATTAACATGGGTTGGCAGTAATCAAGCTTTTTGATGACAAGCATCTTGTAATCTTGAAAATATAGCCTAAGACATGCATATGAAAATACTGAGCAGCAACTTTTAAAGTTCAATAACATGAAATGAACCATACATACTATTGTTATATTAATTTAAGAAATATTACTGCAATTGGAAATACTGACAGCAAACCCTAATGTAGCAGGCTGGGTAGAACAATCTTTGAGGCTTTCATATTCAAACAAGTCCTTGTCAGATGTATTTTGGAGTTTGACATTTGCAAAAGTCAGCTCTGAAAGCTATTGCTTTGAGGAAAAAGCACTTTTAAGTATTACAGTTGCATAGTATACAAAGTCATTAGGAAAAATGATACTTACATTCTTCCTGTTGTGGGCCAAGAATAAGTTAAAGCATTATATGGATTATAAGAGTCGTAATGTGATTTATGAGGTCATAAATTTAACTGTTCCAGCTTTTAAGTAGGAAAATGAGCAGATAGTTTATAATCAGAGTGCAATGGCGTCAGACAATTTGTTATTAAAACATACAAATGCTTCATTTATTTCTGTGAAGGATAAGGGAGATGTGTATTAATTTCCATCTGAGGTCTTAGAGAACATGGCTGATTCATTTACAATATGGCACTAATCAAATAATTTAGATCACAGGCAAGATATTCAGTCCAACTTTGAGAAAATATTCGGTCTTCTCGTTGCGATGGCCAGTGTGATGGTATGAGGCAGCCAAAGTCCAGCTCTCCTTTCCTGGGTTGAGGTTGGAGGGGTAACCAGATGCCTGTACAGTCTCTGACAGAGACCAAGACCCTCACAGGTCATCTCAATATAATGCAGGAGGTGGTGATTATGTCCTCATATCACTGTAATACTTGGTCCCAAGGATGACAGTTCATTCACTCCATGCTCTCTGCTTCCCTGTCCGAGCCCTCTCTTCCCATGCCTAGTAAAGAGTTGTCATTGAGAAGATCTTCGTGAGGAGTCAAGGGGACCACCTACTGACGTTATATCTGGGTAGCGTGTAGAAGGAACTGAAGGACCAAGTACTGAGGAGACAGGAAAGCCAAGAAGTAACAGGCTGTGTGAGATTGTTGGGAGGTACAATAAAATATATTTGTTGCTTCCAGTTCTTAGGTATTGTTCTTCCTAAAGCAGTAAATTTAACAGCCTGTACAGGGGATTAATAAAGAGTTCTTTAATGCACAAATTGCATGGAATGACCCTGAGTCCAGTGATGCAGGTAGACTTAGCTTAAATGTTTTCTTTACCATTTCTGAAGTTATTATTTCAGGACAACATAACTCATGCAGATCTGTATTGTGTAAAAGAGGTGTTCAGATATCTTTCTGCAGCAATACTCAGTACTTCAAAAATAACATATAAATCACTAACCAATATAATGTCTTATTTCAGAAGTCTATGACTCCTACTATTTTGTTATGACTGCTGGTATATCAAAAAGCACCCTTTTTGTTATGTTGCTTCTGGGATAGTTCACCTGAAACTTAGACCGTGAATCCCTGAATAGCCTGTTTTAACCCATAACATACCTTATCTAACCTATTCTTGCTGCTGATGGATGTAGCCAGTATGTCTTTTTTTCTCATTTAAGCTTTTATTTCACCAAAGAATAGAACTATTACCTTTGTGAAATTTATATTAAAAAAAAACTCCAGTTACACAAGGCACCAATAAAGGCAGTCCAAAATTCATTCAAAATTAATCGCAGCAAGGCTCTCAGATCAAAATATTTTAATTACTTGCATAACAGCAACAATACATTTACTGAACAAGGACTGAGCGCTTTCGTCTCCCTACTGGAAACTTCATCAGAATCAGAGTCAGTAACTTCCTTAACTTTTAAATACACTCATAAACATTCTCATTGGTTAGTTTCCCTCCCATTGTTCCAATCAATTAACATGGACTTTTAGTGAAAAACTGTCCAATTTAATCCAAATAAAAATATAAAAGCAACATACAAAACAGATACAAACTTTTTGTAAAATTGATACAAATATATATATATATTTACAATAGTGTGTGTGAACATATAAAAAAGTCTATAAAAAATGTATATATGAGTAAATGTGCATGTAAGTGCACCACTTCCAAAATGTTGCTGTTATTTTGTGTGTATGTGTGACTCATTGTTATTTTAGTTTTTTTGCCCTTAACTTCAGGACTGGGGCTAGGGAAATATGGTCATTCAAACCTGGGAAAACACAGGCATCCAGGCATAACTGCCAAATTAGTTCCTTGTATTCTAGCCTGGTTTCCCAGTCCACACCCCTTTCATTTTGTTTCACTAGTTCTAATACCCAAAATCTAAAATCCGCTGTATTGCATTTTAAAACATGCCTGTATAAAATGTCTGTGTCTCTCTTCCGGCCAGTTTCATACATGTGCTCATATATCGTCTGCCTCAGGTTACGCTCTGTTTTACCCATGTAGAATGCCCAACAGGTAGTACAGTTTGCAATATATACAACCCCTTTGGTTGAACAACTATAATAACCCATAGCCAAAGGTTTCAGTGGAGGGTAGGAACCTGTAATACATCAAGGTTTTCAATTAAAGTACATTGAGAACATCTACCACACTTGTAAGTTCCCTTTTTAGTCACTAACCTGTTTTCTTCCTCAGTTTTCCTTTTCTCCGAAATATCCTTTAAATTTAAATTCCTCCTGTAACTATATGTTAAAGGTCTATTGAATGTTTCCAGTCTGTTGGTAATTTTCCTAAACATTTCCCAATAACTGTTGATAATCTTTTTTACTGTCTTGGTGTCCTGGTTGCATGTTATCACTAAATAGGGTGTCCCAGAAACCACAGGTGCTGGTGTCATATTAGTTGTTGTCCCTGTTCCCTGTTCAACATCAGTACATGTTAATGATTCTTTTAGCGATGGTAAATATTTTGTTCCCCATCCTACTAGAATTTCTTCCTTTAAAGTTGTAATAAGGTTCTTAGGGTAACTCCTCTCCAGGAAAAGTGATTCGACATATTCTAGTTCTTGCATTAATTCTTCCTTTTCTGATGTCATCTGGGCTAGCCTCACCATCTAACCTTTGACTATATTTCTCTTCTGGAACAGAGGGTGACTACTATCAAAATGTAAATAGGAATTAGAGAAACAGTTCTTCCTATAAACCTGGGATACAAATCTGTTGTTAACATAATCTTTCCTCATCCTAATGTCCAAGTAGTGTACTTCATCCATCACAATGTTGTGGGTAAATTTTAAGAATTCTGTTGTATTGTTTAAGAATTCCAAGAACAAGGGGACCAAGGCCGAGGTCCCTGCCAAACAATAAAAATATCGAAAAAATGAAAATACTTATTTATGTGACAGTTATAACTGGATTCAAAAACTAAATGTTTTTCCCAGTACAACATGACAATATTGCAAAAATGGGTGCACATGAGGCACCCATTGCCACCCCATCCAGTTGATGATAGTATTCATCCTGAAAATATATGTAGTTAGTCTTTAAAACTAGCTCCATATTTTCCAGCTCCAGTCTAAATTCACTATCCTTTAAAAAATTGAACTCCACCAACATCCTTTCAAACCATTCCAAACCACAGTTATGAGGAATGACTGAAAATAGATGTTTTACATGTACTGTAATGAAGGAATATTCGGGGTTGAATTCTATTTGACTCATTTTACTTAAAAAAATCCCATGAGTCAATCAAAATGTGTGGATACATTTTGGAAAAGGATTTCAGTTTTTTTATCTAGGTACATAGCTAGGGGGTTGGATTTTGGAACCTTCTGATGTTACTATTGGTCTTAATGGTGGGCCCCTGTAATCTTTATGCACCTTTGGGATCCCAAAAATCCCTGGAATAAAGGGTTTGATACTTTGAAAAAATCATAACGTTTTTTTGTCTATCAGCCCCTGTGATAAGTTGTCCTCCAAAATCAAATCTATTTTCCTGTATGCAATATTCAGTTCAAGTTTGGGAAACTAATGAATATCTCATGTCTGCATTTAGGATTTCCATCATTTTTGCTGAATAGGTCCAATTTTCCATTAGCACTACCCCACCCCCTTTGTCAGGTTTCATGACTCACACCTTATTATCATGTATAAAATTCTCCAATGCTGTTCTCTCCTCCATCGTCAGATTGTTCTTGTACCTTTTATTGTTGTTGGGTATATTTCTCATATCATTAACTACTAGTGTCTCAAAATTAATGAGTTCATGACAAAGAGGTGGGCTGTATGTACTCTTCCTGATTAAATCCCTATCAACATTTTGTGGGGGATGTTCATTGAACTCCATGTTTAACTTCCGGGTGAGCATTTTCACTTCTAGAATCACGTTTGCTATATCACTCTTCCTTGTAGGAACAAAAGTAAATCCTTTCTTAACTAGACTGAAGTGACTACTAGCTATACTAATATCCGTGTAATTGTAAATGTGAAAATTGTCCTGGGTGTGGATCACAATTTGGTCACTCACTAACATGTCACAATCATTTGCGTGTATATCCTCCCTTTGCTCAGGTGCCCCTTCCCTTATTGGCGATAATAGGTTTGTTTCCCCTGATGTCGGGGGTGTGATGTCCTCATAATTTGGGCATATGAGGGTTGTGTTGTTAAGTTCCTGATCCTCTCAGATCTCCTGGGACCTTCATTCCCTAAAAGGGCCTCTCCCTGTCCTAAGCTTTCACTGTCTCCCAAATCATGATGGTCCCTGTTAGAGTAGTGATTTTCCCCATAGTTGGGTTGGTTATAAGTGTCCCCATTAGTACAGGTGAAATGATAGTTGCCACTTGCATTCTGTGTGATCCAATACTATATGCAGTGCAATTCACATAGCCCCTGTTGTTGCTATCTAATTTAAACATTTTCCTTTTGTAATTTTTGGAAACTACTTTGTCCACATCCTGTAGTACAATCAAATAGTCACATTTGTTGTATTTGTTAATAGTGAACAACAAGTCATCATGAATGTCCTGGTTTAACACATCTATTTCACATTTAAGCTTTTTGATAATACTGTTATTATTAGTCAGAATAGCTCTCATCAAGGCTATACCACAGTTATTTAAAATATCCAGTGCTTCATTGTAAAACATAGAGCCCTGTTCAATGTTGTTCAGAAACTTTTTAATCCTGAGGCCTTTAGGCACATGTTTACACTTTATGCTTTCAATAAAAAAATTGTCTAATGTTAAAGATTTATATTTTAACATTTTAGTCTTTTGAGTCTTACATTTCCCTGCAATCAAAGCATTTTGTTCTGTTGTCTCCATTGTAGCAAAGTTCTTGTTTAACCATGTGCTGAAATCCAGGTCGATATATTGTTCTAAGTGAACAAAATGTTCATTGTAGTACATAACACCATGGTTTTGTGTAGATGAAAGCCCCGGACTGTCTCGTTGATTCAACATAGAGCTAACATTAGATAGATGCCGTGAGCCATGTTGGCTCTCCAAAAGTGGTGACGTCACTTCCTAGTTCAGCTTGTTCACCTGAGCACATGGAATCAAGTTCTCCAAATCTATAGTGCTTGTTTCTGGCTGGGAAAACAGTTGTATCAGCTTAGTAAGCTCGTCGATCAAGGTCCTGCTGTTCCTGTTGCAGTAAGGGGCTCCTCAGACATCCTGCATGTCCATGACCACTATATTACCCAATAACAAAAAAAACTGTGAAAATCTGGAGTAAAAAGTACTTGTAAAAACAAAAAACTCCAGTTACATAAGGCACCAATAAAGGTAGTCTGAAAATCATTAAAAATTAATCCCAGCAAGGCTTTCAGATCAAAATATTTTAATCACTTGCAGAACAGCAACAATACATTTACTGAACAAGGATTGAATGCTTTTGTCTCTCTACAGGAAACTTCATCAGAATCAGAGTAAGTAACTTCCTTAACTTTTAAATACACTCAAACACATTCTCATTGGTTAGCTTCCCTCCCATTGTCTCAATTGATTAAGATTGAATTTTAGTGAAAAACTGTCCAAGTTAATCCAAATAAAAATATAAAAGAAACATACAAAACAGTAAAAAGAAGAATACACTGCAGGGGTAGAGTGCCTCCAATCAAGAACTTTGTAAAAAATGTATCAGAGAATGACAGGCACACCACGACAATCAAAGCAAACCTTTTGGAAAACGTTGATATAAAGTTTATTGCTGCAAAATTAAGCGCTTTCGCGTCTCCAAGGATGCTTCTTCAGACTTTAAAACAATTGATAAAATAAGAATCTTTAAATACTATTGGCTATCAGTGTTAACCAATGGAAAGACTAATATAAAACACATGACCTTCTCATCATTAAAATCATTAAAAACCATTGCAAAAACACTTCATTTAAACATGAAAACATTTCCTACATCCATGTAAATAACTCTCCAAAGCTTGTGTCCTATTAAAAGTATATATATATATATATATATATATATATATATATATATATATATATATATATATATACATATATGCGAACAAACATACAAAACAGATACAAACTTTTTGTAAAATTGATACAAATATATGTATACATTTACAATAGTAAGTGTGTATGACCATATAAAAAAATGTCTATAAAAATGTATATATGAGTAAATGTGCATATACGTGCAACACTTCCCAGATTTTGCTGTTATTTTGTGTGTATGTCTGTCTCATTGTTATTTTAGTTTTTTTGCCCTTAACTTCAGAACTTGGGCTAGGGAAATATGGTTGTTCAAACCTAGGACAACACAGGCATCCAGGCGTAACTGCCAAATTACCCAGTCCCCACCCCTTTCATTTCCTTTCATTAGTTCTAATACCCCAAATTTAAAATCTGCTGTATTGCATTTTAAAACATGCCTGTATGAAGTGTTTGTGTCTCTCGTCCAGCCAATTTCATACATGTGCTCATAGATCCTCTGCCTAAGGTTATGCTCTGTTTTACCCATGTAGAATGCCCAACAAGTGGTACAGTATGCAATATATACAACCCATTTTGTTGAACAACTATAATAACCTATAGCCGAAAGTTTCAGTGTGGGGGGGGGGCTAGGAACCTGTAATACATCAAGATTTTCAATTAAAGTACATTGGGGACATCTACTACACTTGTAAGTTCACTTTTTGGTAACTACCCTGTTTTCTTCCTCAGTTTTGCTTTTCTCCAAAATATCCTTTAAATTTAAATTCCTCCTGTAACTATACGTTAAAGGTCTATTGAATGTTTCCAACCTGTTGGGCATTTTCCAAAACATTTCCCAATAACTGTTGATAATCATTTTTACTGGCCTGGTGTCCTGGTTGTATGTTATCACTATATAGAAGAAGGAAGAAGCATGCTGGAGACAGGGTACAGTATGAGCAGCTATCGTGTCAAATCCCATCTTAGCACACAGAGACTTCATGGGCATCCATCACCATATGATGGATCAGGATGACCGGTGGTATGGGCCACACCTTCTCCTGGTCACTGAATAGTAGGGACCTGATGGGCCACAGAATCTGCAATCTTCTCTAAGAAAATCTTCATGCAGGCCACACAGCTGTCCACTGTTCTTTGTACTGCAGGGTCTATCAAATGCTATAGCTAGTGCAGGCTGGCTACCTGCAAGATAAGGGACAACTATCAACACACAGTGATATACGCTTGTCCTCATCATCCACATGTAACTCAGCCACAAACTCAGTTAGGGTATAATTCAGCAGAAGTGCCTACTAATGTGGAGTGAAAATGGAAAGGTAACCATAAGTGAATCTATCCTAACTTTGGACTAAATAGATTGAACTGGCATGTCTAACATTGGGGATTTACTAAGGGAGCTAACCATGGTGTTCTACAAACCTAGCCAGCCTCATGCAGAAGACAGTGCAGTAGCTGTCATCCTCTGCTCATGCTGTAATTGAAAGGGTATCTCAGGGGACTTTCATGAAAGGTAAAGTGCTAAAACAAAAGATACAGTCACATATGTATTCATCACTGGATGTGTGACAGACAGCAGGGAAGTGTGTGTTTACTTTACTTTAAGATAGTAAAACTGAAAATGGCACAGTTATACATGGGGACACACCAAGTATCTTCAGGAACCATGAGATGGTGAAGTATAGGCGCACTCAGAATGCAGTAGGCATGTGATATTCCGTACCAACACCACCAACACCTTCACCTGGACATGGAATATATAGAGAAGAGAAGACAAAAAATTTCCAATCTTGACAAATACTTGAAGATAGTAACAGCAATTATAAATGTAAAATTTGATAAAAAAGGAAGATATAAAATATAAGTAAACAAAAGAAATCCACTTACTATACCATTCTTGGTGCTTTTGCCTAAACTCTTCTCAGCATGGATAGCATCATGGTTTGTGTAATGCATGCCACTATAATATTGCTTGCACTGTTTCCCTCTTGTGGTGAAGCCTTTAGGACAGTTCCTCAACCAGGTCATACCAAGCCTCCATTTTATGGGTTCATCTTTATAAGGGCTGAGTACATACTGTTTGAAAAGGTCATGAGGAGTTAAAGCCATTCTTACAACTCTCCTCTGAATATAGTGCTATTTTCATGAGAAACAAAATGAAAGCCCATGAATCATGCTTACAACATGATTTCTGATGTGAGGCTACATGCAAAGTAACATAATGCACATACCTGTGCAGGTCTCCATTACAGGCTTGGGGCCTTGAGCTGCCAGATGCAAGCACAAGCAGCATGCAGTATTTTAAGATGCAAATGTAAGCCAGCAACATAAAGCAGTTCATAGGCAGCCAGGTCTAATCTGCCTTTGTGTTGTGAAAACAGGTATAATCTTCTATAAGCTTTAAGGCACCACCATTCTGTAGCCTAAGGTGTGCAGATTTGGGAAATGGTATACATTTTGTACAGCTGCATTAGGAGGAATAGTAACATTATTTGTATCTATAGTTAGTCTAAGGAAGCACAGGGTACTCTGCAAGTGTGTGGTAAGCTGTTTTGTCTACCTTATTAGGGATGCATAACCTTCCACTGAGATTCACATTACAAAACTTTAGCAATAGGAATGTGTGTGCCTGCACTGTGTCTTTGGTTTGTAGATGGCACTGGCAAAAGGCAGCCTACAACATTAAGACAGCCCATACCCATAGATAAAGAACCATGTCATGGTCATATGGAGCCCTAGACGGGGTAATAGAGCATTACCCCCACCCCCCCCCACAGACACACCAATATGTCATTACTTGGCTGATTCTACCCAATAACCAAAAAACAGTATTTTTACAACTGAAAACAGACTTAACATGAGTTACAGTAAAACTCTTTCCCTGGAACTGACATTTATTGAAAATGTATCTGGTGACCCATTAAACTATAAGACATATGCTGGGATTTATAGTAAAACAGCATATGGTGAAGCACTAATTAGCAGTTACATGAAAGGTGCAGGAACTCATAAGACACATGTGCAATGCATTTGTTAACAGCTTGGAACAGTCCCCTAGATGCAGGTGTCACTTTTCAGGGACAGCCCAGAAGCACTGTCTGGTGAAGTGACTTCTATAAAAATGAAGGCTGTGGGAATCAACCCTTGCACTACAGAAGCAGCTTATTTACAGCCTACAACTTTGCTCATCTGCAATAAGTAGCAGACAGACTGCTTTAGCTCAACACAATGCATTTCACACCTTTGTACCTGTAAAAAATACAAGCTAAATTAAAAATATATTCATATTTAAACTGAGCTAGAGAAACAGACTAGAGTTGTTGCACACAGAGCAGTAATGTGGAGCAGGTAATTAGGATTTCTGTTTTTTTTTCTTTTTTATATTCATTTGTGCAACTGAGTGGTGTGTAATTGGGATTTCTGTTTTTTTTTTTCTTATGGCAGGATCGGGTTCTCAGCCAACTCTGGGCCCTAGGCAGTTGCCTAGATCACTCTGTGCAGGATCCAGCCATGAACACATGCCTGTTACTGTTAGGATGATCATATGGCTTGTTTAATGTATATGTTAAATTATTATGGTGAGTACAACAGTCATATGCATATGTGTGTGTCTCTGTCCAACATATTAGGGTAGGACCCCCCCAATGCCAGTTATGAATCTAACCCCAACTCACAGCAGACATACCTGTCTGTATATACACCTGTTGCATGCATTCTCATATCTGTCCCCACATGTTTTAAGTGAGATACACACACAGATGTCCCACTGGATATTTGACCAATAATGCATGACAGAGTGAGTATTATTAGGGAATTAATGCCTACTCAGGGGTGATCTGAGGCCTGAAGACGCAGGTGGAGGGTCTTTACACCCCTGGAAGGACATTGGGCCAGATTCAGGAAGCCTCCGTGTAAGAGTTATAACTCTTACACGGAGGCTGCAGTGAAACTGTGTGATGTCAGCATGTCATGCATATGCATGAGGTGCATGAGGCATGCTGAATCACAGTAGTAACTCTTACACGGTCCGTGTAAGAGAGTAGGGGGTGTGTCTGTAGGCTAAGCCCTGCAAGCGGACACGCCCCCGGAAGACTAGAATGGCTGAAAGTAAACAGCCACGAGAGAGGCCATGGAAATGTGAATAAACACACTACACAACACATGCCCCGATAGACCATCACTGTATAAAGTGAAGAGATGTTATAAAATTAAATTAAAACCTTTTTTTTTTTTTAAAACCCCGGAAATGTTTGCTACTGTGTGCGCGGGTGTGCTACTAGCGCAATCACAGTTAGCAGTCAGTGGAAAAGGATATAAGAACTAAATATGCAAAGTAAGCCAAGAAGTAATAGCTTAGCGGTAGAACTGCTGGCCTAAGAATAGGCAGGCAGGGTTTGAGCCCCCACAACAACATTTTTTTTTTTTTGTAAATAAGCACGAAAAAGCCCCCTGACAGTATTGTACAAATGTAAATGTATTCCCTTTTGTAAAATGGAATGAAATGGAGCATATATTCTGAAGTAACACAATAATAAAAATAGTCAGAAATGTACTGATAGCTAAGCTGCTGTGAGACGGAATGCCCGTAGCTGAGTAGTGTTTAAAAAGCTGCAAACTGTATGCTCGTTGCTAAGCACCGGTTTAATAGGCTGAAACCGTTTGCAACTAGCTGTGCTTAGCTGAACATGTGTGTCACTAGCCAATTAAGGTTTATCCCAGCGCACACCGTTTGCGCGCTCCCACAAGCTAACTGCCAGTGCGCATGCGTTACCTCCGCAAACGGCGCAGACCTGGTTTTAAATGCTTAAAAGTGCTTTTGGCAAGTTTGATTGACAGGTCCTCAACTCATTTCTGTCAGGAAAATCAAAAGTCAGTTGCCAGAGTCGAACCCAGGATACCATGCACTAGAGTCAAGGTACTTCACCACTAAGCCATGACAGCAATACCATGAAATGCAGAAATAGCATATATATGGGATAAAATCCAGAATGGAGCATGAGAAAGCATTTTCAGTGAAGTAGATACAATTCCAAAACGGCCAATCAGAGAAATGTGCGAGAAAAGCGGCATATATAAGCCCCATAGGCGGGAATACACAGCAGAAACGATTGTAGAACAGACCTGCAGTCAGAATGAGTGGAGTAGGTGAGGGACGTTGCTTTCGAGCACAGCGTTGGGGCGTTGAGGAGTCCAGATACATGGTCTGGCTCCTTGTCCATCATCACGAGGCCCAACTCATGCAGGGCCAGGTCTCATGGGGAGCGTATAGGGCAGAGGCATGGGACCAGTTGGCTCGTGATCTGACCAGTGCTACTGGCATTCCACGCACTGGTGAGCAGGTCCGTCACCACCATGCGGACCTGAAGCGACGCAAGGAAGACCAGTTGTCCGAATGGATCCAGGAGGCCCGGGATATGCCCAACGCCCCACTACTGAGTAAGTTACATTTTGCTTATGTATGTAAGGATTTCAACTGGCCGATACCATGGAGATGTGTAGTCCAATATTACTTCTTTCGTATTACAGCTGCAGGTGTCCGCTCTGTGAATCGCGAGATGTATGGCCGTAGGCTGGTGCGGCTGCACCACCATGCAGGTTAGTAACCCCACCCATTACTTGTAAATAAATATTGTACTGTAGCATGTATCAGAACACTGCAGTGTATTGATTAAAAGTAATATAATGTGCAAGCAGGAATTGTAAGTCTGCAGGTATGGCTGCAACAAGTTCATCAGTATGCAAGTGTAACTGGAAATATAATTGATAGAATTAAACAGTGCTGTAATACAGATGTCCCACCATGAATTAAATATAGTGTAACCTGCAGTAGTCCCAAGAGTACAGCTTTAGAATCCGAGGTAGTCATATGTGAGATATATCCCTGTTGAAATGCTGAATCATGACAGAAGTGAGGCTGTTGGAAAGTGTTTGAATCACCACCAGTCTAACATGTGAACAAAGCCTAGAAGTACCAACCTGAACTGTGAAGTTGCAGGATGTGTGAGAGTGACAGAAAGGGTCATGTATGAATAAATAAAGTAGTAATAACCCCTGAATATAGTAGCCCCAGTGTGTTTCTACAGAACTAAATGCATGTGGGAAGTACAACTTAATATCCCAAACTGATTTCAGTGTGTCAGAATCTGGAATGTCTAGGCCAAATGCTGTATATGGTGATCATAGTAAACAATTTGCAGATAGAATGAATGATTATCTGACAGACTAAACAGCCATAGTTGTCCCCTGTCCTGTCATCAAAGTGTAGCAGGATGATGTATCTGATCAAATTCAAAATAAGTAGGATAGTGATGTATTTGTAACAGGTGTAGCTTGACAGTCAAATAAAATTTATTTTGAAACATCAGCCTCAACTTAATTGTGTACCTTATACAAATGTAAATCAATGTGTAACATATGAATGTGTCATCACTTTCTATCTCCGCCCAACCCTATAATTCCATATAACAACACCCACTAAATAATGGTATGTGAACATTTCATTAATCATGGACATTTGTCCGTTTCAAAAATATATGCATGTCTGTTCGTGCATGTGCCCTGTTCATACCTGCAAATCTGATGGCCTGTTGCCATTAATCAACCCTGCATGTTGTTTGACTGTGTATTTCTGTTCAAATAATGCATGTGATATTGATATGCCCCTTGTTCAATGGTGTTAATATCTGGGTGTTTGTTTGATGGGAATACCAATGCATGCTGTTACAACTAATCTGAATGGAATAAAATGCCACTAACCCAAACTAACATAACAACTCACAAACCTAGAACGCTTGGGAAGGCGGGTCCCAGCGGACCCACCTCTCCCACCTCAGCTGGTGCCTGCACCTGGCACTAGTGCCCAGGCCGGACCCCCCTCCGGTGGCCCTGTGCCACCTTTGGGTGGAAGCGCTGCAGGGGATGGGGCCGGTCCCCCCTCTGCAAGTGTGGCCGGAGGGGTTCATCCACTCACCCTCCGCGGTGTCCAGTCTGTGGTGCGAAGGGAGATCCAAGACACTGTACTTGGGCCCCTACGCCAGCTTGAGGCTCGTGTGGCACAGCTAACGGCCCCGGCCGTTGCCCCGCCTACACAGCCCCCAGCACAGCCCCGTCCTGGGCTGTGAAGGAACAGTGGCAACTGCCTGTGGGTGGGGATATCAGTTCCACTGTTGCCATCTGTGGGCTCATGCATCTTGAAATCCCAACCTCCGTCCCCGTCAATTGTGTAACCCCCCCACGTGTGTCATACACCGCCCCTGTATGCGTCTTGTCTGTCTTGTCTGTTAACCTACCCAACCTACCTCCCCAGCTATACCGACTTCCTTCACCTGACATACCACTCTCACCTGAAAAAAAAAAAAAGGGCACTCTGTACCCACAAAAAAATTACGCCCCATACATAGCTGTCCATGTCGCACACATGTCTGCTTGACATTGAAACAGTTAATTACAATTGGCTCTACAACAAATATTAATGTTGTCCTGACACCTCTCTCAGGGGTGAAAGGTTTCCAATGTCTCACCAAAATACATGGAAATGCACAGCTGTTGCTGCCAAAGACATGGGCATCTATGGGCCTTACCTATATCCCTCCTGCAAATCCCACGCTTCTTTCCCTACTGTCTTACCCTCTTTGTGACCCCTTTTTCACCACTTTCCTGTCACCCCTTTTTCTTTTCTTTCAAAGAAATTAGCTGGTGTGCTTGTGTTAGCGGAGCTCACTGCCAGTGCATGCGTGAGCTCAGCAAGCGAGCAGACCTGGTTTAAAGTGCTTAAAAGTGCCTTTATGGCACTTTGATTGACAGGTCCTGTACTCAGTTTGAAAGTTTGCTAAGAAAAATAAATTCCCACTGTCAGTCTCGAACCCAGGACCTTGGTAACATTAGTCTGTATGACCTACCACTAAGCCATGCCTGCTTTACAAGAACACAGTGCTAAAATAAATATAACATGTAATAGTAGGAATCAGTATAAAGGCAATATAGGAGATGTACTATCCAAAGCATGTCAGGTAGAGTTTTAATGGCCAAATTACTGGATTCCCATACTAGTTCAGTGTGAACAGAAACAGCCCTGCTACCTGTTAGCTTGTACATAATAATGTAAGGTAATGTACATATGTGAAGGTATGTATATCTACACATACATATATATAAATATATATTAATACATATGAAATATAGTTGTAGGTCTCAGTAGCCATACACACTCACTACAGGAAACAGTGAAGATATATGCAGCAACCAGAATCTGCAACACAGCCTGGCTCCTGTGAGACCTACTAAGCCCTTTAACTGCTTAAAGGTGCCTCCAGCACTTTGATTGATAGGCCCTATACTCAACTCAAAAGCAGAATATGAGCATACTAGTAGGCCCTACCACAAGACCATTGTAACACTAGTCTGTATGACCTACCACTAAGCCATGACTCTCATACAGGAATATAGTGCTAAATAAGTGGAACATGTAATAGTAGGAATGAAGATAAAGGCAATATAGTATGTCTACTACCCAAAGCATGTCATGCAGACCTTTATAGTCCCAATTACTGGATTCCCATACTAGTGTAGTGTTAACAGAAACAGCCCTGCTAATTGTTAGCTTGTACCCAATAATGTCAGCTAATGTACATATATGAAAGTATGTATATGTACACAGATATATATATATTTATATAGCAATACATATGACATATAGTTGTAGGTGTCAGTATGCATACACACTCACTACAGGGAACAGGCAAGATAAATGCAGCAACCTGAATCTACAACACAGCATGAAGCATGGTAGATGTACTAACCTTCACACTCACAAAACACTGTCAACAGCATACCAGCATGGTCCACGCCCTACAATCTGAAAGGGCAACGCCTATCTCACATACCCTTTTATAGCAGTGTCCTGAAATCACAGTGAGACATGCAATCAGTACACACCCAGCTGCATGCAATTAGCAAATGCTGCCTTACAATTGGTGCAGAGGCCATCACATGGACCTATGCAGATACCTACAAAAGCATTGAGTTCCCACACTACACTCACACAATACATTCATTGCACAAACACTACGGATAAAGAGAGAGAGAGAGAGACAGAGAAAACAACCAAACAACCAAACAAATATTAGGACTGCCAGCAGCAAAATCAGCAGCAAGCAGCAAGGAGCAAGCAGCAAGCAGCACCACTGGCACAGCAACAGCTGCCACAAACACAGGTAATGCAAAGTAGCAGGTTAATCCTGTGTATACTGTGACACCTCCAAATGTATCATAGTTCACTATCTATAGGTATGTCCATGAGATAGGTTGTGTGTACATAGTCATGAAATATAAACATATGTAATATTGTTGTACATGTGGGCCATAACTAACACTTCCATAGCTTAGAACACAAGGCCAGTTGTGCATATGATGCAGTAGTTCCCAGGGTCAGTAGAGGTTCCTCCTCATTGGTGTGGGACCACTGTGTATGTATGGCACTGTTCAGGTACATATCCTGTAGTATGGCCAGGGATTAATATCAGTCTGTCATGTGGTGCTATGTCCTCCAGGGGTGAATGTAGCACACATCCAGGGATACCATTTCGTAACAGTGATGATATGTGTTCTGCAATGATGAGGGTGGCTCTCACCTGGACATGTGAGAGGATAGGGAGGTTACAGTCATCTGGGATAACTAATAACACGTGTGTAGGACAATGAGGGTACCTGCACCTAAACTGTCTGCAACAATGTTGCCAATATCTGTGCATTTGGTGAATGTGAAGCATCTTAACACTGCAGACAACAGATGCCTTCCCGTCATGTGAATCTGCCCTGTGCTGCAGTAGCCTCCTACTATTGTTATACAATATGCCTGTATCTGTAGTCCACTGGACAGGATTAATAAGTGGTGTGCAGTTGTTCTGGGTTAGATAACTGTGTGCACAGTACATGCAGTATGTGGGATGTCTGTGGTAAGCATATGCAAAGGTGCTGGCGGTGTGTGTTGTGGCTTCCACTGGCCCAGTGGGCTGCATGGATAGCATCACTGTCATAACTACTGAATAACTGTGTAATAACATGCATACATAGCAAGGTAGTGTACTGTGCTTGTGGTGTTGTTCGGATATGTATATCCAGGCTGAGTAATGTGTGTCCACATCACAGGGTTGGATGGCAGCACACATCCAGTATGTATGGATGAACACCCAGAATGTGTCAGACGTGTCACCTGTGCAGGCGTATCTGGCCATTACCTGTGCATCCCCACAACACACACACATGCAACATATGGCAGAAGTACTATAGCAGTACACACATGTTCATAGGTTCATACTAGGCTATCTGCCCGAGGGCATTTACAAGCCTAGCCCATCGTTTGTGGCTTACGCCACCCCTTTAGTATGGGGAACCATACCCATTATTTTGCTGTGCCTCTGTCGAGCAGTGACACTGAGGTAATCCCTGGGGTATATCTGCGATCTCCCATCCATTGGTCAAGATTTCTCTTGAACAAGGCCAGCGAGGTGCTCTGCCTCACATATACCGTGATTTTGTTCCACAGCATAGGGAGTCTTTGGGTGATGAATCTATCCCTCCAGCATGTCCTATTAATAGCCGTGTCGAGGTTTAAGTCTCCCGCCCTTGTGGCTCTGATGGATCTAGATTTTTTGAGGTGAAGCATATTCATCAAATCTGGGTTTGACATGGCCTTGTATGTTAGGCAAAGGTCACCTCTGAGCAAGCGGTAAGCGACTGAATAGAACATACATGGACATGCTGGAGGGGCAAATTCCTAACCGAGAGGCTCCCTTCACTCTGTAATGAGCTCGAACAGTTGAGAATGAACAGTTCATAGGTTCATACTAGGCTATTTGCCCTAGGGCATTGGTAAGCCTAGTAGAATGTGTTTGTCTTTGCCACCCAATCACAAGTTATGCTGCTATGCCCTTGTCCGACTTTAGTATACTGTGCCTCTGTCTAACAGCGACATAGAAGTGATACCTGGGGTACAACTATGATCTCCATCCACTCATCCAGATTCCTATGGAAGAGAGTCAATGAGGGACTCTGCCTAACCAGTAGTGTGAGCTCATTACAGAGTGAAGGGAGCCTCTCGGTTAGGAATATGCCCCTCCAGCATGTCCATGTATGTCAGTGCTGAGGTCCAGCTCTCCTGAGCATGTGGCTGTATGGGACTCTGATTGCCTGAGGTGCATCACGTTCATTACTGCTAGGTAGGACATGGCTGTATATGGCACGCACAGATTGCCTCTGAACAGGCAGTATGCCACTGAGTCCAGCTGGATTCACTTTACCTGGGCAGCATATGACATCTGTGTGAGCCATTGCATCCCCTTGATGATGTACTGTTGTCCTGTACCAGTTGCTGTAGGTGTCTGGTTAGGTACATCCCAAAAGGTGCATTGTACGCAATTATAGGCCTGATGATGGATGAGTACAGAGGCACAATGACCTCCCCTGCCATACATGTGAATCAGTCATGATTAGCTGGGCTATATAACATGTCTGTCAATCCACGTTGGCCATGTGGTAGACAAATGACAGACCGCTACCATGTTTCTTCCCCAGGTCCCCAACTACGTCTTCTGTACTCAATGGCCTAACACCTATGTTGTACTGTGCCACCAATGTGGAGGCGTGGGAATCTGCATTGAATACTGATACTCCCGCTCCCTTGTTCAAGTGTTGGGGCCGACAAGAATGGTAACAGCTATAACGTGGTAGTACTGGTGTGCTCCTGTGAAACCTGAAACAGGTTCATGTTACTGCACAGATATCGATGTCCAGAATGCTAGGTAGGGTTTTGGGTGCGTGCATCCTTGGGTCTAGACGTCCAGTGTTGAGTAGCATCACTCTTACTTCCTCATCCTTTGTGATACAAATGGATGTGGGTTTGCCTTATGAGCCTTGCCTAATACAGGCACTATGGGTGTAGCAGGAGGCTCCGCCAAATGTCAATAGGACTGTGGTGACAGGTGCAAGCTGTCCCTAGCAAAGCATACCACCCCAAGATGGCAGGCATTGGCACACCTGTGAATGACACCAGTATGTCAGTCAATTGTTGGAAGGGATCATCGTGCCTTGATATTGTGGCATCGTTCTAGGTGAGGGTAGGATGCTACTCAAGGTCAGGGTCAAACTGTCTCGGGCTACGTGCTCAGAGAGCTCTGTAATGTCTCATGTCATGTAGTCCAGGGAGGAATGTGTCAGGCCATTCACAGCAGCATGGACATTGACTGAGTCATACCTGTACCTGCCTTGGGGTTACCTGAGTGTTTGTGTTATGTGGCAGGTCATAGTGCCTGACAGGCTGCACACCGTGACCCTCACCTCGTTAAGCCTGGTCAACGTGATGTGAGTGTGCCTGATGATAGAGGCACCTAGTACAGGTGTATGAGGTGTGTTGTTAACTGTTAATGGCTGTGAGTGTTCAGCACATTGGCTTTGTGTGATATGTGTTGCACATGTTCGTTTATGTGGTAGTGGTTGCCTGGATGTCTGCTTAGGAGGTCTCTGCTGCATAGGCAGAGCTGTGGTCTGAGCCTACAAGTATGATCATGTGTGATCATGTGTTAGGTCCGCTGTTGTGGTAGGTCTACGTGAGACTGGAAGTGTAGTGAGTGATCCCCTTTGCCACGTGACTGGTTATGGCGGTATTGAGTAGACAGAGCCTAGCCTCCAGTCTGGTATATGGTTGCATCACTCACATGAGTTTGAATTTGTTGTTAGGAGGAGGGGTTGTCTGTGTACATGCATCTGTTCTAACATTGTCTCTGGAGTACCACACTCACCAGCTGGACTGGGGAGGGAACTGACAACTGACCTCTGGACATGCTAGAATACTATTGTGAACTCTGTAATCACTAATGATTGAAAACAAGGTCCAGTGGGGAGTGAGGGTGTACTGACATTACCTACAACTGCTGACTGATATAAAAGTGTCAGTGAGCAAATGCCAGGTAACCTAAGTGCAATGTGTCACAATGAAGTAAATGCAACAATGACAAGCAGTCACTTGCTGTCATGTGTAACATGGAAACGTACAGTAAGCAATGCAGATAACAGTAGTGAGTCACAGATGTGTTGAGAAGATGTGTACTATGTGGAAGTAGCATACCAGTGAAATAACAAGCTAACAGATAACAAGCATATAAACAAAGGTAGATCCAGGAGGCCTGGATGTAGTGTTTGCTACAACAAACAAGGTGTAGCAATGTCAGTAAGATACAGCTCAGATATGCAGGCACTATAAACCTGAAACCAGATGTCCCCAGCTATGAATGGCAGAGTACAGCCTATTGTCACACATGAGTGCAGACCACAAACCTCGTTAATGTTAAATAACTGGCCTGAAGGCCAACTGCCCATACCAGAAGTAATACACTTGTACACTGGGCCCACAATCAGCAGTTCCCAACTTCAATGGATGAAAGATATGTGTCCTGCCACCACAGTGCTTGCCACCAACCTCCCTAATGTAAAACAACTGGTCTGAAGGCCAAGTACTTAGTACAAATGACATAGAATGATAGCTACACTGTAATCAGGTTTTAACCAATCAGTAATAAGTAGAAGTTAACACTCCCTGTATAGAATGTGTACCATGTATTGTTGAGATACTATGCTGATAACCTGTTTGTGTACCTTTCCAGATAGACATGGCACCAAAAGGAATCCTGCCTACTCTGCTGCAGAGGATGGCGTGATCCACCAGAGCCTGGTGCGTGACTATGCCATCCTGTTCTCACGCACCACCCAGAATCAGCAGGAGAGGTCTGCACTGTGGCAAAACCTTGTTAGCAGGATAAATGATGTTGGCATGCATGATAGGACATATGAGCAGGTGAGACATCACTGCAGTGATTTGATAAGAAATGTCCGCCAGCGTGCTGCAGATATCCGCAGGCAACAGGTTGCCACAGGTGGGGTGGCCACACATCCCCCTCACCAGACAGGAGGGGCTACTGCTAAGTGTTGTGGATCCAGCCCCAGAACAACAGCAACAATCATGCATCCTGATGGAGGTTGGATCCACACAGCAGCAAGACAGCGGCGTGCAGGTAAGATGCCATATTCATTTATTGTTATTACTTTTACATTTGTTGACCCAGATAGTCTAGCTGGATATAAGTTCATTTTCAGTAGAGGCCTGTGGAGAAAAGCTCCACACATAACGTAATAAAGGCAGACAGACAAGTTGTCAATACAGACAGCCAACATAATAGAATTGTACACCAGCCTGTTAATTAAATCAACATACATGTAAGGAAGTCAAACAGTTTAGAGTCATACACAATGTACCGTTGGTTTCAAAGCAATCCTACCTAAAGCATAATGGTTATGCAATAAGGCAAAAGCCATATACATAATAGTTAGGGCTCAGAAGGGTAGAGAAGTAGAAGGAGTATGACAGATACAATGATATGGAAGAGGCAGGAGTCAAGAAGGGAAGTGAGGAAAAGAAGGAAGACAGTCAAGAGGAGGTGGGAGGGATGGGAGAAGTAGGTCAGAGCATAGAAGGACATCAAGGTGAAAGAAACAGGGTAGAAGCTAGTTTCTATGCACAATGAGGGGTTAAAGGTGAAGAGAGGGTAGGGAGAGGGACGTTAGCCTGGACTCCAAGAAGAACAAAGCCAGTGGTTTTGGAAGTACAGTTTGAGTTGACGTTTGAAGAGAGGTAAGGGTGAGATTAGAGTTAACTCCTGGTATGTACATATGACTGTTCTGTACGCTGTTACTTCATGCACGCATAAGGTGTGCATGTGGTATGTATCTGTCATCATGATATATATACAGACATGATGTGCAGCTGATGTGTATAAGGGAACTAGTGTACTACTGTACTGTATCATGTGCAAAACGAATGGCACACATGTGCCCACTGACATTACTCTCTTCACACTTCCAGGTCCCTCCCATGTAGCAATGAGGCAGGCCATACATGCTGGTGAGTCTTTTAACATTATCTGTAAAACAATTTATAAAACTAGGAAGAGTAGTGTAACTCTGTAGTAGACATGCTGGTGACTGTGTTCACAATAACTGTAATTGACAGGTAGTAAATTGAGTAGTGTAACACGGTACTGATGTGTGTGTTTACTGTGGGGTGTGCATGTGTGCAAGTGTGCCTGTGCCCAAGTGTGCATGTGTGTTAGTGTCCATGAGTGCATGTGTCCATTTCTGAATGTGTGCATTAGTATTGAAGTGCATCTCTTTCAAATATGTATTGAGACTGTAATCTGTGTTCCATGTTTTCCTCCCGTAGGTTCTGGTGCTGCTCTGGTGACCTGCAGCAGGGAACCTGAATCTTGTGCCCCAGGTACTGATGATGATGAAATGTCTGTAATGGTGCAGGAAGGTGTGTCTGGGTCCACCATTGGTCAGCCAATTGACAGTACACAGCTTTCAACCCCGTCAATGCGCACAGTCATCCTGCCGTTACATCCTTTGTCACCATTGTCCCTAGGTGATGGACAGTCAGCAGTGGGCATAGATCAGGGTAATGTGGTACCTGTGGTACATGCATCCTCACAAGGCAGCCATGTGCAGAGGCCTCCAATGGTACCACGCAGACAGTCGCCCATGGGTTCTCGTGGGGCATCCGTGGCCGTACTGCCTCTGGCCGCGTGCCCAAGGAGGTATGTCAACCTCCACTATGTTTAGAACTGTCATGCAGGCACAGGCACGTATGGAAAGGTACACCAGACAGGGTCTGAGGGAGCTGAGAGCATGTCGCATAGCCATGACAGGCGGCATGCATGATGTTGCGAATGCTATCCGTAACTTCACAGATGTCGTTGACAGGCGTTGTGGGGCATAGAACAGCTGCTCCACAACCAGATGTCCATGGGCCAGGGCGATGGTGTGCGTTTGCGGCGTCGGCGTGGCGTATGCCAGCAAGAGCACCAGCTGGCAGTGGCCGCGACGACAACGGGCCCACTCGCGCCTCAAGTGCCAGCACCAGCCCCAGCAATGCTGGGTCTGTGCTGTCATCCAGACGCCCCAGGAGACCACGTGCACGTGGCTCTGGACAGTCCCAACAGGGAACTGTGTCCAGTCAACACACCCCTGCTTCCGATGACAGTACCCAGTCTGGGTTAGTACGGATACGGCCCGTAGCACCCTGCCAGGCACAGGTACCGTGTCCGTGCCCACAGACACTGATCTGGATGACCTGACAGGTGCAGTCTGTGGCTGTCCACAAAACCCTGTACATGGCAGCCATTATGTGGGACTGTGTGCGTGCTTACACACATGCAGAAACCTAACACCTAGGGCAAACACATACACACACACACTGCACCAACAACGGTCCACCCTGTACTGCTGCCCTCACAAACACACATACACACACATGTCAATTGGTGTTACCAGTGGCGGCTTGGGCATACCTAACCCACACCCTGTGCATATGATGACACTGTGCCACCTCCTGCATACTACAACATCGGTGCAGGTAAAGGTAAACACGTTGCTGATGCACAGGGTGACTACATAGATGTGTATAAGTAGTAACATGTTGGTAACTGTTGACTGTTGCAGTATAAATGTGTGTATATCCCAGCAGTCCTGCTGCAGTAACTGTATGAATGTCCTCAATTGTTATCTGCACCCATACTACTTAACAAAGTGTACCAGCTGCACACCATCACATGCTAACATTGACTATGGCAATGCACATCTTGTGCTGTTATGTAGATTCAGCTACATGTATCTGTTCTGTCACACATGCATTTATACACACCCTGCTACCCACACACATGCACACGCTCACCTGCCATTCCCATTATTTATCACCCTACATGAGTAGCTGTTGATACATGACAGGTACACATTTCAGAAGTGCACTATGTTGTTTACTACTGGCATCCCCTTCTCTACCTGTACTCACAGGGTGCAGGCAACCTCATCAGTTGGAAGATGTAATGTGCATCAGGTACTGTAGTACCCTGATTGCCACAGCAAACATGTTTCCCATACGGAAATGCACACACAGACACATCCCACATCCACACACTTGCCACATTCAGGCTTCAGAACACTATCTAGGTATATTCGGTACATGTGCGTGTTACAGTAGCATGTAACACTATACTGAGTACTGGCAGTTAGTTGTCTGTTGTCATGTTGTCTGTATAGAATAAAAGAATTGTTTGATTATCCTACTCCGTTTTGTGGACATTACTTGAAGAAGTGTTACCTTACATGTGTTATCAGTACCACCACCTTCTGTTTTGTAGTTTTGTTTGTATAGGGTGCTATCAACATCACTGCTTGTTAAGGGTAATGACCACCCTGCAGTGCATAGCCCCATGTGGCAAAAGCCACATCCCACCCCATCATTGTGCACACACACTAACCCCACCAACAGTAAAACACATACTTTCCATTTGCAAGATTCAAACCCATACCTAACTGTGCAATGACAGTAGAAACAGACACATTAGCAGAGTGTGCTATTTGCAGTAGTTGGAGAAATCTTTACTAATGCTGTACTTAGAGGGTGCTGACATCATCTGTGTGTAGGAGGAGGGATGTGCACCCTGTAGTGTGTTCTCCCAGTTGGCAAAAGGCAGTTAACCCTCCCAGCATAGTGCACACACATAAACCACACTCATACATTCCCTTTGCAGGATTCAAACCCCTACCTAACTACGTTATGACACTGAAGAAAGACGCATTAGCAGAGCGCGCTATGCAAATTACTGGAGGACTTTACTACAGGTGATATAGTTATACAGTCCTGACATCATCAGTGTTTCAAAAGGGGGATCTGCATCCTGTACGATACTGTCACGGTTGCTAATAGGGACATTTCCCACACACACACATCGATGTGTTGGAGGTTTGCATATGTGGGGGATCCAGAACTCCAGTGTGATTAGTATATGGTTTGATTGCAACAATGAGGGATATACTCCCAGTGGTGAGCAGTTTGTACTCATGTTTGTAAAGATCAGCTCTAGTATATCTGCCCCTCTTGTGGGAAGGTTGGTTACCTGTTCCATAGCCAAAGAATGTCTGATCAATGGGAACCTTAGAGCTTGGGTATTGTGGCTTGTGTAATGTTCACAGTCTATGTTTGGGTAGCTGGCATCACCCAGTATGATGGTGTTTGCAGAGTAATCTAAACTCTCCTGTGTCAGCATGAAGGCTGTGTGGGAGACCTGAGTTTGAGAGGGTGCTGTAAGAGCTCCTCTGTGTCTCTTTCCATGTGGTCCAGGGAGGTTCGTCCCAACAGGTAGCTGACTGTGACCCTCCCCTTGCTCTGTCTGGAGGGTGGCACGTCTGTCAACAGCTCATGTCAAGCAAGTGCACACCCCTCATAAATGATGTGGAAACCTTCAAAGGCCCAAGGCCTGTTGAAAATATGGACCAGACTGCAGATACCTGTATAGAGGCATTCTGTGGACACATTCAGGAATGCATGGATCATGAAGCCACATATGAAAGCATGACCCAATTCTCCAAAGGCAGATGTCCTGGGCGACGGACACCAGCCATAAACACACTATACAATAGAAGGATGACGCCACTACATGATACAACAACCTCCCAAAATGTGAAGGCACCACTGATGAGTATTGGAAGACAACTACAGGCACCCATATGATTGTCTAAGGCCATCTTTGAGAGAGGATTCCACAAGCCACTGAGGATAATCACAAGGCTGCCTGTAGTTATGTTAGTAACCTGGGTGGTACTACCCAGATATGCTCAGAGGTAATACAATATGTCACACAAAATATAAAACACACAGACATTGCCATCATCCTAGTGGACAGGTTCAATGCTGCCTTCTCTCCCCACCACACCAAAAGGGAACATATGTCTCGCAGCACAGTGCTTCCCCCCCTGACATCACAGATGCTCAGGTAAGAGATGCCCTTCCCAAAGCAATAAACACTGCATCAATGGGACCAGACAGTGTCCCAGGCTGTGTCCTACATGAACCACAAGAAGAGCTACACCCAGACATAACACCACTGTTCAATCCCAGCCTTAATACACGATATGTGGCCAGAGAGTGGCATACAGCAACAGTGGTCCCTCAACATGCAGGTGGTGCCGTCACGGATCCTGGACACTACCTGCCCCATATGTCTGACTAGCTTTGTCTGCAAAGCTATGGCAAGGATCATCATGAACCTCACATATCTAGATATTGTGGACCTACAGACATGTCACCATACACAGTTTGGCTTTGTCAATGGCAAATCCTGCCTATCAAACCTGTTTGCTTTGTTTGAAACAGTCACCAAGGCCACTGTCAAGGGGTAGGAGGTCCACACAGCCTACCTGGACCTTGCATAAGCCTTGGATACAATACCCCACTTGTGCATTCTAGGAAGCTCACCAGTGTACATATTAACCCCTATGTCACTATGGGTATTGCACAGTGGCTCAAGGGCAGAACACACATGGTAGAATTGCTGGAGCCATGTCAGCCTCCAACCTGGTACAAGTGGTGTCCCACAAGGCACAGCCCTAGGAGCTGTCATGTTCATTATATATTTGTCATAGGTACAGGCCAACATGGAAGTACTGTGGCTCAGCAAGTCGCAGGTGACTGCAGACTGAACACCATAATCAACTCAACAGCTAACACACGCATCCTCCAAATGGGACTCTTGCAAACACACGACTTGTGCCACAGCCATGGCCTCAACGTGAATGACAGAAAGAGTATAGTCATCCCCTTTGTCAAACACTAAGTGACCACAATGTACCACATATGTGTTAATCCAGTAAGTGCAGACCAAGGAATTATGGACCTTGGGGTACGCAGGTTGATAGCATTCTACCATTTGACAACAACATGGACAAAGTGGTTAGGTAAGCATGTTATATGGGCCACATCATCATGGGATCCACATGTAGGCCAGGGGAGGACATTGTGCCCCTTTACTCATCCCTCATCATGCCCATAATTGACTATGATGAACCTGTCGGCATGCACCTTACCAGACACCTGCAGCAACTGGGGCTACCACATATGTACCTCGACAAGGGGATCAAAGTGCTCAAACAGATGCCACATACTGACTGGTTAAAGTAGCAGCAGCTCTACTCAGTGACATACTGCCTCTTCATAGGCAATCTGTGCCTGACATAGAAGGCCAGGTCATACCCTCACGTAATGGCCATGCTGCATCTCAGAATATCCAGATCCCACCAGGATACACGCTGGAAATACTTGAACCTCAGGAGTGATATACATAGGACATGGTGGAGGGGCACATTCACAACTCAGAGGCTCCCTTCATTCCTGATTATTATCCCAATAGAGGTTAGGCGGACTGACTCAGTGACTATCTTCAAGAGCGATATTAATGACTGGATGTGACATTGTAGGGTTACCCTGGGTATCACTTATGTGTCACTGTGAGAAAGAGGCACAGTATACTAACCTTGGAAAAGGGCATAGCAAGACAGATTCACAATGCATGTTGAAAGGCACACATTCTGGCTAGGTGGATACATGCCCTGGGCAGATATCCCTGTACGAACCTATGGACCTATGTCTCTTTTTCACCATTGGCCCTATGTGCTGTCAATCACCAATGTAATCTCAATACTCCGGTAGCATGTGCAAAGGTCAGTTGTCAGTCACCTCTATGGTACAGTTGTGGAATATGTGTGTCATGTAGTAATGTCACAGCTGCCACATGTACACAGTCAACCCTATCCCTACCCATTGATGTACATCACATGTATGAGATGGAAACACATGGCCAAACTGTAACAACAACATACAAGTCAGTCAGATGCATGGACACATATGACTCAGTCATTGTCCATGCCACCACAGCTGATGTGGGATGTCGCTCACTGGGATACATGATAGGGAACATGGAAGGGATCACTGAGCAAGTGACACAGGCTGGTAGACCCCTGACCTTGGTTGGCATCAGACCCTCACCAGGGATTCCGACAAATTACTGAATGCTAATGAATAAGTGTAGCTACAACACCCTAGCTGAATGGTTCTTAGCATGCAGTCACTGCATTGCTATGGAATACTGTCTTACCACTCCCACAACAGGTGAGAACATGCAGCTCCTGTACATTAACAACATGTAGACTTTATGCCCCAGACCAGGTGTGCATCCCTCACTACTAGGCTGATAGCATCTACATCTCACACTGTATATACACATCCCACATGCAGCATCTGCACAGAAGACCACGGTCATAATGTTACCCTGTGCAAATACCATGTATTCACATGTGGCAGGCATCACACATGGTAACTATTGAAAGTCACAGGTACATATGTGTATTTGGCACACACATACATCATGTGTTCATTGCCATAACCGGTGTAATCAATGTCATGCATTATTGTGAGGGACAACCCACACACATGGGCATTCTGTGTGTGCACAACACACATGGCATGTCTGTAATCAAAAGCCATACATAATTGTGATATCGTTTAGAAAGGGGTATGTGCATCCTGTAGTGTGTTTTCCCAGTTGCCAAAAGGGATATATCAATCATACACACTTACCCCCCTTCACACACACTTGCCACCTGCTGGATTCAAACCCCTACCTAACTATGTTAAGACACTAGAGACGGACGCATTAGCACAGCGCGCTATTCGCATTACTGGGGGATTTCCTTTCCCTGATATACTTATAGGGTGCTGACATCATCAGAGTTTAGAAAGTGGAATGATCATCCTCTGGTGTGTTTTCCCAGTTGCCAAAAGGGATGTTTCTTTCATACACACTTACCCCCTTCACACACACTTGCCACCTGCTGGATTCAAACCCCTACCTAACTATGTTGTGACACTAGAGACGGATGCATTAGCACAGCGCTATTCGCATTACTGGGGGATTTCCTTTCCCCTGATATACTTATAGGGTGCTGACATCATCAGAGTTTAGAAAGTGGAATGATCATCCTCTGGTGTGTTTTCCCAGTTGCCAAAAGGGATGTTTCTTTCATACACACTTACCCCCCTTCACACACACTTGCCACCTGCTGGATTCAAACCCCTACCTAACTATGTTATGACACTACAGACGGACGCATTAGCACGGCGCGCTATTCGGATTACTGAGAGAATCCTTTTCTCCAATATACTTATAGGGTGCTGACATCATCAGAGTCTAGAAAGTGGAATGATCATCCTCTGGTGTGTTTTCCCAGTTGCCAAAAGGGATGTTTCTTTCATACACACTTACCCCCCTTCACACACACTTGCCACCTGCTGGATTCAAACCCCTACCTAACTATGTTATGACACTACAGACAGATGCATTAGCACGGCACGCTATTCGGATTACTGAGAGAATCCTTTTCTCCAATATACTTATAGGGTGCTTACATGATCAGTGTCTAGAAAGGGGGATGAGCATCCTCTGGTGTGTTTTCACATTTGCTAGGGGTAACATTTGGACCAAGTGTGTGAGCATGCCCAGTTCAGCCTTCCCGTGGCATGTTGTGTGAAAGATGTCTCATTTATCTAAGTGTGTGAGCATGCCCAGTGTGGGCTTTACATATGTTGAACTCTGCAGCCCATCACATTTGTGGATGAGTGTGACCTTCAACAAATACCTCCAGTTTATGGTTGTGTGTTCTGTGCCATGTTGTGTAGTTACTGTCCGAATGCTTTTTGTGTGAACAAAACAGGGAGTATACTGTGCCTGCAGGTTTTGCATGGGATACTTTGCACACAATTGTCAACATCCGTTCATACTGACCTAACACTGTAGCACTGTCTAGTGTAGTGTTTCAGTACTTTCACTGTGGTGGTCAGTATCCTGGGCTTTAGTCCTATCACTGCTTTACATTTCCATAGTGTGCACAACAGCCTGGTTAGGGTCCAGTTGTGCACATCTGCACAAAGGCAGTGCCTCTACAGACCCTGTTAATTGCTGCCCCATAAGCTTAACAAGTGTAGTCTGCAAATCTATGGAGAGGATCATAATTGAGCTCATAAACAAAGATATAGGGGACATGCAGACATTGTACCCATCCCATTTTGGCTTGGTCAGGGGCAGATCATGCCTTTTGTACTGGGTTGACATCTTCAAATTGGTCACTTAGGCCATTGTTGGGGAAAGGCAGTCCATACAGCCTACCTTGGCCTTGCAAACACTTTCAACACAATACCCCACTCAGGTATTGTGGAAAACCCTAACAACTGAAATGTAAACCCATATGTCACAAGATGGGTTGCAAACTGGCTTAAGGATGGGACCCACAGGGTTAGAGTTGCTGGCACTATGTTAGACTCCAGGCTGGTCACAGGTGGTGTCACACAGGGCTCAGTCCTTGGCCCCATTGTTTGTCATGTACTTCCCAGAAGTACAGGCCAACATGGGAGGACTTTGGATGACAATGTTAGCAGATGACTGCACACTGGGCACCATAGTGGACAGTGCATCACACACAGATATCCTTCAGAAGGGACTCACAGTAACTGATAGCTGGTGCCAGGGCCATGGCCTGAAGTCAAAGTGCACAACATGTGTAGACATACCCTTCAGGAAAAGCAAGGTGACCCCAAGCTACCATATAGGTGGCAATCCTCTAAGCACAGAGGAGGTTATCATGGACCTGGGGACCCAGGTTGACAGTCGCCATTCTTCTGAGACTCACATTGCTAAAGTGGCTAGGAAGACCTTCTACATTGCCCACCTGATCAGGATGGGATTCACATCCAGATCTAGTGGGTCATTGTTCCCTGTACTCTTCACTTATCAGACCGGTGATCGAGTCGAATGCCCTATTCTGGCTGTATCTCACCCAACATCTGCAGCAATTGGAGACACCCTGACTGGCCCCACCTAAAGGATCAAGGAACCCCAACAGCTGTCATATGCTGCCAGATTGAAGACACTCACACTCTATTCACTCACATACCGTCTGCTTAGAGGTGACATGTGCCTGACATGCGAGGCCATGTCCAAACAGAGATTAATGGACATGCTCCACCTCAGACTCAGAAGATCCACCTGAACCACTAGTGCAGGTGACTTACACCTTAGCAGGGATGTATGTTGGACATGTTGGAGGGATGGAGTTATCACTCGGAGACTCCTATGCTGTGGAATACAATCCTGGTCCATTTGAGGCAGAGCACCTTGCTGGCTGTGTTCAAGAGGTATCTTGACCTAATGCTAGTCGGAGAATGTGTTTGTCCATCAACACATTGTAAGCGTAGTTTGACATGTCATATGTCTTGTTTAGTATACTGTGCCTCTGTCTACCTGTGACATAACATTGATACCCAGGGTAAACCTCCCATCTCCCATCCACTCATTAGGATTCCTGTTGAGGGACTCAACCAGTGTCTCTATGGACAACCTGTACTGGTAGTTTACTCATGTGTGGGGTGGCTTCTGTGTTTTGGATAATGCAGTACAGCCTGTCCTATATATGTCAGTGCTGGGGTTCAGGTCCCTCATGTGCATAGCTCCCTGCCATTCAGATTGTACAAGGTGCAGCATGTGCATTGATTCCAGCTTGGACATGGCTTTCTACATCAGGCACAGCTTGCATCTGGGTGGACAGCATGGCAGTGTGTGGAGCTGCACTCTGTTTAATCAGACTACACATTACATGTGTTCCAGCTCTGTCATACTCCTGGTGAGGTACTGTTGTGGACTTTACAGGTGCTGGATGTGTGTGCATGAGGTACACCCACAGGGGCTGTTGTGGTCATTTCTAATGCTGATGAAAGATAACTGCAGAACCAGAATGACCTCCCCTTAGCTAGATGTCAGACAGCATGGACCATACAATCACAACTGAAAACAGGACCCTCTCCACAAAGGGAAAGTGTCCTGTCTGGTGGACCCCAGCCATAAACAAACTGTATGACAGATGAGGGTTACTAATGCAAGACAGAGCTACATCTCCAAAAGGGAAGACAGCTGTGATCAGCACTAGTAGAAAGCTACATTATCTCATAAAGACATGCAAGGTCAACTTGGGGACATAAATCACCAAAGACAATGAAGGTAACCACACTGCTTTCTTCAGTTATGTCAGACACCTGGTTGTGAACCCTCGGATATGCTCAGAGTTGGTACACAACAACATATATTCCAGTGACCTGACAGATATTGGCAACATTCCGGCGGACAGCTTCAGTGCGATTTACCCCTCCCTCACCCCCAAAACAAGATAGTTATCACTGCTGTATGTAACCTCACTGTCATCTTGGATGTCCATGTGAGAGCCACACTCAGCAAAGACAAGTACACAGCATCCATGGGACCTGCTGGTATCTCCAGTTGCATGCTATGTGAACTCCAGAAGGGGCTGGACCCATATATACAACTGCTATTTAACCTTAGTCTTGCTACAGGATATGTACCTGAACACTGGCATACGGCAACAGTGGTCCCACTCCACAAGGGAGATGCCTCCACAGACCATGGCAACTACCACCACACAGGCTTAACCAGCCTTGTCTGCAAAGATATGGGAGGAGTCATGGAGCTCTTACACAGACACATTACTGACCTACAGACCCTTGTTCCCACCTAGTTCAGCTTTGTACAGGGCAGATCCTGCCTTTTGCACCTTTGCACCCGAAAAGTACCTACCATGAAGATCAGGGTTCTTCAACACATGTCATATGCTTCCAGAATAGAGGAAGTCCAGCTTTGTTCAGTGTCACACCGCATACTTACAGGTGACCTATGCCTGACATACAAGACCATGTCCAATCAGGATTTGGTGGACATGCTCCACTGCAAGCAATCCAAATCCACCAGAGCCATGAGAGCTGAGTATTTGAACCTCAGCACATACATGTATAGGACATGCTGGAGGGACAGAGTCATAACTCAGAGGCATCTCACACTCTAGCAGAGTATCCCAGTTCATGTTTGACAGAGTCCCTCACTGACTCTCTTCAGGAGACATCTGGACAACTGCATATGAGACGGAGGCACAGACTAGACAGAGACACAGTCATGTTATTCAATTACGTAAGGGGTCATAATGTGTCACTACTAAGTCAGAGGCACAATATTCAGAATCTATTCTGTACACTTATTACCACTATAAGGGGTGGCAATAGCCACATCACTATGGCTAGGCTTATACATGCACTAGGGCAGATAGCCTAGTAGTACACTATGACACTATGAAACACCAGTGTATGTGTAGCTATTGTCAATCAAACAGTATGATGTGGCTTTGGGGCTTGATATCTCCCTGTATTCCAACATTGTTTTGTCTATTCCTTCTAGCATGTCTAGGGATCAGTTGCTAGTGTCCTCTCCTGCTCAGCTGGTGAACCTGGGAATATTGAGGCACTGTTACAGTTGCCTCATGTACACTGACAACCCTCTCCTTCTGCCATAAAACACACATACATGTGAGAGATGCAACTATATAGCCAAAGTGGAGGCTGAGCTCTCTCAACATAGGACTAGCAAGACCAGAGAGAGGTGAAGGTAACCACACACACATCTTTAATCCAGTCTCACATGGCACTGTCACAACTTAAGATCATACACATAGACACACAGAGACACTCTCGGAGGCTCTGATCAGAAGTCTACCAGAATGGCGGTGGCCACCACAGCAGACACTCACACAACTGCCTCCACAGGGCACAGCACATGCAACACATTGACCACAGAGTCGGTGTGCCAAACAGTCACAGCCCTTAAGGCCAAACACAATGCCAGACACACTTGTCATAGGTGACTCCATAGTCAGACACACTGATGTCCCACTCACCAGATCAGGTACAGAGGAGGTCACAGTAAGCTGCCTATCGGGCACTGGAATCCACCACATAATGCAAGCACTCAGGTCACTAAACTGCAAGTACAGGTCTGACCCAGTCATAATCCATGCTGGTGTGAACGACCTGAGATGTACCTCCCTGGACTACATGGAAAGAGACATAGAGGATCCCTCTGATTATGTAGGCCAGGCAGGTATGACCCTGACCTTCGGCAGTATCCTACCTTCACCAAGTATGATGCCACATAAACAGAGACAAGATGATCAGCTGTAGTATTTTGCTTAGACTATGGTGTCATTCTAAGGGGTCCAATGTCTGTCTGCCTGGGATGACATGCTGGACAGGCCACGGTGATTTGCAAGGGACGGCTTGCACCTGTCACCCCTGGGCTTCCGGATTTCAGATGATGCTCTTGCCACCCCCATTGTGCCTTTTTATGCAAGATTCAGATTCTACACCTACCACCCTAGAACACAGTAAAGGAAAGACACTAAGGCTAATGCTGCTCAATGCCCAAGGTCTCAACCTCAAGCTGCACACACTCTATGCCCTTCTCAGTATGTAGCACATTGATGTCTGTGCTGTGCCTGAAACCTGGTTCACAGCTTCTGACAGCACCCGGCACTATCGGGTGTTACCTCATATCATGCATTCCGGCACCAGCATCCCGACAACACCAAGAAGGATGGTGGGTGTCCATATTCATCAAGGACACCCTCACCTCATGGTTGGTGGCAACACACGATGCATCGGAGACCATCCAGGTGCCAGTGACCGTAGGCAAGACTGCTCTGCAGTTTGTAGCATGTTACATGCCACCCGCTCAAACTCAGGTACCTCACACAGCTATCCTGCAAACACTGAAGGGGATAAATGTATCTCCAAACACCATCCTACTGGGTGATTCCAACTATCCACATATAGACTGGGATCACTAATCATGCCACAACACTCTAACACAAAGGTTCCAAGAGTTCATACACTGAAATGCCATGGAACAACTGGTCCCAATCCCCTCAAGTGGAGGCAACATACTAGAACACATCATCACGAACATGGGGTCACACTGTTCAACACCAGACGTATACCCATCATTGGTGAGATCAGATCATGGACTACTCTCAGTGGGAGTCCACATCCCACCCACACCCCAGATGGGAAAAGAAACGGTGAAGACCTTCTCAAATGCCGACTTCACATTTCTGAGGACTGGTGTGGTCTCTTTCAAGGCCCCCAGGCCAGCGGACACCATTACCCAAGCCACTGTATCACTTAGAAATGCCTTCTACCAGCACCTCCAGGACTGCATGGTTCAGGCAATCCCAAATAATAATGACTCTTTGTACCACAGGCAAGCATCCAGTCTGGTGGACCCTAGCCATAAACAAGCTGTACAACACAAGGAAGGAGCTACTACAAGATAGAGCGTAATCCGTAGGGGAGAAGACACCCCTGCTCATTGTGAGTAAAACACTGGGTTCCGCCATACAATCATCCGAGGCATGTTTTGAGAGTAAACCCACTCAGGACTCCAGGGACAATCATGAGGCCTTTTTACCTATGTTTGAAACCTGGGAGGAAACTCCCAGATATGCTCAGACTTAGTTCAGAATGATGTTGATATCACTGCACCTACAGACATTGGCAACATACTGGCTGACAGGTTCAGTGCAGATTTCTCCCCTCCCCAACTGGGGGTATGTACACCAGAGGATTGTAGCCCCCAAACATCTCCACTGCTGGGGTGGGAACTGCTCAATCCAAGGCAGAAAACACTTTATCCATGGGACCAGATGGTGTCCCCAGTTGTGTGCTCCATGAACTCAATGAGTAATTACACCCGCAGTTAGGGCAGCTGTTTAATCTTAGCCTCACCTCAGGATATGTTCCCAAGGAGTGGCATACAGCAATGGTGGACCCACTTCACAAAGGAGGTGCCTCCACCAACCCCAGAAACTACCATCCCATCAGCTTGACAAGCCTGTTCTGCTAAGCTATGGAGAGGATCATAATGGGAATTCTAAATGAAGACATAGGGGACTTGCAGACATTGGATCCAATCCAGTTTGGCTTTGTCAAGGGCAGATCATGCCTTTTAAACTTGGTTGACTTTTTCAAAACACTCACCCAGGCCCTTGCCGTGGGCAAGGCAGTCCACACAGCCTACCTTGACCTGGCAAAGGCTTTCGACACAATACCCCACTCAGGTATCATTGAAAACATCACCAGCTTAATTGTGAACCCATACATCACAGCATGGGTTGCAAACTGCCTAAGTGACGGAACACACAGGGTCAAAGTTGCTGGTGCCAGTTCACACTCCAGAGCTGTCACAAGTGGTGTCCCACAGGGCTCAGTCCTGGGCCCACATTTGTTCAGTATCTACTTTTCAGAAGTACGAGCAAACACAGGAGGATTATGGCTGACAAAGTTTGAAGATGACTGCAAACTGGGAAGCATAGTTGGAAACCCATCTGACACAGACATCCTTCAGAAGGGTCTCATAGACACAGATAACTGGTGCCACGGCCATGGCCTTACATTAAACACTAAACAATGCATAGCCATACCCTTCAGGAAGAACAAGGTTACCACTACTTCCCATCTAGGTGGCAATCCTCTAAGCACAATGTAGGTTATCAGGGACCTGGGCACCCAGGTTGACAGTGACCTTTTGTTTGACACTCACATTGCCAGGGTAGTTTGGAAGGCCTTCTACATTGGCCACCTCATCATGCAGTGATTCACATCTAGATCAAGGGAGGTCATCGTTCCCTGTACTCATCACTCATCACACCAATGATTGCATACAATGCCCCATTCAGATTGGATGGGCCCACAAATTCCTCGACAGGAGGTGAAAGGGTCTCAAACATATTTCTTATGCTGCCCGACTGAAGGAATTCCAGCTGTATTCAGTCGCTTACTGACTGCTCAGAGGTGACCTGTGCCTGACATACAAGGCTATGTCCAACCCAGAATTAATGAACATGCTTCACCTCAAGACCTCTACATCCATCAGAACTACAAGGGCAGGAGACCTAAACCTCAACACAGATATTAATAGGATGTGCTGGAGGGACAGATTCATCACCCAGAGAGTCCATATGGTGTGGAACAACATCCTGGTACATGTGAGGCTGAGCACCTCACTGGCTTTGTTCAAGTGAGATCTTGACCAATGGATGGGAGATTGCAGGTATACCCCAGGGATAACCTCAGTATCACTGCTTGACAGAGGCACAGCAAAATAATGGGCATATTATCCATCAACTTGCAGGGGTGGCAGAAGCCACAAAACTCTGGGCTAGGCTTATTAATGCCCTAGGGCAGATAGCCTAGTATGAACCTATGAACCTATGGACATAGGCCTGGGGCAGTTCCTGCTATTAGGACAGTGGTCTGCAGCAGGCTATATAGTAGTAGTCGGTTTTAGCCATTGGTTTTGACCATGGCTATTCCATGTTGCTTCTTGTTGTGGTACAAACATGGGTGTGTGGTTATCCATGCTATTTATTGCTAGTCACCCTCATTTTGTATCTTGTTCCATGTTTTTGCACATGTACATCACTGTATGACGTGCAGCTGTTTCCACAGGGTCATATGCGTGGATATGGATGTTAGTTGGGGTCCTCAGGTGTGCATATTGTACATGATATTACATTACTTAACACATGGCATTCATGCCTCAGGTGGTGCTGCAGGGCCACCTCTGTCGGATACACATACTACACTCCCTGTACGTTTGGAAGCAGGTTGTGTCATGTTAGGCATCCCTGTTACTGTATGAGTGAGTCAGAGCGGGTATCAGTCCCAGTGTTCCTATTGACCAAGAGTATGTGCTAAGCGTTGCCTCTTTGCCAAGGCCAGGGCATACTGGGCATGCCTCCTTCTGCCTACTGGGACAAGGTCAGGTTGTTCCTCCTCCGAGTCACCCCCTGCCTGTGGTGGCCTTGGCAATGGTGGGGGGATGTTTGGCCCAGCCCTGTGCTGGTCCTGCTGCAGCTGTTTCCGCAGGATCATATTATGTAGCATAGCACATATCATGATCATTTGGGTACATGTAGTTGGTGTGTACTGCAAAGCTCCACCAGATGTGTCCAGACACCGGAACCATGACTTGAGCAGCCCAAACACACGCTCTATGATATTACGTGTTTGTGCGTGTGCCTCATTATGGCGTTCCTGTTCAGGTGTGTGTGCATTTCTGATGGGTGTCATCAGCCACGGCTCAAGTGCATAACCTGCATCCCCACTAGGTGTCCGTGTGGGAAGTCCCCATTGGCAAATGATTGGTACAGCTCGTCAGATGCCAGATGTGGGAATCGTGGTAGCTCCCAGGGCAGCCAGCACACACATTCATTATTATGCCCTGGGCATCACACACGACCTGGCAGTTGATGGAGGGTATCCCTTGCGGTTAATGTAGACTCTACCCTGCTCACCGGCCGGTGCTTTGATGCGTATGTGCGTGCAGTCTATTGCACCCAGCACCTCAGGGTATCCCGCTATTTGCTGGAAGAGGCGCATATTGCTGGCCACAACCTCACGGTCATTAGGGACATATATATGATCACTGACATGTGGTGACATGGCATCCAGGAACTGGTGCAGTACCCTGGAGGCTGATGCCTGTGATATCCCCATCATATCGCCAGTTGGTCTCTGGAAGGTACCTGTTGCTAGTATTCTTAGGCCAACACATACCTTGGTTTCCACTGGGATGGGTTCCCCTCTGTTGGTTCTGTGTGTGAGGCGTGGCCTGCACAGCTCAACAATCTGCTGCAGGAGCTCTCTGTCCACTCTATAGTGCTCTACTATCTCCAGCTCATGTAACCCATGGTAGGTGACCCTGGGCCTGTATACTCTTCTCCTTCTCCTCACTCTGGGTTGTCTGTCAGCATCTGCATTATCACCACCCTCAGCAATTCGCCTATGTCTGATTATAACAGCTATGGCAGCCCCTAGCATTTCTGCTCTGAGTTCAGCTTTTTCAGTTTTCAATTCTGATAGCTTACTTTCTTGCAGTATCTGTTGTGAGAAACAGCCTGCACTGCTCTTTGCAGTGTTTTAAGTGCTGGGTTGGGCTTCTAGTCTGTCTGCATAATTGCCTGCTTCCAATTGTTTCCACCAATTAACTCCAGCAGTATTCCCTGGCAGTTTCCATGTATTTTGGTTGTTTCCTGTTTCCTCTCTGTTTCCTGAAGGGGAGCAATGTGCACACCAGCTTAAACACGCTCACAGTCACTTAAACGCGCGTACACATCCCTACACGGTGTTACAATCACGCACACATCCTTACACGGTGTTAGCTAGGCTGATTCATGCTAAAACGCGCGCACACTGCCTTACACACGTGCATGCCCGCGCAAACCGTTGTAAACAGTTTGCAACACGCTCCCACATGTTGAACCTGCCTTACACGCGCGCGCATGCACGTATATCAAGAAACTTTGAGTGTAGGGATAGCGTATACCCTCAATTTCTTGACTTTCCTAGTGTTCTGTTGAGACACACCTCCCTCCCTGATGTCTGTCTGTCATCTGTTACCTTACATTGCCCTCCAATCTGGTACATTTCTTTCTATCCTTCCCCCCCGTGATGTCACCTACCTCTTACTCTGTTCCTCCCCCTTCTCTAAGTCTTACACTACTCAGAAAGTGCTCATTACCTATGTGGCAGTGTGATTCAGTATTGTAACCCTCATTTACATGGGATTGCCTAGTAATGACTAGTTACATGTCTTACACGGAGCTTCCCCCCCTTGACAACCACTAAGCGGAGGCCATATTGTTTTTGGTCTGCAAGTCCCTCCATTGACATTTCATGTAATACATAAATCCCACAATTGTGGGTTTATAAGCTTCGGTTTTCAGTTTTAGGTAGCCCACCCGTTTGCGGTGTGCGCTGCAGTTAAACACATAAATCCGTGGAAAAAAAAAAGTTATATAACTTATTTTTGCAACACTTTTCCTGCCAATGGCCACATATTTGGCCATTGGCATGCTTAATTAAACATATGCACCCTTTATTTGGAGCTGACATAGCTCCGTTTTAATTTTGCAGAAATGTACTCAGTTGTCAGCTGAGTACATTTCTGCAGCTAACACGTCCGTTACACGGACTGGTTTCTGCTTCGTGGATCGCTCAAATACCTCATTTGCATATCTTTGAGCTGCAAATGAGGTATTGAGCATTTCCGCCAGTCCGTGTAAGAGACGTGTTAGCTGTCTCTTACACGGAGATTTGGGCTGTTCCTGAATCAGGAGGCTTACACGGAGGCTTACACTACTCTTGAACTCCGTGTAAGCCTTCCTGAATCTGGCCCATTATTTCTTTCAAGTACACTACCTGTAGGACATTATTGCTTTTTGACAATGGGCTGTCTGCTACATTTTTTTTGTTACCCTATTTTTAATTTGTTTTTATATAAAATTGTTCCATCACCAAATATTTCAATCATGTTGTAGAATATGTAATTGTTGCTAAGTACTTAATGTACATATGTACATGCACACACACACACACACACACACACACACACACACACACACACACACACACACACACACACACACACACACACACACACATACACACACATACACACACACACACACACACAACAGTTGCAGACACTTTTCTTAACTTTATGTTCACTGAACAGCAAAGGTCTGTTTAGCAAATATAAAAAAATGGTGACCATTTTCTTTTTTAATGCCTGAGCTGCATGGCATCTTATTATGCTGCTATGATGTGGCAGACTTATTTTTTAGTGGCCATTACCCTCACAATAACACTCTGCTGGAGAACATTCATTCAATAGTTAAGGAGGCAGTTTACAAGTCACCCATTCTCTAAAATATAGCATAAATAGACTATCTTTTTGTGTGTATCTATCATCTGCCAGTTGCAGTACTGTATGGTCTATTGCTCATTGTTCTGTATTAACAAGTGTCTGTGCATCACGAGGATGAAATGGATGTCAGAGATTAAACAAATTCAGCCCTGTGAAAATTAAGCCCTGATATAACCACTTAAGACACATGAATGTATCTTGTTATGAAGAGATGTGCTGAAAAGCTTTTATGTGGCCAGATGTGGCAGAAAGTTTTCTGTGACACAAATGCTGTGGGGGGATGCAGTCATACATTGCAGCATTGTCATAAGTGTCTTATCAACATGTCATGCTGTAGCAAGGCAAAAAGCATGTTCCTTAGCAGCTGACAGAACCAGAGGGTTCTTTGATATCCATGCAGAGGGACAATGGTACTAGGATTATCTCCTGAGTAATGGGCACTAACGTCAGGATGTACCCACCCGTGCATGTCTAAGCAGATGATGCAAAACATTAATAATTTCTATAGTATAGTTACACTGCATATATACAGTGTAGACTGACCACACCAACTGTTGGTTATGTATTGTTTTATATACATCAGGTATCAAGCCATGTCAGGATGACAGCAAAGGTAATTTGAGATTATATGGTACACCATGCATGGACACTCTTCACATGTATGCAGCTGGGACATGATTTGGGTTCACAAACCATTCTCAAAACAGTTTGCCTTTGCTGAGTATTGCCAGGGTAGGGTACTGTTACAGTGAGACCTGTGGAGACAGAGGCATCATAAGCAGGCTGATAGTAGCACCGGTTCAAGTGTTACTGATGTTGATGACAAGAAACAAATATTGGAGTCACAGTCTGACACAGTGGCGCTACCTATATCCTTCCAGAGTCTGATTCAATCTGAAAAGAGACTGAAGGCATGGTCTTGCCCAGAGAAGAATATGAGGCTATACGGTCTGTGTGCTCACCATCTACAGTGGGGAAGAGGTGCCTTGTGATTCAGAACATAGGGGATGTACCGCCTGTGTTTGCAGCAAAAGAAGATTGCCTGCTTCTGATGTGGATATATTCCCATTAAGCAGCCTCACAAGGGTGGTTGACACCATCATATTTCACAGTTGACTCATGACATGTGGGCAGCATTTGAGATAAATCAGCAGCTATGTTGCAGTGTCATACAGGAACAATCAACTGCAAACTAATCCAGTATGGATATCATTGCTGTGCTAAAAAGAACCCATGAGGAAATGGAGGCCAGTGATGCAGTAATGAGGTTATTGTGGCACACACTACTTCTGTGCCCACCTCCATGTAGAGGATCAGCAGTGTGCTCCCACTGCTCCCACTTGCAATGTTGTCTGAGATTGAAGTAAGGTACCCACCACAGTGGTTGTTGAGAGGAACCATTATGGAGAACTCCATCATCACTTCTGTTTAGACATGTACATATTCTAGTATGCCTTGTTGTAGATTGCCGTAATACTTAACCTTCCATTGGCAAAATGCATCATAAGTGGCTCAAACCGAGGCTGCAGTCCCACAATCCCACACCAAATCTGCCAGAGAGGACTGCAACTCCTCATGCAACAGCCCAACATAGTGGCTATAGATCACTGTCACTTAATCAAACCTGATCACATCATAAGTGGGCACTGTCAATGACAAAGAATACCCATCACCTTGAGACTCCAGACTCCACATCACGCCACAGTCACATAATGTGACTCCCACACTTTATAGGACGAAGTTGTATAAAGCTCAAATTACCCACCTCCTTGACACCCCTGCCTCAGTCTCCCATGATATGTGACCCACCTAGTGTATGTAGACAAGCATAAGTCATTGTGTTCTTAGCCTTCTTTGCACATGATAATGACTGTGACCTATTCTACCCTTCCTCCTGTGTGGTGCCTGTGGGAATGTTTGATGAACAGTGTGCCTTGACAATGTCCAAACCAGCATAACCTGATATTTGCATAATATTTAATTAGTATGATACTGTCCTGCCACTGTGTGATTGCCAGATCCCATATTTCTAGACTACATGTTACCACATTACTTGTGCTGCCATGTCTGAGATATGATTGTGCAGCTGCAAGTTGTTGCTGTTCCACCACACACTCTTCAGACAATGGTGCTGATATGCTTCTTATGCTGCCATGTTTGTATACGTGTGTGTGTGTGTGTGTGTGTGTGTGTGTGTGTGTGTGTGTGTGTGTGTGTGTGTGTGCGTGTGTGCATGTGTGCATGTGTGTGTGTGTGTATGTGTGTGTGTATGTATGTGTGTCTGTGTGTGTGTGTGTGTGTGTGTGTGTGTGTGTGTGTGTGTGTGTGTGTGTGTGTGAGTGTGTGTGTGCATGGGTGCATATGTAAGTGAGTGTGCATGTGTATGTGTGAACTTAGTCTGAATGTACCACTAGTCTAGGGCTGCCCAGTCTGTCTCCTCATTAGCATATTACGGAGCATACATTAATCTTACAGGCTATGTCAGAGTCACAATGGGTGACCTTCCATATGTTCTTTTATTATAGGTATTATAGTTCCTTATTTTCTCCTGTATGTCTGTAAAATGCACACATTTTAAGAGGGTGTTTTCTTCTATTTTTTCACTATATCCATCAAGCCTTGGAGAGATCTGTCATATAGCAATTCAGACAGAGTGAAACCAGTCGAGGTTTGTGGTACTTAAGGCAAAGAGGAGATACTGGAGAAACAAATCCCATCATTAAAGTGTTCAACTAATCCATCTGTTTTTTTTTTGCCTGTTTTCTTAAAGAACTGCCAGAGTTCATGCATCACTCTGGACGACAGGAAGACTTACTCCACAAAAATGTCTCATGAAGTTCTTACACTGGGAAAACAGAATGCCTAGTTCTTCAGCTGTATTCCTGGTATTCACTCCTCATAAGGATATTGCTTCAAGAAACATTGCTGCATAGTCAGATATTACCAATATATATTGAGGTTCCTTATGCAGATTCACCAATGAGCTTATAATGTACACTGATATTCACAAAGATGGGATGTTCTCTATAGGGTGGAGTATCAAAACATGACTGAAACCTGGATTAGGTACTGTCTTTTGATATTCTGAGCAAATTGCGAAAAGTTCTCTATGTCTTTCATAACACCGTGCCAGTAAAATCTAGCTTAAATTCTGTCTTGGTTTTATCCATCCTTAGGTGACGATTCGAAATGTAGCCCAGTGACAATTTCATTATTAATGTTCCAAAATGCTGTTGTCTTTAAAAGATGACTCACAGACTGTTCTTTAGTCACTCTGTAGAGCAAGACATTTTGTAGGTCAAAATACAAATATGAAGTGGGCTGCTCTTCATGCGTTAACCACTCTACTCTAGCTATGTTCTCTCAAGGTCTTCTTATCGCATTAGCTTCCCACTGGGCCTTCATGAAATTCATGACTAATCTGGAAGTCAACTAGATCAGTATTACTTTCTTTAACAGCCTGACATGAGGTGAAATGTATATCCTCTTCCCCTACAAAGAAGGAGCAATGTTTTTCCATCGTCTAGTTCATTTCCTGAAACAATGCATTTTATGAAAGTAATTTTCTTCTTTTGGGTATGCTTCCATTTTCCCTGTAGCTACATCAGCAGTTGTCTTACTTATTCACTCTGTTCATAAGAGTTTTGCTGCTGTTTCGGTCTGTCTTTCTACTCTGGCATAGCACAAGAGAATTTTATGACTAATTTCTTGCTCCCTTTTCTCTGTTTCTTGAGTGTGAGATTCACCTGTATATATCCTAGTTTAAAAATACATTTATCTTAAGGTACTTCTGTCTATGGGCATATTCCTTTCAGTTTCTGTTCTGACTCCTTTTGATACCTTAAACCCCTGTCTCTCCTTTAGTCTGTTCTGAAATGAGTGTCTTTCCTGTCAGTTTCTGTACTGACCTCTCTGGTTAGCTTATCAGCTGGAGTATTTTGGTACTACTGACACATTTACGTAACTCATCCACCCAGAAAAAAAGGCTCAATTCCTTTCATTGTTTCTAATTCCACATTGTTATCTTTGTTGGTCTATGTATATATGACATATCTGGTTGTGCCTCCCCCACATATTTTCAAAGTTTGTTCTTTGAATTTGGGGAAGTCTGTGCCAATTAGCATGTCAAGTGCTAAGCTAGTTGCTAGAGATATTGGATGGAACATTGCCCAGAAATATTGCATTTCTTCTTGGATTACACGGTATTCTCGTTTGTTCCCATGTCTCAAATTTATATTTATCAACAGCTTAATCACATATTGTGATTTAACTATGATAATCATACTTCCTGAGACATTCAAACATACAAAAGTCATACCAAAGAAAACATCATCACCTTAATGATATCCCTCACTCAGACATACCAAAGAAATACCCAAGAAAAACGCTATCATCTTAATGGGCCCCCCTTCAAAACTAGGTGAAAGTGCCTGCTCAAAGGCTGGTCCTGCCAACAGTGACCACCTTCCAACTGGTGTAAAAAAAATCTCCACTCCTTTTTAGAATTAATAAGAGCTTTACAGGCATACTTGCAAAAGGAGGCTGAGTCTATTTCAGTACACTGCCTAGATTGGGTGAATGGGGGGTCTATTACTATCTTTCTAAAACCATAAAAATCAAGTTCATGTATAACTATGCAATTGCAAAGTCCAGTCCTATCTATTTTAAATACCAGCCCACCTTTGTTTGCATAAAATTTTGTTGTCTCCAAAATAAAGCACATTCTTTAGTTAAGCAATTCTTAATGTGTACTGCTGCATACATCTGTAGTGATAAACATGCCTCCTTTCCACTTGTCTTGTTAAGTCTTTGTTAACTTGAATTTGTTCCCAGGTCATGACTAAAAAGGGTCAGTAGACCAGCTCACCACCTATATATCAATAAATAAATACATGCATGCATATATATATATATATATGTATATATATATATATATATATATATATATATATATATATATATATATATATATATATATATATATATATATATATAAACACAAACATAAGTTAATAAACATTGTAACACATTACCTTCTGTAGAAAGCACAATTTGTTCAAGTCCCTTCAGCTGTATCAGAATTTAATATGTAGACAACTCATTCTGCTTACAACAGTTTCTCAAACACATGGTAACATTTTATCCAGTAAGGGGTGTAGAAAAACCCTACAATTCATCTCCAGCCTATAGAAATACCTACTAACTCTGGCACTTCCCTACAGGGGGTCAGTGTGATATTCCTTCAGGGTCTCTTGCCCAAAGAAAAAAAAGGATTCTGAGGAGCGTAGCACCAATCGCAGTTTTCCACAAGGAATCATTGCCAGTGAGATTTTCAAAGTGTGTGCTGTAATGATTCTTTTCTTTTGTGAGATTTCTCCCTTATTTGGGTGTGTGAGATTGTGGAGTTGGTATATTTATCTATCTATCTATCTATCTATCTATCTATCTATCTATCTATCTATCTATATGTATATATACAAGTTTGTCTGGTTGTGAGGGATGCCCCGCCTTGATGGTCGCAGGGAGACTTGCTCCCTTGCAATAAACTTTTAAAGTGGACTTTTTCACCCTTCTGTGTTTTAGCCATTATTTTTCTGAGTTTCTGGTGCTTGGTGTTGTGCAGTTTGACAATTATTATTTGAACCTCTAACCCTCCCTTTAAGGAATTTAACATTTCTAGCAGCATTTACCCTTCTGTACTTACCACAGCCAACTCCACCATGGTTTCCTTATTGCCCTCATTGACTGTTTTTGTCTTTGCTTACTGAGGCAGTCTCCATAGATATCTCTGTGCTACCGTATGCATTGGCATTAGCAATACAGTTGCTTTGCTGGATAGTCATGTTGTAGGAATGCAAGGCTGAAGTCCATCTTAGAAGGTTTCTATTATGTCATTTGCTCAGTGTAACTTTTTGCATTACAGGTAAAGTTGTAACTTTTGCAGAGCTCAAACTTTGCTCAGTCATGTGTTTTTTTATGGCTGTATAAGATTCCTCTCTAGATTGAAATCTTTATCTCAGCTACACAATTGGACATTCCTCTCCCATTAAGGAAACCTGGCAAAGTATAATCCCCACCAATTAGTTGAAATGCCTACCTGTACAATGAATTATTAGCTATAATCTGGATTAGCTCATACACTAGGTACATTCAAAGTCTCCTTCAATGTTTGAAATGCCTGATGATAAGTTAGAATCCAAACAACTTTCTTTGGTCAATTTTTCTTGCTAATGTTGTTAAGGAGAGTGGTTATTAAACTATACTGGGGAACAGCCTTCTTGTAGCTTGCAGTTGTCCTTTTGAATGCCATTATCTGATTCTTTTTAACCCCTTTATTAATGTCTTACACTTTAAACAGTAACATAGGTACACATACAATAACCAGAAAGAAAACAAACCTTAACTATCCTGTTTCCTGTTCATGTAATATAGATATATGTTTTCTTTTAACAATTACCATTTGTTCCAGTATTATACACATTATTCAGATTTTGCTTCCTGTTAAACCTTAGTCCTCCTCTGCATGCATTATTCCCTCAAATTCCATTTATTTCTATGTGGTTTGCTTCTTTCCTATTTTAATCACCTGTTCTTTTATCTTCTTTATAATATTCAATACCTCAGTTACAGTTAGTTTAGATTTTGATTTCCATTGTTTGTTTCTTGGTAGAACTGAACCATGACCAAATGGCTTTGCTCTTAGCCAGTTCTGACATATCATTCTACCATCCACTTTGTGAGCTAGAAAATGTACCTCTACCATAACCAGCTGAACTCAGCAGACACTTGTTAGAATTAATATTTACCTGTGTCCTTTGTAGTCTGCCCAACAACTCTCTGACATGTTGAAGATGTTTTACCCATCACTGGTATCTCATCAATTTCATCTAGGTAAACAAAGGCATATCTCCTGCACAGATGTGATTCCTTAACCTCTGAAATGTTGTTGAGCCATTCTTTATTCCAGAAGCCGTCTTCTTAAACTCATATAACCCAAATGTAGTTACAAATGCTGACCTCTCTCAAACTGCTGGTGTCAAGGGTGCTTAGTAATCTCTGGTCAAGCTTTTATTTATTTATTAATTTATTTAACATTTGTTTACTGGGAAAGTCCGACTGGGACAGAGCCCATTTTCAATGGAGGCCTGAGGAGATATACTTCAGATTCACGTCTTTGGAATGTGGGAGGAAACCGGAGCACCTGAAGGAAACCCATGTGAATGTAGGGAGGACATGCAGACTCCACACAAAGGGCACCCCAACTGAGAATTGAAGCAGAGAACCTCTTGATATGAGGCAACAATGCTAACTGCTGCACCACTGTGCTTTAGTAGTGGTACAATACTTAGCCAAACCCAGCTACCCCAAAGACTCCTCTTTCCTGGTCATAAGGTAAGTATCTGACTTTGCTCAACTTTCTGTAGTCCACACAATATTTTGTGGGGTCCTCTTTCTTTGACATTTGACCACTATTGAGTTTCAGAGACTATTTGGCTCCTGGATTACTGCAGTTTCCAACATGTCCTACAGTTCTTCTGTCAAGGTTTTCCTAATAATTCAGGCATCCAGTCCAGAGGTTGTTTGATGGGTCATTGGGTTCTAGAGTTCATATGGTATTCTACCAAGTGGTACACCTTGGCTTACTGGAAAAGCTATCCTAAGTACCTGCAATTCTGTTTGGATTTCCTGAATCTGGATAGGATGCAGCTGATGGGAGAGGATCACCTCATCCACTGAGATGTTAGCCTGGGCCTTTACTACCAGAACCCTCTCTGATTCCTTCTTCAGCCTATTACAGATACTGAGTACCCTGACCTCCTTGTAATCATAGGGCTTTATCAAGCTGAAATTATAGAACTTGTGCTTTTGCCACTTGCCTCGGAACTTTGTTGAGAAGTTAACATCATTCAACTTTTTAATATCAATGAAAGGTCCCTTCTAGGCAGTTTGCAACATGTTGTATTTAACAGGAATAATAACTATCACCTACTACCCAAGAAAATGCTCTCTTGCTTTGGCTGTTCTGTCATACTAGCCACTTTGCTGCTATTGTGCTTGTATCAGATATTCCAGAGCCATCCTTTTGAGTTGCCTAAGTTAAGTCCTTAAATTCAAGACATATTCCACAACATGGTGGTGATTACACTCACCACAAATTAAGTCTGTGATACCAACTCTCTGTTAACATTCAGTAGTTCAAACAGCAACACATAAACAAACAAACAAATTAACAAACTGTGAATTTCTGGAAGACCTCCTTCTATGCAAGGTAGACGTGGGGAAATACGTGTCCCACTTCTCTTAAACTGTTCTGAAGATGTTCTCAACATGAATGTCAGTGAAGAATTCAACCTCCCCAGTAAACAATTTGTTTGTAGATGGTAGGAAGGGGTCTTTAAATTATTTCCCTACAATGGTTCCAGAAACATTGTTGTAGGTTTAACATCAATAGAAGACAGCAACACTGCTTGTTAGCACCTAGTTGCATATGCAACCACTACTAAGGTATATTTCTTACTTGTGAATTTTGATGTACTTATAAATCTCATGATAAGCACAGCAATCATCTGAAATGGTTCCTCAACAACAAATGAATGTTTGAAAGCAGCTTTATCTTGTCTCCAGCCTTGCCTATGTTTTGGAGCTGTTCACAGGTACTGCAGTACCCACTTACATCATTTGCAATGTCTAGCCAATACAAATTATATATAGCCTGTCCTTTGGTATGATTTATGCTCATATGGCCTGCAGAAGAAATATAATGGACTATGCACTCCCAACTGTAGTATTTATTCTCCCTGTATCCCTGCTTCAAGAGTGCATTCACTGTACAGCAAGTCTTTGTCGCAATATATGGATTATCTCTGATCTTGAGTATCAGGAACATCCTTAGAAACCTCACTTCAGTGCAGTGAAGTAGGATCTGAAAGCTGAGACTGCCTTAACTCCTACTTGGTGATTCTTCCTAGTTCCCCTTCTAAAGGAAGACTGATATCTTCTGCCTGTGGTACATCAGATTCTGACTAACTGCCATCACCTACCAACTACCACCTTCCTCTCCATGCAAAGATTAGGCTGGCATTGGAGGAGTTTGAATATCACCAGTGCTGACTAGTGCACCCCCCTAAGTATACAAAGGATAGGGGCTACGATCCATGGATCTGTTACACTGCCCCAGATAGATCTAATGGACACCAGAGGAATGCTATCATGATTCATACCACAGGTATACAGGTTCATAGGTAAAAATAAAAAAAAAAGCGTGAAGTGTGCTTAAATGTGATTCATTAACTAACTCACCAAATGCAACCTGACCTCAAGAGCATAATAAGGATATAGACTTTGTTCCCAGGTATGGGTTTCCAACAGCACACTCAGACTAGGACTACAAAACTGGCAGTTTACAGATGTGAGTCTTTTAGCTAGCACCCTAGACACCTTTCTGATATAATTTCTCTGTAAACAACATCTTCCAATGCTCATTATTTTCACATGCACATGCAAAGTTAAGGCTCGTAGAAATCTTTGCTTCACCACAGCTTTCATTTTGACATTGTAGTAGCGATGCCAGTCTGGAATGACTGAACTAAAGACTCAATAATTATCTTATTCTCTTAATTTATCAAAATATACATTTTAAAAATGATAATAAACACAAAATAGTAATGGGCTGAGCCACATATCCAGTTATCGAAGGGTACCACATCCTGACATTCTACAGTGCTAAATGATCCTCTCTTCTCAGATAGTAAATAGCAATGCACATATATTAAATAAATACCAGCCACAAGATCTTAAAAGTGAATATATAAAGCTTTACCGAAACAATGAAAAAGACATTACAGTGTTAATACACATTTAATATGCAAAGTTCAAGGCAATGTACAAGGAAAGAAACTTGTACTAGATCAGATTGTTCTTTAAATATTCTGTCTAAAGCAATCACGTGTACGAAACAGAATATTTAAAGAACACTCTGCTCTACAGCTACAAAACTCTATCCTTATCCAATTAAAAGAAAGATTGGTACATCAGTTATGTTAAGTACTAGAATATTATACAAGGCAGAATTGTAATCACTAAACCTTTATAGACATGGGGCATTATTCACAGCCATTACAAGAACTCAAATCTGCTCTGTATAAATATATGTGGAGCAAAGCCCAAATTCATAGAGGGCATTCATGCTAGTGCTCAACGACCATATATAATCCTATGCAAAGAAGCAAATAACAGTATGTATATGTGAAATCAGATAAATCATCGCATGCTTATAAGTCTTTCTCCCACCTGTTTGCAATTCATGTTCATAGTTTTAACATATTTGCTTGGTGTATGGATATTCATTATAAAAGGCAGAGTTGTACCTTTTCTATCTACTTTGCAATTGGCAAAGATGCTTTAGCTTGCTGCTAGCACTGATATTTCCTGGTATGAGCTGCTTGTCTTGACAGAGCCAAAGCTGTCTGTGTCCACTGCTGATCACAGACCAAGAAGGCAAAAATATAGACAGAGAATAACTCATCATAACTTTGATAATCAGGAGGTACTTGACAGATTTAGAGCGGACAGAAATATTGTAAGGGTCTTAATGAGTATGTATTGCCCCCACATGGGTACTAGGGAATACATAGACTTCCTATCCTTGAGGATATTAAGGTATGTATAGCTGTCACTATACTTGCCACAGAGACCTTCTAGAGAAAGGGTGGGGATATGTTGGGTATCTCATAGTCTTCAGCCTTGAAGATATTTAAGTAGTTCCTGGATGTACTCTTGGCACATGTAGATCAGTTCATCTATTTCCCTATTTTACTTCAGGACTAAGCCCAGACAATGCATGCCTTTTATTGAGTGACAGATTTCCCTAAAGTGCTTTGTGTGATAGATTACACCTAGTGGTCACCAGGGGGAGTGTTACCACAATAAGAAGGGTTACTATTCTCTCCACTGCCAGGTAGTGTGTGATGCAATGGGGCTGTATTGTCAACATCTCTGCCTAGTATCCTGGCAGTGCACATGATTCGCATATCTGGCACACTTACTCACTCCACCTCATCTTCCTGCAATGTAAGATACCTGCTGATCTCATTGGTAAGTGTAAAAAATTTCATTTTTTTTTAATCATTTAAGTAGTTATTAATGGCAAAATTAATTGTTTAATACCAAGTTATACTTGCTCTTTTTCTTGCCCCCTGTTCTCTTTTTTTTGTCAGGTGATGCTGGATATCCACTGAAGCCATCTCTCATGACATCAGTGAGAACCGTGGAAAATAGTTTTAATGCAGCTCTGTCCTAGACCTGTATTGTCACTAAAGAGTGTTTAGCATGTTGAAAATTAGATTCAGATGGCTAGATGAGTCCTGGTTTCCTGTCAGTATGATCCAGTCACTGCATGCAGGATGTTTACTATATGTTGCATTGTGCATAACATGATCATTTGCCACTCTGGCAGTGAAGTGACCCATGCTGTCACTGCAGCTCCCATTTGCAGAAGTACTATGACTAATGATAACCAGTTGGCAGCAGTAGTAAGGGACTCCATGTGGCAGGTTTGTGTATAACAAATGACTTCACAAGTAAAAAAAAGTGGTCTCTAATCCAGAACTATGGGCCATGACATTCAGGTTAGCATTTCCTTTCTTGTAAAAACAAAGAGCATAACATGCATGCAGTGATACAGATGGGCTATGCTGTCTGATGGAACTTCTATTATAACTGTTCATCAGCCATTCCCTCTGATCTTTAAATATTTGTTTTATTATATGACAGATAATCATATTATTGTTTAGAAACGTCATGCCTGAGTGCTCACTAACATCTGTTCAGTGATATCAGAAGGCATCACATAAGGAATAATCGCATTTGTAACTGTTCTGAACAATAAATTCTTCTTAAAAGGTGCACTTAGGTACATACGTACTGAATCTCTGGAAATGGTGCAGTTAATAAAAAGTATTATTTCAGTATTTCACTGGAGTTTATACCATGCACTTTAATGGAAAATATATACATTCTTTTTTGTAGTATGCAATATTTCTGTAGTTTTAAGTATTACATAATCAAAATGTCTTCCTGTTCTCTCTTAAAGTACTGAACATCAAATTATTTCATTTTGTCATACACAAGTAGTTGTGTCTTCTGAGACATAAATCATCATTTGTGCGGGACTGAGGGTGTGAAATGGCAACTGTGCTAGTTTACATGGCAGGATATTTGTAATCTTTTTCATTTTTTAAGCAGTGTTTCTCTTAACAGTGTATAACATTTCCTTTATGTTTTGGGTAAACGACAGCCATAACACTACTGAACTGATACTCATGATAATTGATAAGCCATTAATGGTGTAAGGAAGAGCACTTTGAATGCTTTGATGTATAGTTTTCTTTCCAGATATTTTCTTTAATTGTAAGCACTACCATTCTACCATTAATGAAATAAAATGCACACGGTTGCAAAGTGCCTTAATATTGGGTCTTCACTCATGTATTCTACAGTATTTTTTTTCCTAATAATAAGTAATTGCCTTTCAAGTGAAACATTAATATCTCTGTGTAGAAGTCAAATTGTAAGTATTTGAAATATATAGACTGAATAACAGTAGGTCAAAGTCAAATGTGTCATACACAACATCTCCTAAACAGAGGGCAGTTAAAGGTGCACATGATCATGACAAGGGGCTGCCACATGAACTGGATGGTAACTTGCTGCAGGGTCATGACCTACCTGATGAAGGTGATCCTATAGACACTGATTTCACAATGCTGCAGGACTGGGACCTCAAATGAGACGTTCTGCTATGGGCAGATGAATGCTGATTTGGCCTGCATGAATTTTGTTGTGTTTGTCCTCCAACTATTTCTACTAACTTCTTGAGAAGTACTTGTAGTGTGATGTGATATGCCCCCATGTGTCTGGACAGTAGCCCTACCCTCTTTCCCTTCCAAATGTGACTCCTATTTGAGTCTGGTAAGTCCTCACTAGTGTATGAGTGCAGGCAGACATGGATGCCTGGTGTGCCCCCATAATACACATCAATGTGATCATTACATTATCTCTACTCTGCCATTTCCATGTAGTGCTCAAAATCTTTGTGTACACCCTGGAAGACAATGGCTGTTTCTAGCTGAGCCTTAATGTCACTCCACATTTGTTGCTGGGCAGCTAATGCTTTATGAGTTTCTGAAGGAGGGTGTGAAGTATGCCTGCACCATGCATCCTTTTCTAAAGGTGTCACTGTGGACAGCGTTATCTCTGAATTACCGCCATCATCCAGAAGGTGTTCTTATGGGTTTGTAGATACTAGTGCAGAGATGCAGGGGTTTTCTCTCTCTGTACATCCTGTGTGTAATGGCACCATGTACTTGACTTTGTAATTTGTGTCACTTCCTGCATGGTTATTAATGTGCTGTGGGGTGTGAGCTCTTGCCATTAATAATTTTCCTCTGGCTGTAAATATAACTATGTTATCATAATCATTGTCAGACATTCTGCTGTGGATAGCTTTTAAATTTATTGGTGTAGTGGAGTTGTTTGTTTCTTCAGCAGACCCTTTAAAGAATTAATTAAATACATTACTACTCACATACTGGATTACATTTCTGTATGCCACTGAAGGTATGTAAAGGACACTTACCATGCACACTCTGCTCAATGCCACTATGTGCAGAGGTCGAGGGCTCACCTGTTAATAGTAATTGTCATATGTTAGATGTAATCATTCCATTTCAACATCCATTTCTCTCTGTGTAAATATGTCACTGTTGTCAAACCAAATTTCCTGACCATATGCCTGTTGATCCTGCTGACACAGTTAGTAGCCAGTGTCCACACCACCACACCACCTCAGATTATGCCAATGCCATCATCACCATCTGTTTCACAATCATCCCATGAATGGGAGGAGGGATTTCTCTTAAGATGTTAAACGAATAAGTGTTTGAGGTCAACCCTAGCAGTGCTACAGGTAATTGCACTCTGCCTTGCCTTTGCACATACTACCATATCACTAACCCTCTTCTTTCACTGTGTTAATGTGCAGTTTTTTTTGCCAACAGGCATAACCACTTTTTCCAGCCCTTTACCTTCTCAGCTTCTTTGGGTCACCCCTTTCTAAAAAAAAATGTGTTTGTTATATGTTCTATGTGCCACCACGAGGATGCAGTTCTCCTCATGTGTAAAACTGTCCTTTCATTTTCTGGATCGCTGCTACTGCATCATTCATTTGCCTAAAACAGCATGCTAAAGTCATGTACTAAAACTTTGGATCCACTCATCAGCCTAACAACACACTAATGAAAGCATGCCTACTTTCAGCACAAATAAGTCAAAGACTGAGTACAACACCGATATTCATATACACATGCTGCAAGCCCCAGTTCAGACAGTTTAAAGTGATCTTGTATTAATGTGTACAGCATCATCAACAAATGCTTAGTAGTACAGAAAGCACTTAACATTATACTGTCATCTTATTTCAGTGCTAACACACGTGCCTCCTTTCCCTACCAATTTCCTATATTTGTACTGCAATTTTTCATTCATAACTGACAGTTAGAGATCCGCCAGGAAAGCATGTATCATAATACTACTACAATGCATTGCTGAAAATGCAGGACCTCAGACTCCAGTCACTTCAAAGTATGCACAAAATACATTTCCAAAATATCTTTCAAATTGCCATTATGACTACTTCCCCATGCATTTCCAGTACTGCTGTCATGAATTCTCATAAATAAATAGTAGTCATGCCATCAGTAGTTACATGAATTATTTACATATGGATATCAGATTAATAAAGGACACAATTGTATAAGTAAACTCTTATCTAACATCAATTTGAACTGCTTTCCAATAAATTCTAACTTTTTACAATTATTTTCATATTTGATTAAGTTTGCAGTTTCCTAAATCATTTGCCACCTATTTCAAATGATCACAAATTAATACAGTGATCATAACATTATTCGCATACATTCAGGGTCATTTACATGTTTTGTAAGCAAATCAGTCTTAGTTACACTTATCATTATGAATCACAGTAATATGTGAGAGTGTAAGTCCTCAAATCCAAATAACTAGTCCTCTGGTAGCTGTCAACAAATTGCTAACAGCTGTGCTAAGCCAAGCTGTCCTTCTGAATCCACGAACAATTGTAACAAATCTCAGGAGGTCCATTGATTATAAAATGGAGCTAGATACAAGTGAATCTGCATAATCCTGATGCATAATCCATGTCCATCCCCTATACTATGACACACTACATCACCTGAAGTCAATAACTAGTTTATATGACCTGATTATGACATCCACAAAAATATATATTTATGTAGTAAAGTAAAAAATAAAAATAAAAAAAGATTTTTCCTGCTACAGTATTGAAAATGGCATGCTTAAATAAAGAATTAATACATGCCTGTCAAGTTTATTGTTCAAATAAATATAATGATATTATGGCACAGAAACAGATATAAGCAACTTAAAAAGTAATTGTTTCATAGCTAAATTTTATTCACAATGGAAATTAAATGTGAAGGTATTAAAAAGTAATTGTTTCATAGCTAAATTTTATTCACAATGGAAAGAAAATGTGAAGGTATTCCTTAAAAAAAAAATCTGTGTGACAAAGCAGTTAGGTACAACCAAACCTGCTAGTTAACAGCAGTTCCATGTCTAGTACCCATACATGATATCTGGATTTGGTTATGGTGATGTTACACCCCAGAGGTTTTGTGCCAAACTTGTGAACCAAAGTCATGCACTTACATTCCTCATTCTGGTACTGGCAGTTTGAAAGATGCCAGTACTTGTGAAGGCACAAGAATGAACTCTGAGCTGGTCTAACAAAGAGACCAAAATCTGGTCTACTTCTTAAGAGATTTGTACCTGGAAAAAAACGAGTATTCAAATGAGTATTCAGCTCACCACATGGAGTGGAAAAAATTGACATCTGGCAAGAGCTGGGTGAGCACATGCCATGCTTGGCAGAGATCACCTGCTCTAGCCCACACTGCTGCCAAAGGCATGATGACCTACAGACACGTAGGCTTGACTATCTGGCTAAGTGGGAAGACCAAAGTTTGAGTACCTAAAAAAAAAAAAAAAACTTTTCTGAACATTTATGCAGCGGGGCAAGCCGCCCTGCACTCCCACACTCCCCGCAACTTAAATACACTAACTCTGAGATTGGACCACAGTGACAAACAGGGAAAGTTTCCCATTCCTCGCTGTATGGAGACCTCTGTTTAGAAAGTTTGAAGTTGTAAAACTTCAATCGTATGGTGTCAGCCATATGAGATTCAAAGTTTTAAGACTTCCATCTTCTAAATGGAACCCATCTATATATATATATATATATATATATATATATATATATATATATATATAAATATATATACACACACATACACACACACATATATATATATATATATATATATATATATATATATGTATACATATATATCTATATATATATATATATATATATATATATATATATATGTATATATATATATATATATATATATATATATATATGTATATCACTTAAAACCACTAGGCAAACAACATTAAACTTAGGGAAAAAACTTTGCACAATGGCTCAAATCCCTGGTAAAGAACCACACACTCGTTTTAGCGCTTTCTTTCCTTTTTAATATATTGGAACTTCTTCAGAAAAAAAACAAACTGAAAATCTTCACATTTAAATAGCCCTCCAAAATGTTACATCACTTCCTTTTAAAACATCACTTCCTTTTGTAACATCGCTTCCTTTTAAAACACTTCCTTTTAAAGAAATATGCTAATCCTGTTGAAAGTCCTAAAAGTCACATACTATCTCCCATAATGAAAAACTTTGAACAGACAAAAATAAAAATACATCAAACAACTAAATATAAAAATTATAATAATAAAAACATATTTTCCAGTAATGTTTTATCATGTTTAAAACAATTATGTAACTTTAAGATTCAACAAACATTTCAGATTTAAATTTCCAATTAACCCTGGTGCTTAGTCAGCCCTCAAAAACACTTGCCATTTCTATTGTCTTACTTCTAGCTGATTATTATGGGTCTATATTATACCGCTGAAAAACTCTGACAACAAACACCACTTGTTCAACATGTATTCAGCGAAATTCACTTCCGCAATTCGCTGGATGCTTAAAGGGCAAAGATGTAGTTGGCCAACCACACAATTTTGTCCTTTTCCCCACTGTATTGCAATTTCTGAGTTGGTATATTTAGTTAGGAGGGTGTAGGAGGTGCAGTTCCCACATGGGTTGGTTTGGCTTAGCTAGATTTAGTTCCAGTGGGTTCCAGGGCAAGTATTTGTTTACAATTTAAGCATTCAGTGAATTGCAGAAGTGAATTTTGCTGAATACGTGTCAACTAAGTGGTGTTCGCTGTCAAGGTTTTTTGGCGGCATAATATAGACCCATTATTACAGCTAAATACAAACTTCTCCATCATCATTTGTTCAAGCACAGTGAAGGGATTTTTTTTTAATCTTGAACATTCTACACTGTGCTTAGCCAGGGCATTGGAAAAAATCTTTAATCTTAATAGCTTTAACATGTTCCCTTATTCTGTACCATAACTCCCTAACACTTTTACCTACATAGAAGTGGGAACATGTGTCAAACCTAGCCACATAAACAATACCACTGCCAATTTAATAGGAAGTGATGTTACAAAAAGAAGTGATGTTTTCAAAAGAAGTAATGTAACATTTTGAAAGGCAATTGAAATGCGGAGGTTTTCATGTCTGTTTTTTTCTGAAGAAGTTCTACTTTATTAAAAAGTAACAAAAGCAGTAAAATGATTGTGTGGTTCCTTAACGGGGATTTGAGCCATTGTGTAAAGTTTTTTATTTTATATATATATATATATATATATATATATATATATATATATATATATATATATATATATATATAGATAGATATATATATATATATACACATATGGTTTACCTTTACAATGTCGCAACACATGTGTGCGACTCGTCATATATCCAACTCTAAAGGTCAGAAACTGCACTTTTGAATCCTGAAAACATCAAAACTGCTAACCAACAAAATTTAGCATTCTGGGAATGTTGAATTTCTTTGAAACACCCATCATTTCCAAACGTCTCCAAACACCATTATGCAGGAGGGCCCCGCACATCCGCTGCTAATTTAATATACTCTGAGGTTGCACTACAGTGAGAGAAGGAGTACATGTTCCAATCCCCAATGTAGTGCAATCTACACTCAGAATGCCAAACTGACATGAGCGAATGCACACTGGTATTCACTCATTTGTGAGTTTGGCAATTCATAGTCATTATTCTGAACTTTTGCAAACATCCTCTCTCACATCTGACCATTGCAGTTGTGCACTTCAACTTTGTAAAGGTAAACCATTTATGTATACATATATATATATATATATATATATATATATATATAAACACACACACACAGACACACACACACAAACACACACGCACACACACGCACCACACACGCACCACATGCACCACACCCACCACACGCACACACACATTTTTATTTATACTCAATGTGCATCTTTATTATACTATACCGGCGGTATTGCTGTTTGTTAATAATTATTTCCCTATGTATACAGTACTTCAACAAATTAAGTGACTTACAAACTATTGCATGGCATCACATGAGTCCTTAAATGTTGTTGAAGAACATTGTTATTAATATTTCCACTATAAGTTGCACATCTTGGGTAATATTCATTGTTTTATATATATATATATATATATATATATATATATATATATATATATATATATATATTGCTAGTTACATAATTAAGCATATATTTTCATGATACATTAAAAACATCTGTAAGATTAAATTTAACTTAAATGTAGTTTGTTATGGCATAAAAACAGTATTCTCTTATATAGGCCTAAATTGCAGCCGTGTTAAAGCAGGATTATATCTTCATTTTATATTTTGCATTTTATGTGCAGTTTCAATAGAAAGGAATGTTTTAGTACAAATAAATAACCTTCAGACAAGAAAATTGATAAGCATAAAATGTGCTAACAGAATGTGCAGTACATTGAGTATAAACAGATTTTGTTTAGATGGTGTGAGGCTTGGGAACAAAGATTAAAGAGGCTGGTAGAACTTTCAGGATATTTACAGGGCTTTGGCATTATAAGGAGACATAGAAGTAAGTTTAATTTGGATTGATACACAAAACAATCAGACCAGTGCAGTCACAGAAGTTGGGTATAGACACTCAAGACTGAGTGTGAAAGGACGATTCTGAGTACAGACACTATGGACAGCATAATGAGTACAGAAACTACAGACAGTATAATTCAGTCTATTTCAGTTTATCAGCACTGTTATTTGGAATAGCAAGATTTGATTCAGATATTGTTGACATCTACCAGCACTGGACATAATAAAACATTTTTAACCTCTACGTTGTATGCAGACTTTTATTCTGAAAGATACAAAAAGATTTGTCATATAAAGAAAGACTTGACACCTGTAAAGTACAGTTCTTGGTAATTAAAAGATAAACCCCCAGATTCAGTAAACATCCGTGCAGGAATAGCTTATTCCTACATGGAAGGTACTGTTCCTGTGTAGCACGGCAGTGCGTCATGCATATTCATGAAGGCGTGCTGCCGTGCTGTAATATTGACACGGTTCTGTGTACAAGTGCAGGGGGTGTGTCTGACTGCAGTGCTCTCACAATACACAAGCCTCCTGCACACCAGAATTGCCCTATGGCAATTTAAATAGAGTGAGATCGCTTGTTACACCTCCCAACCCATCAGGGTAAGAAATCTGGACAAAGCCATAAGGGACAATTGTCCCTACAAACCGAGAAAGTTGATAGAATAACAGGTTTAGCATTAGCATGAATTTTCCAGATGGGTATGACATATATAACGCATACCTCTCAACCCATCAGATTAAGAAATATGGACAAAGCCATAAGGGACAATTGTTCCTACAAACCTAGAAAGTTGACAGAATAGCAGGTTTAGCATTAGCATGGATATTTTGAAGGGTAAGAAGTAAAAAACGCAACAAATACATTTTTTTTCATGTGCAATAAAGTTTAAGAGTAGCTGTGTGGGTGTGCCTGTTGCTTAGCTATGCTTAGCTCAGCTGAAATGGCACGATAAGTTAAATAGCAATAGACATCCAATGTAAGCATTAGTGCAATAGTGTAGCGGTTAGAGCGTACACCTTGCATATAGTCATTCATTGCTCGAGCCTCACCAAAGTCATTTCCATTTTGTATGTGTAATCACTACAGTTTTAATTTATTTGTATATTTATGTTGGAAATAACTTATATTTCTCAACCAGAGTAGTGTATTAGGCAAAGATGTGAGGTGTCAGTATAATAAAGTAGTGAAACCCCCATATAAACACAAATGTCCCATACAGTATAGTCACACAAGAATAAATGTAATTACAACACATTGGGGGATGTCAGGGAAGGTAAACAAATTTATAATATGTAATGAATGATGAATCAATCCCATACAGGTGGTAGTCCAATAAAATAAAACATAAGCAATGCTAAGAATTGCACAGCTATCCTGACCGGGTGTAAGCATTGTGTACATATGAATGCTAAGCAATGAGTAGCCCAACTAAGTGGATTTGCCCATTGGTAAGCAGTGCTGAACCTGCCCCTTTAAGCAATGCCAACTTTAGCTAAGTCAGTTTGCCCATTGTTTAGCTTAGCTCAGCATATTCAAAACCGCCCAAACATGGCAAAGTGTGGAAAATTGGCCATATTTAAACCCTGCAGATTGGAAAACAGCTCATAACTGGTTGTAGCTCCCCACTGTAGGCAGTATGGCAGGTGTTGGAAAGGGCATGCACTTTCGGGTGCAGCGCTGGGGCATACAGGAATCCAAGGTACTAATAAGGTCTGGCAAGTCCTGGACCCAGGGCCTTATAAACTGTGATCAAAGCAATGTACCATTACATCATCTGAGCCCTAAAAATAGTAATGACATTCCAAACATATCAATTAGTACAGTCATCCAACAGCGGGGAAAGGCGTCTGTAGAATCAGTCAGGTAGTCTATATATACATGTATATATGTATGGAGATGCATATATGTGGACAAATACATAGTACATATATACATATATATATATATATATAGATATATATATAGAGAGAGAGAGAGAGAGAGAGAGAGAGAAATAGAGCTACATCCACATTCATATCCACATATATGCATACATACGTACATATATATATATAGAAAGGTTAATGAATACATACATATATATTTAAATATATGTATACATAAATATACAGAAATATATGACAGCTACAAAAACATGCAGTCAGAGGGTCATGCTGCGTCACACTGGAATTTTAAATCTGGAAATTCACTCATTGCAAGTATTCCTTAAAATGGGGAACAATGACATCTGTGCTGTAACAGAGACCTGGTTAAAAGCAGCAGGAAGCACCCCTGCAGCATCAGCCTATAATTAATTCCACAACTTTTGGCTGCAGAACATGGACTGAAGCTCCAAAGGTGGTGGTATTTTCATAATCATAAAGTATGCACACACCTGCAGAGTGGTAGACCAAAATTATGCATTACAGATCCTGCAGGCATAGCTGACATTGGGTAAGACAGTGGTTCGGGTTGTAGCCTGCTATAGGTCTCCATACATGTCCCAAGACTCACACTCCATATCCATAAAACCCCTGGAGAATATTAGTGTCCAACCTTACACTATCATACTGGTTGACTTCAACTACCCCACCACTAAATGGGAAATCTACTCATGTACAGATGCACATGCCCATCACATCGACCTGGTCCTTCCTAACATGGGCGGCTGTTGCTCTACACCAATAGTCAACTCCTCCCTTATTATATCTGAACACAAATTAATCACCTTTGGAAATCCACAGCCCTCCTACCCCCTCTGTACAGGTAACCACCATGAAAAGCCTTTCCAAAGCTAACTATGGCCTCATAAAATCAGAGGTGGCTAACTTCATGGCAGCCATGCAAATTGAGAAGAGTTGCATGACAACTGAATCAAACAACAATGCACTATGAACACATACATAAATGCATAGATACCACCTTACCCAATACAACCAGGACCCTCACGTCCAAAAAAAGGAAGCTGATCTGGTGTTCCCCTGCCACAAAGAAACTGTACAAAAGAAGGAGGGAACCAATATGGAATAAGGTTGTCTCAAGACAAGAAATAAACCCTTATCAGCCTCAATGAATAGTTGAGATCCCTCATCACATACTACAAAGTTAGCTGTGAGAACAGAACTGGAGCATAGAAGACAACCACAAGGCCTCATATAGTTATGTAAGGAATCTCCATGGCAATACCAAGAATTGTTTTGAGCTACTAGATAATGGTCCCTCCCAGACTGAGCCAACAAATAATGCCAATATACTGTCTAGCATCTTGAGTGCAAACATTACCCCTCACAACTCCCCAAAGGACCAATCACAATACCAGTACACCGCCAGACACCCAGTATTACTGCAGCACATGTTAAAACACCACTGTCCAAGGCCAAGAATAAAGCTTCTGTGGGACCTGAGAATATCCCTGGCTATGTTCTACATGAACTACAGAGTGACCTGGCACCTTACCTGTGTGCCCTGTTCAAGCACAGCCTCACCTCAGGTTTTGTCCCTACTGAATTGTGCACTGCAACAGTCACCCCACTCTACAAATGAGGTGTAACTACAGACTCTGAGAAATACTGCCCCAACTGCCTGACAAGTCTGTTATACAAAGCTATGGGATGCATCATCATGCACCTAATAAATAGGGATATGGGAATCTGCAGACTCAGGATCCCACACAGTTTACCTTTTTGAAGGGTACGTCATAACTGCTCATTCAACCTGGTCAACTTCTTGGTGTCAGTCACCTGAGCTGTGGATGAAGGCAAGGTGACACATACATAACTGCAACAATAATGTATGAAAATAACTGCAACAACCAGTTCCAAACCAATTTTGGGAATGCACAGAAGAAAGCGCACAAGTTATAAAATAAAAATATTTATTCTATAGTAACAAATTCTAGTGCCTCAGTGTCACCACCTTCATAGAATATCAGTTAATTTCTAAAAGACACTCATATCCTTCAACTTCTTAAACACCAATTAATTAACTAATTATATAATTAAATACATCAAATACTTAAAGTAAACATTTCCAGTTTAGCTCATTGTTTAGTCCCTTAGGGACCATTGTATTATACTTCAAAATATAAATACATTCTTTATATAATAATTTTTGTTTCATCGCTTCTTCATTATCCCACATACAATCAATCTGTTCTAAAATAGTACCTTTTAAAAGGTGAACATTGCCTTGATGGCAATGTTTAAAATGCAAGGAAATCATTTTGTCTTCCCTTTGATGTTTGACATCTCTCAAATGTTCCATAAATCTTGTGCGAAACATCCGCTTTGTTTCGCCTACATAAAATAACTTACAAGGACAAAACAAAGCATATATAACACCTTTGCTTTCGCATGAATACATGCCTCTAACACCAAATTTACAATCATTAAAATATTCAACCTTCTCACAATATGGGTACAAATTTTTCATCTTCCGCATTTCACTGTACCAATGTTATTCAGTGGTCTAGCGGTATTAAATGTTGGCATACTAAAATCTCCATGAACCAACATATTTCTTAAACTCTTCTCTTTAGTAAATGAGAAGAAAGGTTGGTTAGGTAAAATAATAGATAAACATTTATCTTGCATTAAAAATTTCCAACTGACACATACAGCCTACATTGATCTGGCCAAAGCCTTTGATAACATTCCCCACTCACTAAGCTCGGCATCAACCCCTATATCACTAGGTGGGAAAAGAGGCACAAACACAGGGGTAGATTGAACATACTGCTGTCGCTGTCATACACTGAGACAGTTGAAGATGTCACTGGGTTTGTTGTAACATCCTTTATGGAGAATATGATGTTGGTAATACCAATAGATGTGAGTATTTACTGACTGCATTCTCCAGAGTCCACAACTGATTTACCTAGGACACCAACTGTCTGGTGAACACACAAAACATAACAGGCAGACATGTGGCCAGTCTGTGGACAACGTGCAAGTGGTGAGGTATGTCAGAGACATATCACTGTCAGTCATGACGTCACACACTAAATGCATGTCCATGCAAACCCTGTCAATCTATCAATCAACCATGTGTGTAACAGCACTGATGACATAGAATCTGTTCACAAATCTGGGGATATGTCCCCCATGTTGTTTGGCTGTCTCCACATGTCCTGTCCTGTGATGTACTGCCACCCACTGTATGCGAATCTGTAGGCCACCACCTATGTAATGTCCCTCAAACAGGCAAGGAAATGGTTGGTGTCCTTGGTAAATCAGTTGTCGACTCTGGGGAATGCACTCTCTAAAGCTAAGAATACAGCATTCATGGGACCAGATGACATCCCAGGCTGTGTACTACATGAACTACAAAATGAACTGGCATCTCACCTTAGTGTCATGTTTAATCACAGCCTCACCTCAGACTTTATGCTCACTGAGAGGCGCACAGCTACATTTATCTCACTTCACAAGGGGGGATCCACCTTTGATCCCAGGAACTACCGCCTCATCAGTCTAATGAGCCTGATCTGCAAGGCCATGGAACTTATTATCATGAAACTTATAAACAAAGACATTGGCAACATTCAGACACTGGACCCCATGCAGTTTGAGTTCGTGAAGGGCCGATCTTGTCTCCTAAACCAGAATGACTTCTTCAAATCAGTCTCCAGAGCCATGGACAAGGGTAAGGTGGTCCACACAGCCTATCTGGACCTTGCCAAGGCCTTTGACACCATCTCCCACTCTGGAATCATAGATAAACTTACTAAGCTGGGCATTAATCTCTAAATCACTCGATGGGTTGCCAACTAGCTTACTGACAGAACCCACACTGTAAAAGTAGCTGACTCCAAATCCAGCTCCAGAAAAGTGACAAGTGGAATACCTCATGGTTCAGTCCTGGGGCCGCTCTTTTTTGGCATCTACTTCTGTGAAGTGCAGGCCAACACTAAGGGACTCTGCCTAAGAAACTCCACAGACTACTGCAAACTGGGAGCCATTATTGAATCCCCAAACGATGTGGATATTCTACTAAAGGGCCTTACAGAAACAGATGCTTGGTGCCAGAGTCATAGGCTCAAGCTCAATGCCAAGAAATGTATAGTTATCCCCTTTGGGAAAAAACATGTACCCATGAATTACCACATAGGTAGCAGTACACTAAACACCAAAAGTGTGATAAGAGACTTAGGGACACAGGTGGACAGTGGTCTCACCTTCGATAACCACATCGCCACAATAGTCAGGAAATCCTTCTATGTGGCACACCTCATCACTAAGGGATTTTCATCCAGAAAAAAGGAGGTCATTGTCCCACTGTACTCATCCCTCATTAGACCCATTATATATTACAATGCTCTGTTTGGTATGTACCTCTCAAGACATCTGCAACAACTGGAAAGGCCATAGAAATACCTCACTAAAAGAATCACAGGCCTAAAAAAGATGCCCTATGCTGACCTTCTAAAAAAACTCCACCTATACTCTGTCGCATATCGTCTACTCAGAGGCAATCTCTGCTTAACATACAAGGCCATGTCCAACCCAGAGTTGTTGGACATGCTACACTTAAAGAAATCCCAATCCCTCAGAGACACACACTCCAGGGATCTAAACCTTGTCATCACAATGAACAAAACATGCTGGAGGTATAGATTCTTGACCCAGAGATACCCCAGACTCTGGAACAGACTGCCCATACATGCTAAGCAGAGTGCCTCTTTGGCCCTCTTCAAAAGGAACCTTGATGACTGGATGGGAGATAGGAAATTCACCCCGGAGATCACGTCAGTCATCCTGCTAGACAGGGGTCCAGGAAAGTAAATACTGTGGGAAGAAATAGCCAGGGAATTGTTATGGCTAGGCTTGTATAGGCCCCAGGGCCGATAGCCTAGTACCAACCTATGAACCTATGAACCTATGCAATCGACTATCATAATGATACAATATGTGTTAAACTATTTCTGTCAACCAGTGCACTGTAGCTGGTGTAACATGCAAGTGTGACTACATATACCCTGGGATACTACCTATGTAGGAAACAGATCCAAATAGAAAAGATTGTGGTACTACCCATGTATACCTAGATGGCCCATACAGTATACTCACACCCCTTGCTACTGTAATGGCAGCACATAGAAATATGTTATGTACAGGAAATTAAATACACTTATTAAAGATGTCATTACCCTGCTATTTTATCAGACTGGAATGCAATCACTGGTTACCAGGGTTAAGCTATGCTTAGCAGGTTTCAGCATTGTTAAATGTAAATGGGTAAGCAGATTTGCACACTGGTAAGCAAAGCCTACACGGTGTAAGTGCTTATTCATTTAACAGTACTTTAGCACCACTTTCCATCGCACAAACCCATGCAAACATGCTTAAAGCTGCTCAAAGCTGCCTTAACCACTCTGTATCCAACAGTCCTTCTTCTGCCTAACAACAAAATAAACAGCCCTTGAAGGTCTTGAACCCAGGACCCTATAAAACATAGCCTATGCAATTTATCAGCTGAATTGTTTGAGGATATTTTCTCAAACATACCCTTCTTTACAGCCAGTTTACAATAGTGAAGAGACAAGTAAGCAATTAGGAAGGATTTGTATCTATATATATATATACATCTGAATAGAAACATACATAGAGAGAGTGAGATATCTAGGGAGATCCATATATGTGTACAACAATATATAGATACATTACCAATAAATACTGAGGTGTACATATATATATATATATATATATATATATATATATATATATATAATGTATGTATACAAATATAGACACACACACACACACACACACACACATATATATATATATATATATATATATATATATATATATACATGCATATACACATATATGTATATATATACACAGACACACACTCACACACACACACACACACACATATATATATATATATATATATATATATATATATATATATATATATATATATATATATATACACACACACACACAAACACATATATATATGTATATATATGTATACACACAGACACACACACACACACCCACACACACACATCTGGATATATGTATATATATATATATATACACAACATGCATATATATATATATATTTATATATATATATATATATATATATATATATATATATGTGTGTGTGTGTGTGTGTGTGTATATATATATGTATATATATATATATATATATATATATATATATATATATATATATATATTCACTATGAAAGACCGAAAACACACAAGACCGACACCTGTAATCCTGAGACCAAATACCCAAAAGACGAGAAGACTGATGGACCACGAGCGCGAAATTCAAAATCGCGAATGATCAACAGACATACAGTACACACATACACATACACACAGTGTCCACCCAAACCCAAACAAATAATCCTACACTATAGTTAAGCAGGGGGGCAACCACCACACCCCCCTACTTTAATATTCTAACTCCGAGATCACGCAAACACACACACAAGGCAAACACACACCCACACATTACAGTCTCTCGCACACACACACCACAGTCACAACACACACTAACACAAACTAAAGCCCCTCACAAACACACTTACACACAGATACTTACCTGAACCACAACATCAGAAGCGCTAATTCAATATCCCTTAACATCGGGATTTTGAATTTTGCACTTCTTGTCTTTCGGTAATGTGGGGTATCGAGCTTCTGATCTCGGTAATGTGGGCATCGGGATTCTGAGCATTCGGTATTTCGTAAGGGACCTATATATATATATATATATATATATATATATATATATATGCATACATGTCCCAAAATGCCCATGCAAACATATGCTGCTGATAGACCACCCACAACTGGGGCAGCATGCACAGTTGGATGCAAAAGCAGCCATGACACTCACATCTGCCCCCCTCCCCCACAGTCCAAATAAATAAGTGAACAGTACACTGCTACAAAATCATGATAGGCCATACACAATGGCCAGACATACAATAATCCCTTAGCAATGCAAATAAAATATCTGAACATAGCAAAGAAAAATACAACCAGCCAGCAATTCATGCATGTTTATTATACTCTGAATTCTTGACCAGAGCCTTCAAGGAGTAAATATTACCAGAAATACATGCCTTAATCACAAGAAACAATTAACACCTAATTACATAATTGAATACACAGCCTCCAATTACACTCATCATTTAACTCCCTACATGATAAAGTATCACAGTTAATATTAAAATACTGAGAGTCTATACATAACAATTTATCATTTTATGAATGTTTCCTCACACTGAGGAACGGACGTTTACAGAAACAGTACCTTGAGACCCACTACTGTCCTCATGGTGAGATTTTTCAAATGTCCAGCTATAGAGCTGACATATTTCTTATCATTAATATGTCTGACATGTTCTAATAGCCTAGTTTTAAAACATGTGTTACTGTCCCCCACATAAAATATGTTACAAGGCCATCTAAGAGCATTCTGTATACACCAACCTCTTGAATGTACAGACTTCAGCATGTATCCAGGCCACTTCCCTCAGCAGGAATTGCAGCAGCAAATAATGATAGACCAGTATACCTATCCACCTACTACTACTGTATGACATCTGGACAAAGCCTGAAATAATTCATGGACAGTGGTCTCACCTTCGATAACCACATCGCCACAATAGTCAGGAAACCCTTCTATGTGGCACACCTTATCACTAAGGGATTTTCATCCAGAAAAAAGGAGGTCATTGTCCCACTGTACTCATCCCTCATTAGACCCATTATATAATACAATGCTCTGTTTGGTATGTACCTCTCAAGACATCTGCAACAACTGGAAAGGCCTTAGAAATACCTCACTAAAAGAATCACAGGCCTAAAAAAGATGCCCTATGCTGACCTTCTAAAAAAACTCCACCTATACTCTGTCGCATATCGTCTACTCAGAGGCAATCTCTGCTTAACATACAAGGCCATGTCCAACCCAGAGTTGTTGGACATGCTACACTAAAGAAATCCCAATCCCTCAGAGACACACTCCAGGGATCTAAACCTTGTCATCACAATGAACAAAACATGCTGGAGGTATAGATTCTTGACCCAGAGATACCCCAGACTCTGGAACAGACTGCCCATACATGCTAAGCAGAGTGCCTCTTTGGCCCTCTTCAAAAGGAACCTTGATGACTGGATGGGAGATAGGAAATTCACCCCGGAGATCACGTCAGTCATCCTGCTAGACAGGGGTCCAGGAAAGTAAATACT